>NC_140514.1:26548229-26885729 GCF_964339955.1 Pipistrellus hanaki
AAAGAGAAATTTTTTTTAGCCCAAAGATATTTGGAGTAAAAGATTTAAGAATCAATAATTAACACAAAGGTTAATGTTTGACCATGAAAGAAGTCTTAAAAGCATTAACAGTGTTTTTCTTAAAGTAATTCATTTTAGGCCTTATTCATTATATTCTAACAATCTACTCTTTTTAAAGGTCAAACTAATTTTCTGAGTTCTCAAGTGCCATGGCATAGTAACATCCTTTCCAAAAGAGTCCCTCTCCTTTAAGAGATAATGGGATTTCTGTTCTTTGGTTCTTGAACTAACACATAAAAAATGCTCAAGTCTGATTAATGGCCAAGTTTAGAACATAGAGAAAAAAAAATTCCCAAATCCAATAACCTTTTCAATTAATGAGTTACCTATATTAGATTTAATCAGTAAAAAGTCAATAATACTGAACATAAGGTAATCAATAATTATATTCCTGATATTAGAAAGTGACATTATCTGACTTTCTGCCACTAAATCAAAAGAATACTTAAAACTTATGACCTTTCATGGTTTAATATCAAACTTTCAAAAAAGAATAAATACTAAGAGCAAGTCAACATTTTCACAATTATATTTTTTTATTCCCAAGATTTACAATACCTCAGACAAAAGTTGAAGATTCCATAGTAACTCCTTGTCTAGCTCTTCCTCATTTAATACATCATCATCTAAAAAAGGCAAAGTAGTACAGAGTGGAGAAAAAAAAATCTATGTATCCAACTAAACGAATCATTTTTTATATATTTACATTTAATATTTCTGATAGCTGAAAAAGTCTCTTTTACGGAGACTTTTTCAATTCCTTCTTGCTCTAGAGGAGGTGGAAACACACAATTCAGAAAATAAACACAGCAGCCAAATGTCTGACCATGCACATATCCTATCTAATAAAGAGTGAATATGCTAATTGACTGCCATGCCCTCAAAGATGGTGACGCCCAGTCCCCTCAGCCCCGCTGGGGCAGCAGGCGTGCTGAGGGACGCCGCCCCTCCAGTGCATTAATTTTCATGCACCAGGCCTCTAGTCACAAATAACTGGTATTTTTGCTGCGACTTTTAAATGGTTCTTGTATGAAAGTATTAATTTAACAAAGTAAAATTTCAAATCTACCTGTCAACATAGTGAAACCTTATTTTGAGCAATTTTCCCCCAAACTACAAAATTAAGATATTCCATAGCTTAAAGGATCTGTTTTTATCAACACAATACTAGAAACAGAATAAAATTTCATTTAAAATCGTAAATACAAAATGGTAACTATATGACTTACTCATTGTAAGCTGAGTTATAACACTGCAGCAGTGGGGAACAAATAGCTTCAAAGATTCCTCTGGGCAGCACTGAAAACATATACATATAAGTAAGTTTTATGAAAGGTACAAATACTTAACAATCACAAAGTGTACACTAGCACTATATTCAGTGGCAAAGGCTATAAGCAGCCACTAAAAGGACTATGTATTTTAAGTATAAGAAACATCAAAAAAAATTAGTCACATAAATCTGTTGGTTACTGATTCATTAATTCATCAGTAAAAAAAACCCAAACTTACCTTTACAGCAGCACGGCACATGTCTGCCACCATACGACCTGCCACTCTTGTTTCAAATATATGTGAAATCGAAAAATTAAAAACCTTCTGAAGGGCCACCTATAAGATAAATAAAAACGGAAAATGAATAATCAGAATTTTAAGCAAAATTAAACATAAAACATTTTTAAATGATGCTCAGACTATATTAAATATAACCAAATATGAAATTTTTAGCCATCAGAATTTATAAAGATTTGCTTACTAATGTTACATTCAAATCTACAAGCCATTGTTATACAAGACCCTAACATGAACAAAACAACTGAAGCACAAGATTTTATTTGCCACAGAAACACTAAACACAAAATTACAACTCTTGGAAGCAAATACAACTATCTTGTTGGCTAGTCCAATGTAACACAAATTTTTAGAATATCTAATACTTACATTTTATCATTCTGACAACTACATCTATTTAATTTTACAATCAAGTCACAGGATTTCAATTGCTGAATGAAAAACTGAGCTCTCCACATGGATTAATAGTACTCAATATTATAAACAACTCCCTTCAAAAGACTTCGATTAAATAAGAGATTATTTATGTTAATGTTATACTCATATAATCTTAGTAAATATTTCTTTTTTTTTTTTTTAATATTTTATTGATTTTTCATAGAGAGGAAGAGAGAGGGATAGAGAGTTAGAAACATCGATGAGAGAGAATCATCGACCAGCTGCCTCTTGCACACTCCCTACTGGGGATGTGCCCGCAACCAAGGTACATGCCCTTGACCGGAATCGAACCCGGGACCTTTCAGTCCGCAGGCCGACGCTCTATCCACTGAGCCAAACCGGTGCCGGCATTAGTAAATATTTCATGCAGCTGTAAAACGGGTTTTTAACCAGGATAAACTAATTGAACAGTGGTAATTTCAGATGGAGTAGAAACAGAAATGGAAAAAAAGTGTGGTTTTAAAGACCATGCTGTACATAACAGGTACTAACCGATATTGAATTCATCCTAGTTTGCCAGATTTTTATATTTAACTGGAGGCCTGGTGCATGGATTCGTGCACATTAAAAGGAAATTCATTAGAAGGTGGCTGGTGGGATGGGACTGGGCGAGATGGGTCAGACATGCCTTGGAGCCAAACTCCCTCAGTCCCTCCCTGGCTGGCCACACCTGGGGCGGTGCCAGGGCTCAAAGGATGTCTTCGGAGTGAGTGGGGACCCTCCGAAAGGTGGAGTCCCTTGGCCTGGCCTGCGAGGATTGGGCCAAAACCGGCAGTCCGACATCCCCCATGGGGTACCAGAGTGCGAAAGGGCACTCTGCAAAGTTGCTGTCGCTCGGCAGCTCCCGTGTTGAGCATCTGCCCCCTGATAGTCAATGCACATCATAGCTATTGGTCAGTCGGCTAGTCACTCAGCCATATATATATATTTCTATCATGTTATGACATAAACCATTTCCAAAACTATTCTCCTATATAGTATTTAATTGTAAACTTTAAAAATACAGTTAATTCTTGTTATGTGTAGTAGTTATATTCTATACAGTTGCTGTGAACACGGAATTATCAAATACTAATTTGCTAGCTAGTAACATCATTGTGCCTAAGGGACAAACAGGATCATGTTCCTACAAGGCTCTGTGTACACATTTTCATCAACTGAATTTTGTGTTACTGTGTTTGTTTAAAGACACCTTATTTAATATATACTCTTGATTCATAACATGGAACTAAAATTGGCAACATAACTCATGCCTGAACAAAGCTCATCTAAAACATGCTATTTTCACCCTAGCTGGTTTGGCTCAGTGAATAGAGTGTCAGCTTGTGGACTGAAAGGTCCCCGGTTTGATTCCAGTTGGGGGCATGTGCCCAGGTTGCAGGCTTGATCCCACTGTGGGGTGTGCAGGAGGCAGCCGATTGGTGATTCTCTCTCATCATTGATGTTTTTATCTCTCTCTCCCTCTCCCTTCCTCTCTGAAATCAATAAAAATATTTTTTTAAAGAAAATAATAAAACATACTATTTTCTCTGTTAGATCTATGACAACTCTCTTATGCTTAGAATACTAGACAGTGCTTCAGCACTACTCTTAGGGGCCATTTTAAGCAACAAGATCACAAACATGTGAAACCCTGGAACTAGAGAGACATAAAAAGAACATGTTCACAGTTTGAGAGCTGAAGCAAAAAGGTAGGGTGTCACCTTATTCGACCTCAGCTGGAAACATGTGCAACTCAAATTTTTGCCACTGCAAGTGTTGACTTAGGGGTTACAAATAAATTCTAGAGAGTAGGTAAATGTGCTAATATGGAGTATGCAAATAATGAGCATAACTGTTATTAGCTTTTTCAAATTTTAGCACAGAAAGGATAAACTGGCATTAATTTATACACTTTAAGTAGCTTAAGGTTCAATTTTTTTATTTTTATTTTTGGAGAGGAGAGGGTGTTTAATCCTCACCTGAGAATATTTTTTGATGTTTTAGAGAGAGTGGGAGAGGGAAAGACAGAGAGAAACATCAATGTGAGAGAAACACATCAAGTGGTTGCCTCCTGCATGTGCCCCAACCAGGGTGCGGGCTGGGAGGAGCCTACAACCAAGGTAAGTGCCCTCAACCAGAATGGAATCTGGGATCCCTTGGTCCACAGGCCAATGCTTATCAACTGAGTCAAACTGGCTAGGACACTTGAGGTTCAATTTTTAAAACATCAAATAAGATTACAACATTGGAATTTAATTTTTCTTACCATAAATATTTCTTTGGAACACTGTGTGAGGATTGTACTAAATGTAGATGACAGACCTAATTCGACTAAACTCTCCAAGTGAGTCATTTTCTCAGTTTCTGTCTCTTCTCTTGTTTGCTCCAATGTGCTACTTTCAATAAGTCCAAAGCATCTACATAATGCAAGCATAGAAAAGAAAAGTATAATCTTAGTAACCAAAAACTGGTTTAACATTTTTTTTTGATGATCAAATAAACCTCTATTATTATGACTGTTCAAGTGACAGCTACATAACTTGCACATGACTCACAAATATAACTTTTTTAACTTCAAAAGCACCACCTTGGGTAGTCATGAAACAGTGGTTGCAATATAGAAAGACACTAAAATTGCTGGGACAGAACAATCATTGTTTTGAATTCAGATAAAGGGTAGGTCTGGGGTACATGCTCACCTGTCCATAAACTGTAAGACAAAGTCCTCAAATTCAGCTGTGGCTGAACACAGTTCTCGTTCCACCTACAACATTTATGTGGAGAACAATTAAAAGTAGCTTTTTATTTTTCTCGTTTGAACAAACAAAGCTCAAATATGGTCTACGAAATAAATATAACACTAAATTCTTATATTATATACTGTGAAATACAGCACAATTATCACATGTCAATTTAGAATAACTCAATCTATACTTTCCAGGAACCAAAATAAGAATTAACATATTTTATAAGGACCAACCTAGAAGTCAAACAGCCATTTTTATTATCAATTACATTTTTCAAACTATCCCTATATATTCCTAGTCAGGGCACATGCCTGGGTTGCAGGCTCAATCAATCCCCAGTAGGGGGTGTGTAGGAGGCAACTAATCAATGACTCTCTCTCATCATTGATATCTGTCTTTCTCTCTCTGTGAAATCAATAAAAATATTTTAAAAGTAAACAAATAAAAGAACCAGACAGTAATAAAGAAAATTTCATTAGATGTTAATCTCAACTGATTTATTAGTAACATTAGAGGCCCAGTGCACCACATTCGTGCACTCGGCAGCGGGGGGAGAGGGTTAGGTCCTTCAGCCCAGCCTGCACCTTCTCTGGACCGGGACCCCTCAGGGGATACCGGCCTAGTGCTGCTGCAGAGGCAGGAGAGGCTCCCACCATGCTGCTGCACTCACCAGCAGTGAACCCAGCTTCTGGCTGAGCAGGGTTCCCCCTGTAGAAGCACACTGACCACCAGGGGGCAGCTCCTGCATTGAGCATCTGCCCCCTGGTAGTCAGTGCACATCATAGTGACTGGTCTTTCCTTCATTTGGTAGATTCGCATATTAGCATTTTATTATATAGGATAAGAAAATGGAAAAACAAAAACCACTCTTTGCTTAACAAAGCATTTAAAAAGTAACAAAGAAATGGAAATATGCCCCAGTCGGTTTGGCTCAGTGGATAGAGCGCTGGCCTACAAACTGAAAGGTACCAGGTTCGATTCCAGTCAAGGGCACATGCCCAGGCTGTGGGCTTGGTCCCCAGTGGGGGACTTGCAGGAGGCAGCCGATCCATGATTCTCTCTCATCATGGATGTTTCTATCTCTCTCTCTCCCTCTTCCTTCCTCTCTAAAATCAATAAAAACATTTTTTTTTTCAAAAAGGAAGAAATGGAAAAATACCCCTAGGTGTCAAAACAGCAATGATGTCAAAGCCCTCTATTTATATCATTGAAGTCACAAGACAGTATTTTTTAATTTGTTAGCACCTACCCAAAGTTGTTTTTTAAAAAATATAAATTTTTATTGATTTCAGAGAGAAGAAGGGCAACAGACTTATGATCTCCTGGTTCATAGGTCAATGTTCAACCACTGAGCCACACCAGCCAGGCCCAAATATTGCTATGCATATACATTAAGAGTTAGAACTCAATTCCTTTGCAACCAGAAAGCATCCTTACCTCTGAGAGGTCATCTCTCTCTTGGAGTACAGATGAACAGTCTACTAAAGGCACCAGAGTGGAAAATGTTGCTATAAACTGGAATGTAATCTGGGAAAATGCGACAAATTTAACATTACTTACATAATTATAGTTCAAAACACAAGCATATTGTAATCTACCCAAGTAGATTATCTTCAGGGAATCCTACAATCTTTCTGGAAATATTTTACCTAGAATTGAACTTTTAAAGGTTCCTCAAAATGAACTAGCTGTTACTTTAGTAATGAAATTATACTACATTTATTGTCACGTAGCTATTTATTTAGGTTTAAGCATAAAGTTCTCCAACCTTCTGTCACTGAGAAGTTACCTTGCCTCCCTCCTAAAATGTAACCATAACTAAGAGTAAACAGTAAACACTGGTGCAGAAGCTAGAGACCAGGGAAGAGGAGTGATGTCAGGACAGGTATGAGCAGCCAGGACCTGGCAGTTTACACTTAATGATGTGTATCCTGTCCCCTTGTCACCAGTGTAGATGAAGCTAAGTGCAAATGACCACATGTTTTTTAATGTCTCTGCTTAAGGAAAATAATAAATATATGATAAGCTTTAAAACATTAAATGATCAGTAAATGAATATAGGTTACAGCAAGTTACTTATGAAGGAATACATTATACATATCAAATAACTGCCCACAGACCTAAACTTAGGCATCTATAGATATAATTCTGTTACCATTAACAAATTTTACATTGAACCATGTCCTAAGAATATTTGAAAAAAATTAACAGGTTGTCCACTTATGCAGCTATAACTTAAATACAAACAGAATCACAAATATGCTCACCATGCATTTACTAAAGTCGTTTGGATCCACCCCAGGCAGCGCTCTCATCAACAGAGGTAGCATATGTGTTGGACCTTCAGGAAACCATCTGCCCCCTGACACCAAACTGCGTGCTACTCCAATCACACAGCTTAAAGTGGCCGTGAGCTGGTGAGGTTCTGTTAAAGTCTCTAGTGCAGGGTAAGTTCTACAGTTTGAAAACAGAATTTTAAAAAAGTTCCATCACAGATACATTAAGTATAATATGTTCATAAACTGCCTTTTGGCTTACAAGTTTGTAGGTAGCAAAATATTTTGAGGGAATATATGCTCTCAAATGTTAACTGAATCACACAAATAAAGGTATATGTTTCCCCAATCTACTGCCATCTTTCCACCCTTCTCCATGCAAATTCCAGTGAAAAGGAACATAATCTGGTAGATTCTGCATTATTTCAACCATCTTAATCCACTTCCACAGTCCAATAAGATTGTATCTAATCTATTATAATAGTCAATGTTTATTAGAATTCAGAAATAACAAACTACTCTGCTCTTCCACTAAGAACTTAGGCTAAATCTGAGTTTTATGGAACTCAATCTGTTAGATCCTGCTGGGATCTAAAAACTGATCTTCTTCCACGTTTGACAAAGGTATTTAGAGAGAAATCATAAAGCTCAAGTTCAGGCAGCAGAGGAATAACAGAAGGCTGAAGTAACCACTCTCAAAACAACTCAGAGTAGCTCTGTCTTGGGAAGCACATCAGGCCTGTACTGTGACAGATTCAGCTAATGGAGAACTATTTTGTTATTAGTTTAACACAAGAAACAAAATGAATGCAGTAAGATCTACCCTGTGGAAACAACACACCTAAGATTATACAATATATGAAAACAATAAAGAAAATATAATTTTTTTCTGTGTCACTGGTTCTAATAACATAAATCCAAAACCACTTTTACTGCCATATTCTCAATACATTGTGACACTCGCATTCTAAAAAAAAAAAAAAAAAAATAGCCAGAGCCCAATTTAAAAGCACCTGAATAACTAAAATGTGCACATAATATAAAATACTTATTTTATCTATGTCTTGTCAATTGCATTTTCTCTCAAATAAACCTTTATGAAGTCATAAATCATTAGGTTAAAATGTCTTGCTTCTCCTCCAGGTACAGATATAAGCACACGATAGCGATACAGACCCCACAGAAAAGCAAAGCAAACAGAACAGAAGAGGAGAGGGAAGAGATAATCAGAATAACTATAGCCACTGCTGAGGCTTCAACAAGCATGTAATGTAAAGCTACACTTACCTTTCAAGTACCGGGGGTATTACTAACTCAGGTCTCATGAGTGCAAGGTTCTGCAGAGCCTGGGCTGCTTCTAAACTACCGGTTTTGCTAAACATAGCCAAGAGGACAGGTTGAATAATGCATTGTACAAAGTCTGTAACATCTTGATCACTAAGCTTATGGCTATCAGGCACAGGAGTTAACCAAGAAGGCTTCTTGTATCTCTCACGATGCAATCTTCGAACAACACTGTTTGGCAACCGCTGAAGGAGTTTCATTAACTTGTTCTGGGGACAAGAAGCAAAAAGTCCACGGGAGGTTCCAGCTCACAGACAGACATTCATAGTTCCTCTGCACCCTCCCAGCAAAGATTTTAAAGATAACAGCTCTAATACTTTTATTACAAAGACCTGGATAGTATAGTTAGAAAAAATAGAATGCTCTAACCAATTAAATATAATCAATACAAATATATTTCAAATTTCTGCTTTAACTTCCAGAACCACATTAACCTTCCATTACATGAAAAGCCATTTTAACAGAAAACTTAAAAAAACAAAACAAAACAAAACACACAAAGTGACAAACTGAAAAGCTCATTTCATGCTTTGGTGGCATTTTTGTTACTATTTTGTTGCCAGAATGTAGTCACTAGTTATCACATCAGTATTATCTTAGTTTACTTAGATATGTTCTATGAACTTAGTAACTTAATTTGAATGTAATCATTTACATATAGCTAAAGATGATATGAAGGACAGAAAACACAGTACAAGTTACCTAACATGTAATTGTTACATGTGGCCATAGCTCAAAAAATTCCAAAACCTAGAGTGAAAAATGAACATACTCACCAGCCAGCGCCCATTATTTGAAGGATGGTAAAAAGATGTGATGCTGTTAAACAAACCAGTCAAGTGTTTTTGCACTAGTTTACTTGGTCCACCCTGTTCAGATATAAGAGTAAAAATATCAGTAATCCCATTATACTCTGTGGTTTATATTCATCCTGATCAATTCTACCTCTGAATAGGAGTGAAAAAACAATCCCCAATGAACTTCATACATATTGATTCAAAACATTCTATTAAAAATAAGGGCAATTGCCGAGATCGGTTTGGCTCAGTGGATAGAGCATCGGCTTGGGGACTGAAAGGTCCCGGGTTCGATTCCGGTCAAGGGCATGTACCTTGGTTGCGGGCACATCCCCAGTGGGGGGTGTGCAAGAGGCAGCTGATCGATGACTCTCTCTCATCGATGTTTCTAACTCTCTATCTCTCTCCCTTCCTCTCTGTACAAAATCAATAAAATATATTTAAAATAAAAATAAAAATAAAAATAAGGGCAACTTACTGAAAACAAATTTAAAAATTGAAAAGTTTATAAGTACAACTAATGGACACAAAGATCTGGGGAGGGAGGGTATGAATTAGGGGGGGAGGGGAATGGTAAGATATGTACACAGATAATAATTTAATAAAAAAAGAAAAAGAAAAAAATTGAAAAGGTATTATTTTTCAATTTAGGATAACTATACCGTTTACTCTTGTGCAATCAAATAACTTCTATTATGAAGATTATTATCGTATAATCAAGAGTGGTAAAATAAAGTATAAAAAAATCCTTAAATGATTTAAGAAGTGAATTTCTCATTGCAGGAAATGAAGATGTAAGATTTATATAAAAGCATTAAAATATTTTATTACTTCTAAATGTAAATGTTCAAATGATTAAACCTGTTATATGTGATCACATTTTGACTCAAAAAAAAATTCTTAATCTATTGTCAAAACAAACAAACCAAACAACATAAGTTAGAGGAAAAAGGTAAAAAACTAGTATTGATCTTATCAAGTTGAACGGCCTTGGGAATAAAGGCCTGAAACCTCCTATCTGCCTCAAGGTGATCTTCTTTCAAGAAAAACCACAGACCTAAGGTAGAATGTCAGTTACATTAGGAGCCTGTCTCCTTACTGAAATGAAATCCACATTCCGGTTCCCCACTCTAGAATGGACAACCACTAAGAAACTGTAATTCCACAGCAAAATACCAATAAGAGTTTAAAAATTCTAACAATTATATCCACATGCCTGTAACCTCAATCTGACTTTGAGAAAGTCCTTTTATCTATGAGTCTGGTTCCTGGCCTGTAAAACTGTTAGACATTCTCAATTTCTCAAAACTCTAAACTCAGAGTTTTTAGGGCCCACTGGTTACAGACAATAATAAATGGTACATTATGAATACATTCTGGGTCTGAAAATATCCAAAATCAAGTGACCAATTAAACCACTACATAGAGACATATGTGATTTTATATATATATATATATATATATATATATATATATATATATATATATATTTCCACTATATAGACACACACACACACACACACACACACACACACACACACACAGTATGGTTAACACAAAATTTGGATGAACTACATAAAACAAATATAATGTATTACAAACCATCATAGCGGTGATCCATATTACAGCATGTCCTATATCATAAGCATTTGTTAAAAATCTTGGGACTAACACTTGACTACTTCCCACTGGGAGGTTCAAGCTTCTCAAAATTCTTGTAAATATCTTTAAGAAAAAGAGAATTAAAAATAAATATGTACAGTTATTAAATAACTTCCCTTAAATAACTTAAATGTTGTGTATTAGTGATATTGAATGTGGTCTCATTTGATCAGTTTTGAAGCAAATTACATACTGCTTAGTATTCTGCTTTATTCTTTAAAAATTATAGAAAATATCTACAACTTTTAAAAATGACACTCTGAGGTCACAGGCATGTGGATATAATACAGCTATATCCATGACCGCCCCCCCCCCCAAAAAAAAAACAGACAAAGGAGAGATAATAAAACATAAAAAGGCAAACCGTAGATACCTGAAGTTAAACTTGTTATGTTTTGACCTCTTTCTGTCTCTCTAAATGCACAAAAGTTATTTTCTTATGCTCCAATTCCATGCCAAGGATACACAAAATGGAAATACCTTCTGGCAGATTCCAAATTCTTTAATTCTTAACACTGACTTGATATCCGCCCCCCTTTCCTAATTTGCATTTTAATCCGTCATTTAGTAATTACATTCTAATTAAATCTATGTTTTAAATCTGTTATTATTAACAGATAGGGGGCCCAAAGGTAGGGAAAAATTACTTCTCCTCCTTAGTTTCTCTACTGGCCAGCAACAGAGGAAGACAGCACAAGCAAAGACATATAGAGCTTTTGCCTTCTGCTGGTCCCCAGCTCTGCACTACTCTCACTATGTGCTTCAGAATCACCTGGATGTCCCATTCCAGCCCTCCTGAAGTGCCACAAGTGACTCTGCTGCAGGTGAAACAATACAAAAGATGCAATGTTAAGAACAATGCACCTAGAGAAACTCTGGTTTTTAATCTAGGGAAATATATAATGTGATCTAAAAAGTGGAGAACACTAGAATAGCAATCAAATATAATACACAAAATTTGTTGCAAAGTATGAATTTATGACACCCTGAAATACTTAATGTTTTCTATTTTATTCATTTCAAAACTTATACTTCATTTCCTACACAGGTAAGACAAAAAAATCACATATTTTTGATACCTTGATATGACCCAATTAATTTTTGAAAATAAAGGATTTACCCTGTAAATCGTATTTTTATTAATGTCCTAAAATACATTGTGAAGTTAAGAATCAACATACAAAATATACTTCTTCTTAATGACATAAAAGTGCTATCAATGCTATTGTATGTTTTATGTTCAAATGTTCTTAATTACCTTTGGTACATATGGATCCCAATCTATGTACCCTATATTATCTGTAGCCAATCGTGCGAAGAGATTTACTAGTTGCTGAAAGTAAACAAAAAAAAAAAATTAAGTGAACACATTTGTTGTTGTTTTGAAATGGCACAGTCTAACTCCTCATTCATTTGTTCTTTTCAGCAATCAGTATTAGCATAACTTGATTTAATATATATTCTATAACTCAGTTTTTTAAAATCTCAAAATTTAAGTTCTGATTCCTGTCAGCCATTTAAAATGAATAGCACCCCGACCGGTGTGTCTCAGTGGTTGAGCATGGACCTATGAAGCGGGTGTGTGTGTGTGTGTGTGTGTGTGTGTGTGTGTCACAGTTTGGTTCCCAGTCAGAGCACATGCTGGATTGTGGGCTCCATCCCCAGTAGGCAGCTGATCAATGATTCTCTCATCATTGGTGTTTCAATCTCTCTCTCTCTCTTTCTCTCTCTCTCTCCCTCTCTCTCTCTCTCTGGAATTAGTAAAAAATATTTTAAAAATAACAATTAAAAATGAATAGGAAAACATAGCATTATGCACAATGCAAACAAACAAAAAAAAGAAACTTTAATCCAGTAAAACCTACTATGTGCCCAGCACTGTGCTAGTGAGGATACAAAAGGAAACAAGCAGGGTCTTACAGTCTCATGCATTTCCCATTACACTTGCATACTTCAATATATTAATAAAATCAAATAAAGAAATGCCTACTGCTGTTAAAATACAGCAAATAAAAATTTAAAAACTGATTACAACACTGCTAATAGCCAATTCTAGGGAACTGAAGTTATTTACCAAATTATTTCATATACCATTTCCAAACTAAAAAGTATAAAAGAAAAAATGGGATACTCACCCCCTCCCACTGTGGGAGATTTTGCACTGAAACCCAAAGGCCAATTAATTCATCAAACCAAAGTCTGAAGGGGAAAAAAAATATTGTTATGACTAGCAAGTGACTTATAGAAAATAGTTCAAAGCCATTTTCTTTATATTTTTTACTCTATTATTCTTACTAAAACCACACAATCTAGAAAAATAATACTGAAAGTTATAAACTTAATGTCACAAAGGACCATTTTTGCCTGAACATCATCCTTCCAATGAATTTATTCTAAAAATAAAGAAATTAAAAAAATAAAATAAAATAAAAATAATCTCATAATACTTCTACTTCATTGTCAAGTAATTACTGTCCACCCTATCTAGTACTATTTACAAGTTTCTCCTTCCTCTTCCCACCTCTCATTAAATGTTTTCTTAATACTACCTGTTCTTAAAACTCTCCCTTACTTTCTTGTCTTTAAGAACCCAATTAGTAATTACGTCATTACCTAGCACTATAATAAATGTGCCACAAAAGAAACTAGCCACAAAATGTTAAGTGCAATTAAATTACAATGGGGGAAATGATCTCAAATTAAAGAAATAGAGAATATAGAGGCAAGAAAATGTTAGAATATTGTTAAACAAATCTTTAAAATTGCCCAAGATACTAAGAGTTTTTAGAATTCTTATTAAATTAAAATTAAATTTTCAGCTATACACAAAATTTCTAACTTAAAATAAAAAGATCTGACATTTCACTACAGGAAATGGGAGAGGAGGAGGGAAACTAAGTATGAGCCCATAACACAGTAGTAATTACTATTATTCCAATTTTTTTTCATACCTTTTCTTTGTTCTTAAAAGTATAGTCTAAATTTTTTTTCATTCTAAAAAGTTCCTTAAAATGGTGCAAAGTCTACAAAAAGAAGAGATACACACCGAGAGAAACTACATGTGATAAGGGTTAAAACCTAGTTTTAGGAAAACATTTTTCCTTCCTCAAAAGTCTATGCAATTTAACATTTCTATCACTGCCTCTTGATATTCCCACTCCTTTCTTAATGTAATGTTCTTTCTCTTTTAAAGCTCTCATCCTATTTGGCTTGACATATAAGCATTATTCTCTATTTATAATCTCATATTTAAATGAGTTAGCTTTCACACACTTCAAGTATAATAAACATAATGGTTGAGTTAGGGGATTTTTCTTTACTTATTACTGCTTTACTAGTTTGCCTCTATCTGTAGTTCCTGCTATTTTCTAGAATTTCTCACGATATGTAAATACTTACTTAAAACCTTTATGATGCAATTCTGGAGGAAGGGAGGTAGGAAGAAATAGTTCAAAATAAGTGATGGCCTTTTGCATTGTTACATCAAAAGGGCACATTAAAGGCCGCCATTCTTCTAGCATCTCCGCTGTCGAATCTGCTGGAAAATATCTAATAAAAAGAAAGGTTTTCATGTATCTGGTCACTTGCTAAAAACTCTCTAACACAAACACATGATTGACAAAATAAGGAGGAGCATGTTAGCTTATAAGAAACACATTAAGCCGAAACCGGTTTGGCTCAGTGGCTAGAGCGTTGGCCTGCAGACTAAAAGGTCCCAGGTTCGATTCCGGTCAAGGGCATGTACCTTGGTTGCGGGCGCATTCCCAGTAGGGGGTGTGCAGGAGGCAGCTGATCGATGTCTCTCTCTCATCGATGTTTCTATCTCTCTATCCCTCTCTCTTTCTCTCTAAAAAACCAATAAAATATATTTTTTTAAAAAAGAAAGAAAGAAACACATTAAGGTAAATTTTCTTCTTGTCTAAGGGACTTAGAAAAATGCTACAAAGTTGAAAAAACTCAGATAAAATACAAAGTCACTCAAATCACCTCCAAATTTAAACATGTTTGTATATTTTCTTCCTGTGTACTATGTAATAGCAATAGAAAAAATTTTTGTCTGTATATAAAAAATGAGTAACAGTGAACTAAAGTGAGAAAGAGAATATCAATTGCTTAGCACATGTGGCCAAACCCTTTACACTGACCACAAAGTCCTCCTATAGAGAAGAGAGGACTGGACTAGATGATCTGGTGCTGCAGGGTCTAACGTTGTACAATTCTATTAAATGGGCAGGGGCATTCTTGGGCTAGAGACTTAAAAATCAAAATAGGAAGTGTGTGTGTGGTGTGTGTGTGTATACTCACACACATACACAAAATGAGGGTAAAGGGATGAAGAAGACCCAGGTATAATTTCCCAAATACCTATTAAGGGGGTTAGAAAAACAAAAAGTATGAGAAGTTCTGATTTGGGTATGGCCAAAAAGTTAAAAAAAAATCTTTCAAATTATCAATAGATTTACACATCGTATTATTAAATCCTATTACATTTTATACACTTGTGTTTATTAGAATCACACTTCATTCCTTGATGTGAAAATAAAATTACATTCTCATACTATTTCTGTTGAATGTATTACACATTTATATGTTTGGGCATTGTTAAACAGGTTAGAATTAAAAGAAAAATGCAGAAAATATTCTGCCTTTAAAGATTTCATACATCAATTTCCCTTCCTAATTTTTCAGAGTCAACTATTTATTAGCCTGGTGATCCAAAATAAAAGCTTGGGTGCTCTATGAACTACCCAACAACCTAAAAACCAGTAAATACCCCAGCGATGATTAAGTTTCCCAGTGAGGAAACACATAGGGCTAGAGAGTAACTGCCTAGTACAAAATGGCATTGCTCATTGGTGGCTTATGACTCAAGTTACAACTTAAGCCTCTTAAAACAGAGACATTTTATATCCTGAATATACAATTGCCCAAGACTGAGTATTGTAGATAAGCAATCTGATTTGGGAAATAACTTTAACTCATATTACAGCATACAATAAACATAGCGATTTCCATTCAAAAGAGTTCCCCGTATCCATAGTAGGATAAGTAGTCTGAGAACAATGTCATAAACAAGAGTCAGAAAATATATCTAAGTCCAAAGAACTGGACAAATATTAATACTAAATTCTATACATATTTATATTTAAATAAAATATGGAAGCTAAAGGCAAATATTCTACTGAAAGAGAACACACTAGAAAAAATGTATGAACCACATCTTCTTGTCACACTCAATTTTAATGCAATTCCCCTACAATGCCCATTTTGAAAAAGTTGTTTTTAGCTAACTAACAATAACCTAGGATAACCTTTAAAACTAATGTGATTATATGTAAATTATGGCATTCTTATTTTATAGTTGGTGACTGGTAAACCATTTAAAATTTTCTAAATTTATAAACGAAATATAAAAATTTCAGTTCAAGAGTTGGAAATGACATGTTGACTATCATCACAAGGTCAGAAACTATTTATACCTTTAATTTCCTCTTCAAAGCAAATTAAAGACAGGGAAAGGCCCATAGAAACAACATGAGGCTTTATATAAATTGAGGAGCTACTTACGGTCGGCAGCTTTTCACGAGTGTTTTGAGAACATTTTCTACAGAACTGGGGGGGAAAGCCATTTGATAAATTAGTTCAATGTATTTTAAGAACACATCTAATTCAATTAATAAAAAAAGACTCTAGATATGCTCATGAACTTAGATATTTTCTGTGTACATGCAATTGCTAATCCTCCTCTTTCATATAGACTGAAGTGTAAGGATTAAGTACCTAAACTCCATAATCTACTCTTTCCTTTGCTAATTCTCTGCTGTAAACTAAAGGGAAGAAAAGTAGGAAAAGGACAAATCATATTCAATCATTACAAAGTAGGCAGCAATGACCAAACTTCTCAACACATCAAAGAATATGCTCAGGGGCTTAAAACTTCAGAGAGTAATTTTAAATTTTTATTCAAGTGCTTTTATATCAAAATGGCAGACAAAATTTAGTGTGCTCCTAACAACAACTGCCAAAACTCCTTTTCTCTAACCAACTGATGAGAGTTCTATAACAATCCAGGGAACTTCATTAGTTGAGTAACATTAAAAGCACCAACTTATTTTCCAACTTGTAGGTGGTTCAAGTGAATATGGAAAACAAATATTTGTATATTAATTTATAATGAACATTTCTGTGTTATTAATAGTTTAAACACACAAGAAGAGAATGGAATTTTTAAAATATTAACTGGACCACAGTCAAATAAAGGTCAAATTCAAATAAATAAAGCAAAGGGGCAGTAGGTAATTGTGAAGTGGAATTTTAAAATAAAAATGTGAGTACTTATAGTATGATGTGTACAAATAAAAATAAAGCAAGTCCCCAAATCTCAAGGAAAAAGTTACTGGGGGAAGGGGAACTTTCAGGCAGTACTTCCAACCTGACATTTTCCCAATAAGCTTCTTGAAATTCTTAAATCCAGAAGTCTACCCAATTTCTCTGAAAGCTTAAGAACTAATCTGCAAAGAAATTTCAAGGACTAATATAAACCCAACTCTGTATTTTCAAGTAATCAATGTATCGTATAACCAGGAGAGAAAACTAGTTTTATTACTTAAAGAAATATAAATCCTCTTTAGTTTACAAACTACTCAGGAAACAATTAACTGGAGAGGAAACCAGACTACAACTCATAATCTGAAAATAAAAATATGACCATATGGCTAGAGAGCAATTATGGAGTATTTCCTCTGATTATCAGAGAGGTTTTATCTTCCCTCATAAAAAAAGCTCAGCAAGCTCTGTTGGATGTGGCTCAGTTGGTTGGAGCATCAGCCCACACACCAAAAGGTTGAGGCTTCAATCCCTGGCCCTGGTCAGGGTGCATATACAGGAGGAAACTGATCAATGATTTTCTCTCACATCAATGTCTCCCCTCTCCCCCCCACCGTGAGAGGTAAATAAACAGATAAATAAATAAATCTTCCTAAAGACCACGGCTATGATTTTTTTCTTCTTCTGGGCACTGCCAAAAGACTAATAACAAGGCTATGTGTTCATCTATATTTATACTTGATTTATTTACTTACTTACAATGCTCAATAAACATTTTCTATCAGGGAAATAAAGAGCACAGATCTTTAAATCTTTTACTTTGGACTGACGAATCACATTTAGAAACAAATTAATAAGCGAAGTTTAAAGAGCCATCTTGTTCCAAAATAAATATCAGATTAACTTAAGCACATTTAGAAAAGAAAATTCTAAAAGGGTAAACTTTCTGCCCAATGATATAAACAGAAGATCTATAATTTCTACAATTTCTGAAGTTTGTGTTCATAACTTTTCATTTATTTTATTATTTCTGTGGCACCTCATTTGAGAGTAACACAGAAAACCTGCTATTTTTACTGGTAACTTTTATATACTACAAACAAACTTTCATGTAATGGGGGAAATAATTTTAGAAAGCAAGTCATAAAAAGCTGCATAGCTAGCTATGTTTTGTCCAGTTCCCTTCACTCTTCAGAATAGGAGGTTAATTATAATACGTGGTAGCTCTCTATTCAATAAGAGGAATAGGGTATGTGGGAATGTGATTTAGTTCATCTCAATAAAGTAAATTTCAACCCATTCTTATATATATAAGGCTGTGCCATTGGACTTATGCTCTTTATCCAGAAAAGGGTACAATCTCTCTAACCTGTGATATCTGTATAGTGACCTTTTGTGATTCTTGTAATCTCTCAAGATGAAGGAAACAATGCTTCTGTTTAAAAATAAAATAAAAGGTTAAGGCTAGATGCTACTAGACTATGTTTACTAATTTTTAGAGGGAGTGAATTATCACTACAAACTTTTCCAATTGCTGGAAATTTATAACACTAAAGTGGTAACAAATCAAAACACTCTCCTTTTAAATCAGAAGGGATCTACATATAGATGGACTAAGTTTTGAATGGGTTTCTCGTACCCTATTTCCTCTTATAAAGGCATGTTAAGTTGAAAAGAAAGCCCTAGCCTAAACCAGTTTGGCTCAGTGGATAGAGCATCAGCCTGCGGACTGAAAGGTCCCAAATTAGATTCTAGTCAAAGGCATGTACCTTGGTTGTGGGCACATCCCCAATGCGGGGTGTGCAAGAGGCAGCTGATCAATTATTCTCTCTCATTGATGTTTCTAACTCTCTCTCTCTCTCTCTCTCTCTTCCTCTCTGTAAAAAATAAATAAAATATATTTTTTTAAAAAAGAAAGCCCTAGTATATCATGTAGTGTGGTTCACAGCTTGGCTTAGAGTCAGACACATCTGAATTTGAATACCAGTTATGCTATGTACTAGTGTAATATTATAGCCTCAGTTTTTTCTATAAGAGTAACAATACCTACCTCTCATAAGGCTGTTGTAAAAATTAAATGAGGTAATGCAAAGTAAGCAGCTATCTGGCCCAGAATTAATCACAATAAATGATAATAATTATTTCATACACAGCCAAAATAATTCATATTTTCAATTTCCTTAAGAATTAATTTTTAGCCCAGCTGGTGTGGCTCAGCAGTTGAGCATCGACCCAGGAGCCAAGAGGTCACTGGTTTGATTCCCGGTCAGGGCACATGCCTGGGGTTGCAGGCAGGAGGCAGCCAATCAATGGCTCTCTTTCATCATTGATGTTTTCTCTCTCTCTCTCTGAAATAAAAACATATTTAAAAAATAATGATTTTTGTGCTCATTTTGTTTTTATATCTATCCTCCTGTCTCTGGGTAGCTATTAATTTATGATTTAGAAAATCATATCAAAATAGGAAATTCCTTCCCCAGAGGTCACCCTACTTATTAGGGCAGAAAGTAAATTGTTGTCCCAGTTCTTGAGCTCTTGTCCCAGATTCCACAAATGAGTGTGTCAATTTTCCTCTCTGGACTGCAATTACCTTATGATGACATTCTTTATAATCCCTATGATGACATCACTAAAGAAACTATGAGATACTAGAGGCCCAGAGCACGGATCCGTGCATTAACGGGGTACCTCAGCCTGGCCTATCGGAACTGGGCCGAAACTGGCTGTCTGCCATTCCCTGAGGGGTCCTGGATTGCTCTCAGGCGATGTGCCTCGGAATCAGGCTCCCTCCTCTTCTGGTTCAAGGTGTCACCCAAGAACCACAGCAGCCACGTCACCGAAGTTTGGCAGCTCCTGCGTTAAACGTCAGCCCCCTGGTGGTCAATGCACTTCACAGCTACCAGTCGGCCGGTCGAATGGTCACTTAAGCTTTTATATATATAGATAGATGGAGCAGGGAGGCCCAAGGAAAACCAGAAAATTTGGTCTCTAGCTATTCTAATTACTAAGAACGTGCATTTTTACAAACTTAAATATTTCTCTTCCTACCTCCTCCCTTGCCTAATTATTGGGACAACATTCACTTTAAATACAAAGAAATGTACAGCAAATGATATGTTCAAGGTGAGGGTGAGGTGGAATGCCCATAGCTAGAAGTATTTTCAGTGTCACTTGACAATTCTTGAACTAAAACTTGAATTTAGAATAGTCCTATTTGGTTTTCAACTAAAAACAAGGGAAACTATAATCTTGGTATATTCTATATACCTCTCTGCCTTAAGTTACTTATAATTTAATGGAGATTGCTTATACAGTATTTTTTTTCCCTTAAGAATGTACTTAACATTTAATTTACAATAACTCAATTTTACCTGCTTTCTCTAAATCTAAACGAGTCCACCATCAATCAGTCAAACACTTTCCATCTCTCTCATATCTAATCTTTTAAGATCTAATAGCCCAAAGGGTAAGGATCAGTGGATGACCTATGAATCATGAGGTCACAGTTCAATTCCTGGTCAGGGCAAATGTGGCGTTGATCCACAGTAGGGGGCATGCAGGAGGTAGCAGATTGATGATTCTCTCTCATTATTGATGTTCTCTCTCTCTCCCCCAAATTAATAAAAAACTTTTTTTAATTAAAAAAAAATCTAATATTGCTTAGTAAATCAGCAAGTAGTCATTTTTCACAGCCACTTCACAGAAATTGGGGTAATTTTACCATAACAAATGAATATAAATAAAGTGTAACATCATCGTCAATGACGTAGCATTGGCATTGATTTTTCCATTATAATCACTTTTTTTAAAAAGTATGCCTCTATGCCAAATGTTAAGAAATTGTCTGGCCCTGGCAGGTTCCGTTCCAGGTCAGGACAGAAGCCTGGGCTTCTGGCTCCATCCCCGGGAGGGAGCGTGCAGGAAGCAGCTGATCAATGTCTCACTCTCACATCGATGTTTTTCTCTTTAAAAATCAATTTTTAAAAAATCTTAAAAAACAAACACCTAGCTAAAAAAGAAGAGTTGTCCTAATCCTGACCATTGTGTAAAAAAGAGCATGCAAAACTACTGTGACATGCCCTAACCGGTTTGGCTCAGTGAATAGAGCGTTGGCCTGTGGACTGAAAGGTCCCAGGTTCGATTCTGGTCAAGCACACCCCCGTAGGGAGTGTGCAGGAGGCAGTTGATCAATATTTCTAACTTTCTATCGATCTCCCTTCCTCTCTGTAAAAAATTCAATAAAATATATATTTTTAAATGCAAAACTGCTGTGACAGCAAACCTAATCAACATGAACTAAATAGTTTTTTAAATTGCTTTCTAAGAAGAGATCATTGCAGCATAGACAACTTTTCATATTTTTTTTAAAGTTGATTTTAGAGAGAGAGAGGAGGGGAACGGGGAGAGAGAAAAACATTGATTTGTTCCACATATTTATGCATTCACTGGTTAACTCTTGAATGTCTCCTGACCGGAGACTGAATCCACAACCTTGGCATATTGGGACACTGCTCTAACCAACTGTACTACCCAGCCAGGGCCACAAAGACAACTTTTAGAAGAAACCTGATTATAGTCATTAATAAAAATTAGCCACCTAGTCGCTAATTTCCAAATAAAATTAAAGTAGAACTTTTTTAAAAGCATGTAAAATGATCCTCAAATACTGTGTTAAAAATAATTATATCTGAAATCAATAAAAATTTACTTTAAGGAATCATTATAAATACCATATTAATAGTTAATTAAAAAAAACTGTAAACTATTTTAAATTTCAACAGATCCTCAAAGAAATTACTTATATCACTTCATCACCATGTTAAATTCTGTCGCTAGAGATCAATCTGTGGTTACTACCAGTAACTTGAGTTTAGATGTGGCTACATGTATCAAACTCCCAACAGAGGTTAAGACCACGTTATTGCCATGTGTTGAAGGGGGATCAAAAGATTTAACTATATCTTAAAGATAAGAGCACTAATTAAAATGCCATTTAGAACAAGTACCAGAAAAGGAAAATATAAATTTTTCCAGAGGCAAATTAATATGAAAAATGATTTGATCCCTACAGTGGTTCTCAACCTTCCTAATGCCGTGACCCTTTAATACAGTTCCTCGTGTTGTGGTGACCCCCAAGCATAAAATCTTTTTCATTGCTACTTCATAACTGTAATTTTGCTACTGTTATGAATTGTAATGTAAATATCTGTGTTTTCCGATGGTCTTAGCCTCTACCATCATGACCCACAGGTTGAGAACCGCTAGCAGGATCGCCTAAGACCATCGGACAGTAGCAAAATTAGTTATGAAGTAGCAACAAAAATAATTTTATGGTTGGGGGTCACCACAAATGAGGAACTATATTAAAGGGTTGTGGCATTAGGAAGGTTGAGAATCACTGCCTTAGAATATACCTAAAAGAAAAATAGATACACTTAAGAAATATTTTTAAAAAGTAAAAAAATGAGTTATACAGGCCCAAACTACTCATGATACAAATATGAAAATCCTTTAAACACCAAACAATTCTGAAAACAGGTAGTGATAAGACTAAATACATTTAAATACATAATCCAAATATGAATTGTCCATCCCCATTTTGTAAAAGCTAATCTATGCATAATCACCCTCACATTTTGTTAGTAGCAATACCCTTCCTTAGTGTGTGCTGCCTACATTTGTAACTCGCAATATGCTACTCCAATTAAGCATATGGAACTTTGTTTTGTGAAATAACACCATGCCAATTAAGATTCAAATGCTTCTTTTATGAAGTAAACTAGAAGCAATTATGTTGCAAGTATAAGTTCACAACTACCTAATTCTTTTCCAATGTTGATCTTTCATCATTGAAATATATATATACATATGTGTGTGTGTGTGTGTATATATATATATATATATACATACATACATATATATATTTAAAACCTACATTGTTTCTCCAGTATAAAGTACCAACAGATAAGAATAAAAAGGGTCTTTGTCTCTGAAGCAAAAGACAGAAAGACAGAAGGAGGAAGATAAAGGGGAAAAAGAAAAAGGAGAAATTTAATAATCCTTGCTCCAAACAACAAAACTCGTTTGAAAGCGTGTTGCCTTGCATTTTCTCTAAAGCAGTGGTTTCAAGGAAAAACACATTAAGGCACATGAGTTTAAGACTTGAAAGACAAACTTAACAAGTGAAGCAACCTTTCACTTTTGATTACAAAAATAGTATTCTAAAATTAGTAAGAACACATGCCGACAGCTGACAAAATTGCTTCAAAATATGTCAGAACACATCTAAGATGAAAATACTCAAAATGCCAATTTCAAAAATATGCCGTATTAAAGGGTTCTTTAAGAAATTTTCTGTAATAAAGTATTTGTAGACTCTTAATTTTATTCCTGACTATAAACACTTGCTATACTCGTGTGCTAAATAGAATCTTATGTAGAAAAATACATTTTTAAATGTTTAAATGATTCTGCCTTAGAAATTCAGTAGACAGAGGAAAAGAAAGTAAAAGTACTATCATATAACTACTCCACTGTTCTATATCTAACCTTTCTGTTTAAAGCACATGTGTCAAACACAAGGCCCGCGGGCCAAATCCAGCCCGCCAGGCCTTGCAATGTGGCCCGCACCGCGCTGTCATCACTGCACTCCGCTGTCAGTTTATGACATTGTCAGTTTATGACTGTTCAGTAAACCATTTGGCCCGCGATTTAGGCTGGATTTTAGATTTTGGCCCCTTCTCTGATTGAGTTCGACACCCCTAGTTTAAAGAACCAGGAATACCAGGTTCCTCCGATTTTAAAATCAAGGCTAAGTGTGGCCCTAGCTGGGCATCTCAGTTGGTTAGACTGGAGCATTGTCCTGATATACCAAGGCTATGGGTTAGACCCCCGCCGGTCAGGGCACATACAACAATCAACCACCCGGTCTTCTTTCTGACCCTTTCAAATTAGAACACATTACCATTTTAAAAAGGTCATGCAGCAATAGAGCTCCATTTCACGTGCGCTGTTTAGTGGAGGTTCACAGCCTTGTGTGAGAGTAGTCCAAGCCACTGGAACAGTATGTTTCATTCATCTGCCTACTGCATCAATTTTAGTCAAGAGACATATAGGGAAGAATTTTTATTTTACCTAATAAGCCCAACACAGGGGAAAAATACATAATGATTTGGATACTAGAAGTCCAGTGCCTTAGAGATTTAAAAAAAGAAAAGAGAAAGCAAAGAGTGCTGGACCAGTGATAAGAAAAGAGGAGGGACTGGTTAATGAAGCAGAAAACTTTTGATTGTCTGGATAGAAGATAAGAGGCGGCAAACTCAGGCCCTTTAACCATATAAAGGGAGCATTTGGGAAATGCATAGGACATTTTTAATCATCACGACCATTGGGGCAGAACCCAAGTATATTAGATAATCCTGCAATTCATGGAATAGCAAGACACAACAAAAAATTGGTGCAAGACCTTCAAATGTCCAACCTAAAAGTTCACTGCTTTAAACATTTAGTATTTTTGCAGTTTTAATGAACACTGGTTCTTCTGGGAATACAACCAATGTAAACTGAACAAGGCTGTACTACTTTGTTTTGTTGAAATTTTTATAAGGGGGTTATTCATTATTAAGGAAGGAAAGAAAAGGAAAGGAAAAGGAAAAGGAAAAGGAAAAGGAAAAGGGAAAGGGAAAGAAAAATGAAAAGGAAAAGGAAAAGGAAGAAAGAATCACACCACAAGTGGAAATTCCAATTGCAACACCTGATTTGTCAATACCATTGTGTAGCTGTTGCATACAAATATGTAACTAAGACTGTTACAACAGTCTTAGAATACTAAGTATCATTCATTACCTTGGCAATTAGACACACAAAACACAAGGATATAGAATTTCATTGGTAACCTTTTTGTTAAAATGCTGTAAATTACTGTAAACCTTTTTCATATGGCACATAGGGCAATTTATCTTGTAAAAATTATGTATTGACATTATTTATTCATTTTGGCATTATCTGGTTAGTTTTCAATCTTACTCTGATATTCACCCCAGAAGTCTACTGCACAAATTCTCTCTGCCTTCACAAATTAATGTTTCTTTTAGTAATTCATCCTTTGCCTATAATTCCTCACATGTAGAAATGGTTAAAAACAATGTTTCCTGATACAAAATAACTTCACCAACATCATTACATAGAAAATAATGACACCATGTTACAAATAAGGCCAGCAGATCTGTGACACTAGGAACTTTCTTTTTTCTCAGAAGTTCAGTAGCCTGAAAAGTTATTTCCCTTTCTCTACCATCATACTTAATTAAATCTTATGTTATTCTTTATCCTGGCACTAGCTTTTATTTTAAAGTTCACTCATAATGCTATTCTTTCAAGTCTTGTACTTCTTATACAGAATACTATATGTTCTAAACTTTTCTTTTAAATCCAAACACATCATAAGTAGATGCAAAATCTGAATATCACAATGTGTCTTTTTTAATGTAATAATCTGTATGTTTCAAACATACAGGGTGGGACAAAAGTAGCTTTACAGTTTCGAGTATATGAAACACAGAGCATATTCTTGTATTATTATTAATTATTGTATTATTTTCCATACAAACAACTGTAAACCTACTTTTGCCCCACCCTGTATTGTTTTCATAATAAATGACTTTCCTATTATTTCTCTTCTGTGATGAAGACATTGATATTTGTGTCACTGAGTGTAGATAACGAGCATAGATAGGTTATACTACTTATAAATTTCATTTAAAATAGTTAACTACAAAATAGAAAAGGGGATGCTGAGTCTGTTAGAGTTGAGAATCACTGTTTTAAACATACAAAAATTTCAACACAGACAAAATGTTTCTTTAAGACACCAAGAATAGCCACGGTAAAACTTTTAAGAAAGGGGTCTCCACAAAGGGGCAAGGATGATGTGAAGCTTCAGGGAAAGGCAAGGCAACAAGCACAGTATCAAGAATCAGGGAGGAACTATAAGCACTGACTGACACTTAGAGATAAGCTCCAACAACACTTCCAGGAAAACAGCCACACAGGATCTGAAAGGAAGTGGCTGCCTTTGCAAAGGTACAACCGCCAGGGCAAGAAGTGTGGAACTTGGTTATGAAGAAGCAGGAAATGACTTATTAAGGAAGAAGAAATTGTCTTAATTTACCAAAGACTTTCAGAGGTAGCCAAAAAGAATCAGCCAGGAAATTCTCAGAAAGAGAGCTAATTTTGAACACAGTTTAGAGGTCCCAGAAATCTATGAAATGGTGATTCTAGTACAAACTTCAATGGGCTCGTATTTTATAAATAATCCAGTCTATGGCATGCTCCTTCAAACAAAAACTCATAAGGAATCTTTACAACACAGCTTTTATTTTAAACTTTGGGTTTTCATATTATTTATACAAACATCTGAATATTGTACTATTTAGTTTCATGATGAATTTTCTAGTTTTATGATTGAAAAATGAGTTTCCTTGTTTTAATACATGAAATCTTCAGGAAATAAATGACCACTCTATTTGTGATCACTCTCCAAAATCCAATTAGGGCCTAAGTTTAAGATCAACTATGGTCATTTTCTTTTTTACTCTTTCCATTTATATCATTTCACTACTTACTTATCTATTACCCAAAAAGCTCTTAAAATCTGCCATCTGCCATGATTTTCAAAAAATTCTACAAAAATGACTGCTCACTTAAGTGAAGCCTGAGGATTAATCATAGATTAAATGAACTGAACTGAGGAGGCTACAAGAAGTAATAAGATAATGTCAATGTGTAGGATTGAGAGTGAAACCACAGAAATCGATCATTAAAGACTTAATCATTAAAGAATCGTTAAAGAATTTATAAAAGCGAAAAAGGAAAATAACTAAAAGAGCCGTTAATTCAGAATAAAAACAAAAAATACCAAAATTAGAGATTTGGAAGAGACATGCTGCATGAACAAGAAGCCATAATCAGCCAGGGATTTATAAACTCAGTATGCCTAAACACCAGTAGAAAATAACATAAACTAGGGACTGTACACTGAATAGTTTGTGCTCTCAGAAAAGTCAAACACTAAAATTGATGCTTCTTCAACTGGGTGGGTGTGCCCCATGGAATATGCAAAGCTCTTCTTCTTAAGGCATTCATTTTACTTAAAAGAATTAAAATACATGCGAATGTTTTGTGAAGAATGCCAAATATGGATTACTTTTAATGACAAGATAATAGATTTCAAACAAAACCTCTTGCTTTCTTTGACCATTATGGTGATGTTAGCTGTTAGAAATATTTTGGCGGAAAATTCTTAAGTACAGCTTCAGATATAGTTTAGAGAGGGCAAAAATTATTTAGCAGTTAAGTTACATAGAATTGAGTATAACAAAATGTACATTATCTCAACCTAGTATTTCTCAACTTAGATCAAATCCCTAAAAGCCCCCAAGTGCTCCCAAAGAAGTTCTTTAAATGGAAATACTTACTTAGGAAACCAATTTAATCCCAGGTGCTCTGTCTTGGAATATAATATTCTTTCCACCATGTCATAAAGTGGTCTCCAAGGTAGCTCCAAATCATCTCTTGAAAGAAGTTCCTTTTTTCTAATTAGGAAAAGTAAACACATACATATGAATGTGTGCAAAGTAGTATGTACATATTACACATACTACTCAGGGAGGACAATTGTTAAATGCTGCTGTCATCACAGTGGGTTTGCTTTTCCTCATCCACAGCAATCCGCTGGCAGAATATAATATAGCAGGTAGTAGGAAGAGCAATGCACCAGATTCTTGCTACTGCTCAAACCTCAAAGAGCAATTGGTAAAATAAAGCATTTTCATTTGTGCTACCATCACTATAGATGAATTTCCTATTTTCCCACACTAACTGTTTTCACTTAAAGTTTCCAGCATTGTGATTGGTGCCCTGGGATAAGCAGAAGAATAAATGATCCCTATAGGATCTTAAAACCTATATTAGAAAAGATAATTAGTATAAATAAAACAATCAGACAACACAGAGTTCAATGTGGGCTAGAGAAAAGAAAGCTTCATAGAATTTTAATTAAAAGGTTAATTAACACATGATGTACTTATAAAGTTCTCGCCCTAGCCTGTTTGGCTTAGCGTATAGAGCATTGGCCTGCTGACTGACTGGTCCCGGGTTAGATTCCAGTCAAGGGCACATGCCTGAGTTGTAGCTTGATCCCCAAGTAGGGGGCATGCAGAAGGCAGCTGATCAATGATTCTCTCATCATTGAGGTTTCTATCTCTCTCCCCCTCTCCCTTCCTCTCTGAAATCAATAAAAACATATTTAATAAGTAAATAAACATATAAAGTTCTCATTTCCTAAAATATTGAAAAAATCCAAAATAACAGAAAAATTGACTTACTTTAACAAGTTGATCAAGAGACGAGCAAATCCCTGCATCATGCTGATTTCCAGTTTTGGAATTGATACCAGCTCATACAATAACTTGACAAAAAGAACATGATCTTCTTTGCTAAATTTTCTCCCATAAAGTCGAATATATCTGCAGGAGAAAAAAAATCAATAGAGCCTTTAAAAATAGGTATGGTGACACATCCATATTCCTTGCTACAGTCTTCACAACAGCCATGTGTAAGCTACATAAATATCCATCAACAGATAAATGAATTAAAAAATGTAGCATGCACACACAACAAAATATTATTCAGCCTTTTAAAAGGAAATTTTTTCATATGCTACAACATAGATAAGCCTTGAGGACATTATGCTAAAAAGTGAAATAAGCCCATCATAAATATAAATACTACAGGAGTCTACCTAGTACATGTAGTATTTAAAATAACCAAAATCATAGAAACAAAATGTAGAACCATGATTGCCAGGGATAGGGATGAAAGGGGAAACAGGGAGTTGTTCAACGGGTATACAGTTTGAGTCATGCAAGATGAAAAAGTTCTAGAGATCCGTTGTATAACAATGTCCATGTTGTTAACAATATTGTACTGCACACTTAAATGTATACTTCTTGCCACAAAAAATATGTACTGTAAAACTATTCCAGATGTCTTTGATTTTAATCATTTTATATCCACTACTCGCTATGAGGAAAAGAATTATTCTGTATTTTCATTAAGACTGCCAAATAAGTATTTTTTTAAATCAATATTTAATAACCAATGAAAAACATGGCTATCTTGCCGTGGCTGGTGTTAATCAGTGGTTAGAGCATCAGCCCATGCACAGAGGGTCTAGGGTGCGATTCCCAATCAAGGGCACATTATCTGTTATGCAGTTTCGAGCCCCAGCCCTGGGTCAGGGTGCATATTTGGCGGACACACACGCACACACACACACACACACACACACACAACCAACAGATAGATCCAGGTCTCTCACATGGATGTCTATCTGTCTCTCCCCCCTAACCCTTCCACTCTCTCTAAAAATTAGTTGAAAAAATATCCTCCAGTGAGAATTAACACCCCCCCAAAGAAAAGGACAAAAAATATTGCTCTTATTGTTGCATGGTCTTAACTGGCTTTTAGTCATAAGTTACCTCAAAAAAAGTGCCTCTGCCCCTTCCTCCCCCACCTGGGCACATGCCTAGGTTGCAGGTTCGATCCTCAGTAGGGGGCGTGCAAGTGGAGGCAGCTCATTGATGTTTCTCTCTTATCCGTGTTTCTATTTCTCCCTTCCTCTCTCTCTAAAAAATCAATAAAAACATATTTGATGTTTCTATTTCTATCTCTCTCTCCCTTTCTTTCTCTAAAAAGCAGTAAAAAAAACATTTCTTAAAAATACTGGGAGTATTATATGCAATAAAGTCGTTTCGGCTGGCCAGGTGGCTGTTGGAGGTCAGCACATACACCAGGTCACACACACCCATTTAATTCCTGGTCAAGGCACTTACTTAGGTTGTGGGTTTGATCTTCAATCAGGACAATCAATTGATGTTTGTTTTGTTTTGAGAGGCAACCAATTGATGTTTATGTCTCACATTAATATTTTTCTCTCTTTCCTCCCTTCTTCCCTCTCTAAAAATCAATGGACATATCCCAAAGTGAGGATTAAAAAAAAAAAAAAAAAAAGCTGTTTCCAAAACAAGGTAATTTAAAAACAAAATACTGAGAATGAAGACTAAGAATCTTCATTTTAAAAACTATTCCAGTTGGTTTTCTGTATATTTAGGTTCATCCCTTTTTCCAATTAATTTTCATGTTATATTCTAGGACAAAAAAAATACTATTAGATGCCTCAAAATACTTAAAAACCTTGGTAATAGCCATGATTGAACCTTTGAACGGACTAATTAAACTATCCTCCCACAAAGTGTATTAATTAATTGTTTTAATTTTTTTAATATAATTAAGAGGTTCTTGGCTCAGTTTTTTATTTTTTTTAAACATCTCTTTTTTAAATATTTTTTGCTGACTTCAGAGAGAAAGGGAGTGTGAAATAGAAATATCAATGATTAGCCAAAACCGGTTTGGCTCAGTGGTAGAGCGTTGGTCTGCGGACTGAAAGGTCCCAGGTTCGATTCCGGTCAAGGGCATATACATTGGTTGCAGGCACACCCCCAGTAGGGGGTGTGCAAGAGGCAGCTGGTCAACGTTTCTCTCTCATCAACATTTCTAACTCTCTCTCTCTCTCTCTCCCTTCCTCTCTGTAAAAAATCGATAAAATATATTAAAAAAGAAAAAAAGGAAAAAAAAGAAATATCAATGATGAGAGAATCATTGATTGGCTGCCTCTTGCATGCCCCCCACTGGGGACTGAGCAGGCAACCCTGGTTTGTTCCCTTGACCAGAATTGAACCTGGGACCCTTTAGTCTGCAGGCCAACGCTTTAACCACTAAGCCAAATCAGCAAGGGCTTAAATGTTTTCATTTTTAATCTTATATAAAGAAAGACTGTGGAATCCCAGGGACAGTAATTATTTAAGAAAATCTACAATACTGTCAATGTTTTTTTTCTATTCTACAACTCAATAGTTTACTGCACATTACAAGGAAGTTTAAAGTAAAATATAAAATTATACAACACGATTGTAAGAATTAGTTTGGCTAGAGGCTTAAAATATTGGTTTTCAATAAAAGCTTTGTCATTTACCAGTTAATTTTATTCAAGGCAGTCACTGGATTTCTAATCTATCTATATCCCTCAATAAAGTAAAATTAGCATCATTTCAGAGGGACATTTAGACTTTGTAATTATAAAACATGCAAGACACTTGGCAATGATATTTAATCTTAAGTAAATGTTTTATTTGGGGTAGTTCCATTCAAAAGACAAAAGAATGGAATTTTAACTTGAAAATTCACAAAGCCAGAAAGAATGTAGTATACCCAGGGGTAGTAATCCAACAAGGAAAGTCACCCCAGAGAAAAGATGGCTGAGTTTCTTTATTCTGAATATAAGGGGGTCAGAGTAAACAATAAAGGCGATATGAAAGATTCTGTCCTCACAGGACAAGTTGCAAAGGTGTGTGTAGATTTGTGGCCTGGAATTGCAAGCAATGCTGTATCCTTGCATGATTCTCCGAGTATTTGTAAAGAAAAAAACCCATTAAGTGTTATTTCCTCAAAACAAAACAAACAAAAAACACACACACCAGAATTCAAATATTTTAACTGAAAGCATTTAAAAGTATTTCAGGCCAGGATGGGAAGGCAGGGGCGTTGGGGGTGAGCAGACCAGCAGGGAGGCCAGTTGGGGGTGAGCAGGCTGTCAGTGGGGGGTCATTTGGAGGTGATTAGGACAGCAGGGGTGGGGGTGGGACACACAATTTGGAGTGAGGCCAGCAGGGAGGGCAGTTGGGAGTGAGCAGGCTGACAGGAGGAGGGGGGGTATTTTAGGAGTGATCTGGCTGGTGGGGGGGCATTTGGGGGGAGAACAGGCCGGTGGCAGGGGTGGAGGGGGGCAGTTGGGAACAAGCAGGCCGACAGACAAAGTGATTAGGGGCAAGAAGGCAGGCAGATGAGCGGCTGGAGCCAGCAGTCCCGGAATGTGAGAGGAATGTGAGAGGGATGTCCTACTGCCGTTTTAGACCCGATCCCTGTAAACTGGCAGTAGGACATCCTTCTAAGGGGTCCCAGATTGAAGAGGGTGCAGGCTGAACTGAGTAACAACCCCCATTCCCCATGCACGAATTTCCTGCACCAGGCCATTAGTTAGAAAATAGTGAAGTATAACAAAATTTAAAAACATGCATATGAATCTGATTAAACAGGCAATCTCCAGACTTAAAGCATTCCCCCCTCCAAGAGGCACTTCCTTTAAAATCAGGTTCACAACAATGACTATCCTTCTGTTATTATTTAACATTATTCTGAATCTAGATTGAAGAGTAAACTAGGTAACAAAAGTTAGAATAGTATGGTGTCAATGCTATGGCTATACATACCTAAAACATCCAAAACAACCACCTAAAAACAGTTTTAGACTACATAAGAAAATCTAGTGTTTTTTAAAAGCAACAACCTTCCAGTATGGTACCCAGAAAAAAATAATGGTGGTTGAAAGAATATTGTTCCAGTCATTCTTAATACCAACAACAACAAAAAAAAAATTAGAAGTTTCTCTAAAAGAAATGTTTAGGAGCTCTGGCCAGGTAGTTCAGTAGGTTAGAATGTCAGCCCAGATAGGCCAAGGTTGTGGGTTCGATCTCCAGTCAGGGCACATGCCAGAAGCAACACATAAATAAATGGATCTCTCTTTCCCTGTCTCCCCACCCCTTATTCTTTCCCTTTCTCTCCTTTCTTTACTCTATTAAAAAAAAAAAAAAAAAAAAAAAAAAAAATCAATAAATTAAAAAAGCACATTGTTTAAAAAAGGAAAAGTGCAGTAATTACATTTTTAAAACAATAAAATTGCCCTAGCTGGTTTGACTCAGTGGATAGAGTGTCTGCCTATGGACTGAAGGGTCCCAGGTTTGATTCCAATCAAGGGCACATGCCCAGATGTGGGCCTATCCCATTGTGGGGCATGCAGAAGAAAACTAATCAATGATTCTATCTCATCATTGGTGTTTCTATCTCTCTCTCCCTCTCTAAAATCAATTAAAAAGTATGTTTTAAAAATAAAAATAAAATTGACTGATATGTAAAATATTTGAATAAATTGTGAGATAAGGATTGTTTTTAATGTCTTAATACCTGACAGTTAAGGCTAAATAACAAATATTTCACAGAAAGGAAAACTACCATGATCGGTGAAATCCCTAAACTTTACATTTTATTTTTTTATTTTTATTTTTTTAAATATATTTTATTGATTTTGTACAGAGAGGAAGGGAGAGAGATAGAGAGCCAGAAACATCGATGAGAGAGAGTCATCGATCAGCTGCCTCTTGCACATCCCCCACCGGGGATACGCCCGCAACCAAGGTACATGCCCTTGACGGGAATCAAACCCGGGACCTTTCCGTCTGCAGGCCAACGCTCTATCCACTGAGCCAAACCAGTTTCAGCAAATTTTGATTCTTTCAAAGCCAAAGTTTCACCAAATAGAGATCACTGAACTGAAAAAAGACTAGAAAGCTGCCATCACTCTGAATGGGCAACCCAAGGCCAAAATAACTTAAGGATTTGGGGAAAGAGGCTCAGGAGACATCTCCAGGCAGAGGAACAGAGCAAGAACAGGGTACTTCTGTGGCAATCAATCAAGAGAATGTTTCTTATTCCTCCATCTCCCCTCCAAAGAGGTTAGGCTGAGGATCAAGAAAGGGGATATACTACCACAAACAAATAAACAATAAAGAATATTAACTCCAAGTGACTGTTGGTATGAAACAAAGGCAATTAGTTGCTATCTAAATGGAGGATGTCTTAGGTTTCCATTCTAGCTTGTTTTGCAACTCTCAACATTATAATAAACTTTGGATATAGATAGATTTATTGATTTCAACATAGTAGCCAAGCAAGCAGGAAGAGCATGGTTCTACAAGATTGCTGAGACTTCAAACTGCTCTGTTAGTCTCCTGGGCAAGTCATTTGATCTCCTAAGTACATACATAAAACCTGGGTGTCCTCACAAAGCTATGGTAATGAACAATTGATTAACATACACGAAAAACATTCTAATTATTCTAGAATGGGGAGGAGGGGCTCTAGGTCCCAGGTTTTTTTTGTGTGTGTGTGTGTGTTTTTTTTAATTAAATTTACCGAGGTGACAGTGTTCATCATGAACATATAGTAGTAGGTTTCAGGTGAGGACTTCAATGTCACAAGACCTGTCTATTGCACCATGTGCCCACCACTCAAAGTGAAATCTCTGTCACCAGGTATTAGGACTCCCTTCTCTCCACCAATTGTTTTTTATAAGCTTCCCAGATGTCTCATCACTTAGCAGATTAACACTAGAGCATAATACATGCTTTCAAAAACCTACTGAAGTCATTAAAAATGTAATATTAATACAATGTTACAATTTATATTTCTTTAATTAGTTATATGGAAATTTTATCTTAAGATGTTTGCTTAATATATATTTGTTCATATCCTTAGAAATCGATCTATCCTTTAAGACTCCCTCCTTCATGAAGTCTTCCTTCATTCCCAAACTAAAGTGCTACCTCTGTCCTCTGTCCCTTAATAGCTTGTACCAAACTCTGATATTTTTCATATTCTATCTCATACCATAGTTGTGTATGTACACATTACTGTATTTCTTTAGATGACTGAAAGATATTTGGTGGCAGGGACTACCTCTCTACATCTATTTAACCCTCAGCTCTAACTAGAGATGAAACAAGGTAGACATTTTGAAAAACATTTTTTTCAACAGATTGAATATACAAGTATACAAACAAGCTCACCAGAGCTAATTCTATTTTTAAAAAGGAAAAAATGCCAAGACCGGTTTGGCTCAATGGATAGAGCGTTGGCTTGGGGACTGAAGGGTCCCAGGTTCGATTCTGGTCAAGGGCATGTACCTTGGTTGCGGGCATATCCCCAGTGGGAGGTGTGCAAGAGGCAGCTGATCGATGACTCTCTCTCATTGATGTTTCTAACTCTCTATCTCTCTCCCTTCCTCTCTGTACAAAATCAATAAAAATATATTTAAAAAAAAAAAAAGGAAAAAGAAAAAAGCACTTTCAAACGAACAATAAATATTTGACCAAATGGAGAAAATTGCCTTTAAAACACGTTAGAAAACAGGCCTCTCGCCTTATCAAATACAGTATTTCTAATGGGAGGCTCCAAATGGGCAAAGAGGTCTGAGGTGTACATTTCTCTGTATCCCCATCCTCCTCAGACTGAACAATGCTCACGTGGAGTTTCAGCATACTGTATTTCCTGACACTCAACTTGACATGACAATTTTAGAGTAATGGTCATCACTACTAACATCTAATAATAATGTGTCTATTCATTTCTCCCCAGTTGGTTCTCCCTGGAGTCATGCATTTCTTTAAGTGGGCATCCATTTCTTAAAATGCTTTACTGAGTGTCATTTAAAAGTCAGGAATTGGCAACAAGCAATCCTACACAATAAAAGGCTAATATACAAATTGACCAACAGCAGAACAACTGGTTGTTATGATGCGTACTGATCACCAGGGAGCAGATGCTCAATGCAGGAGCTGCCCCCTGGCTCAGCCAGAAGCCAGGCTGATGACTGGCGAGCACAGCAGCGGTGGTGGGAGGTAAGGAGTCAGGGGTCCAGAACTGTGAGAGCCCTGGACTGTGAGAGGGAGGGACGTCTGACTGCTGGCAGCCCAGGAATTTTCCTTCCTCTGACCATGTGGTTAAGAGCAAGAGTCTATGGTCACCAGGCAAATCTGTTGTTATATAACCTTGCTTAAGTCTCAGTTCTTCAGGGATAAAGCTGGGAGAAAAACATACCTACAGTTCATAGGGTTGCTTGTGAAAATGAAATGAAATAATTAATGTAAACCCTTAGCATAGTGTTAGTACATTCTGAACCCTCAACATATGGCAGGTAGTGTCTATAATACTGACATTTTGTAAGATACCTCAGGTTACTAATATTTTTAAACTGTTGCAACTTTTCATTTTCATCCCTTATATCTTTTATAGCTTAACTAGAGGCACGATGCCCGAAATTCATGCCACCGCAGCTTCATCCAGAAGGTTGTCCGGAAGAACGTCCGGTCTAATTAGCATATGCTTTTATTATTATTATAGATAAATGCGTGTAGTGATATGATCTAAACTAAAAAAAAAACCTGTAAATTCAGAAGCTTTCATATTGTTTGGCCACAACCCACAGTAATAAACACACACACACACACACACACACACACACATACACACACAGAAGTCAAAAACATTCTCCCTTATTACTTCCAAATTCAGTCTAATAATTCTAATTTAGTTCACCAACCAACAATAAAAACTTCCCAAGAATACAACAACTGGGTCAAGACCTAAATTATACACACACACACACACCCCCTTTGGTCATAATCCACAATTTGAAAAATTCTGTATTAAACACTCACAAATGAAGAGAGATTAAAAAACAACAGTGAGACCCCCACAAGGGAAAAAAACAAACAAACAAACAAAAAAACCCACAATGTGAAAGTCTTGAGATATTTGTTAAATTATGAATTTTTAAAGATTACATTTCTAAATCATTCTTGGATTTGTTAAAATGGTAATTTTTCTCCTGCAATACCCATAATGGAGGCCTCTGTTTGATATATTGACAGAAACTTGACATTTTATTTATTGGGATCTCTGGGAGGTTACCTACCTTCCCTCAGAACACAAGCAGTCCCAATTAACTTTTCCGGAATCTGCCCAAAATATAAACACTCATATGCAAAACGCTGCCTTCATAAAATGTCTAGCTCTTAAAAACGACTCAATTCTTCACTTAAAAAAGAAACTGTCAGACAACGAAATGAACAGCTCAAAGATTACCAACACATTTCATTTAGACTGCATACCATTAGATTACAAAGCATTTTTAACAATTCTTAAGCAATCTCCAACTTATTTATTTATTTTATTTATTTATTTATATTTTATTGATTTTTACAGAGAGGAAGGGAGAGAGATAGAGAGCTAGAAACATCGATGAGAGAGAAACACCGACCTCTTGCACACCCCCTGCCTCTTGCACACCCCCTACCGGGGATGTGCCCTCAACCAATGTACATGCCCTTGACCGGAATTGAACCTGGGACCTTCAGTCCGCAGACCCACGCTTCTACCACTGAGCCAAACCGGTTTCGGCTCTCCAACTTACTTCAAGTACAATACCATTCTCAAACCCATTTCATAGCTGCAATAGTGTTCTTAGCAAGAGAAAAGGCCTTGCCCTGGCTGGTAGCTCAGTGGTTAGAGTGTCATCTCTAAAGCTATAGGCCTATAGGGGGTTGATCCCAGGTCAGGGCACATACGAGAAACAATGAATGCATAAATAAGTGAAAAACAAATCGATATTTCTCTCTCTTCTTTCCTTGCTCTCTCTAAAATCAATAAATAATTTTTTTATTTTTTAATATATATTTGATACATGGTTCTAGCCTTGCATTACTATTTTCCTTTTGTTATTATAGTAAACATTTCATTGAACAACTATGACAAGTATAGCTCATTCACACAACAAATTTAGGAACATTTGCCATCACAGGGATTTGTCCTTTGTTGTCCTTGAAAAAGAAATTTTTGGGCACATTATAGAACCCAATAGATGTATACATGAGTTCTAATGATGAGATGATGTTTCATTTTAATATTTAAAAGTACCATAATGTAATTTGAAACTCCCGACTAGAGCAAAGCCCCAAGCAGAGGATAACAGTCTCGCTGAGCTTGAGAGGCAGAGTGGGTGCTCTGAGGAGCATGCCCTTGACCAAATCAAACCCGGAATCCTTCAGTCCATGGGCTGAACACTGTATCCACTGAGTCAAATCAACCAGGGCTTAAAAATATAATAAAGGGGGAAAGCCTTTATTATATTTTTAAACTCTAAAATTTGAGGTCTAGGTATTATGAAACAGGTGATGACCCCTACCAAAATTCTATAGTTCATCTAACTACATTTTTAATAATATTTAATCATACAGTGAGATATTAGTCAAACTTGCTGATACAACCAATATCATCGGCTTTCTTCTCTAAATCTGGGTTGGTTATGAAACAATTTCTTCCATAACCAAAATGCTTTTCCACTTCTTTGGTTAAAAATATACTCTCTTTTGAACCCAGTATTAAATGCTTTTAGTTTTCAAACAAAAAGGAGTTAATTCTAATATTACTGAGGACCTATGAATGTATATGCCACTGCACTAAATGCTGGAAGTAGAGGAAAGGCGTAAGTACGGACGGAAGATGCTGATCTGAAGAAAGAGCACAGAAGGAAGGTGTATACACGAAGAATAGAAAAGCAGGAACAAGGGATCAAGAGCGAGCGAACTAAAAGGAAAGAAATGCTGAGCAGAGGCCAAATATGGAAGTAACCAACCTCAAGCTGCCAAATGAGAACATTTATAGTTTGTGCTGCTTTTCACATTCCAGTAGTGATCTCAGTAATGTAAAGGTTTTTTGTTGTTTGCTCACTGTTGCTTTTATTACCTGTCCTCAGCTTGCTGTTTACACAGTAAGAAATAGATTTTTGATTTAATTTTCTGCAAAGATTAGAGTAAAACAGATTTGCATTTTGTATTGGGAGAAAAAGATTCACCAGAAATAAGTCTGCTTACTAGAAAGGTAACATTTAGATTCCACAATGACAGGTTTACAAGTTGTGCACTTGTTTACTAATACATAAGCATCCTTTTAAAAACAAGAATCTGCCATCATTTCACTTCAATTACAAACACGCAGTTCAAAAAAACTTTTTTAAAACACTGCAAAAACAAATGTTTTTAAATAATGTTTAAAAAAAATTTTAATGTTTTTTAAAAATATTTTAAATATATTCCGATCTCAGAACTATGGTACTGCTGTACTATTTATTATTTTTTTTTTTTTTTATTTTTTTTACTAACTTCCTTTTCTCAATGTACTATGTTAAAATACACTGGTCAGAATGAAAATTGTTTTTTAAAGCAATTAACTTTAAAATTCATATTTTCCCAAATTTCTTGATGGAGTTACACACCTTAACTAGTCTGTCCCAAATAAACAAAAATGTGACTAAGAGCAAGAGCACACTGGAACTCCCTGAGGGCAGAAGCCTTTCACTGACACAGCCAAAAAGTGCCACTCACACAAGGCCCTCAGAAAATAATCCTGACCACAACTTTGTATCCAAAGATCTATTAACCCTATCAACATCAGTGTCTATGTTTTTAAAGTGAAGATAATTCAAGGGAGTCCTTGTTAGCCCAGAATTTATTCCACAGCTCCAAAATTGGGGGGGGGGCGGGCAGGGGGAGACGAATGTCATAATATAAAAATGCTCATTAGTAAGCTATTTTTTAAAACTGTCCATGAAGTCTGCCTGCAGTCAACCTTAGGCAAAACAACACAAATGAAATGAAAACTTAAAAGTAAAATCACAAATTTTGCAAAAAAAAGATTAATCAAATTGGCAATGGATTATTGCTGAATTTTTTAAACTTTGATAATGATGGGTTCATAGAGTTCATTTTATTGTCTTCCTTTGTGTATGCTTGACAGTTTCCATAACAGAAAAAAATGTCTAAGAAAAAAAAAAAAAAGAATATTAGAAAGCTGTTCAAATCATATATATTGACAAATGAGATTCTCGCAGAAACATAGTTAACTACTAAAAGCTAATAAGGTGTTTTGAAAGAATGATTAAGAGAGGTCCCTGGAAAAAGGGAAAGGCCCCAAGTATGACACTGCTATGAAAAATCAAATGTGTGCATGTGTAGGGATAGAGGGTACGCCAACCAATTAACGCGTCTCTCTCACATAGATGTTTTTCTCTCTCAAGGTCTCTCCCTCTCCTACTCTCTAAAAATCAATGGAAAAATATCTTCCAGAGAGCATTTTTAAAAAATTAAAAAATAAGGTGTTATTTTTTTTTAAATCTAATGTGAAAGATACTCATTGTGTGTACTATTAGACAACTTTATCAGAAAAATTCATGTCCCCAAAAATCACTTAATTCACTTATTTTGTTCTTTTCTTTGGAAAAACAGCTTTCTCACTACAAAGAAATTTTGGTTCCCATTTTGAGTGTGGCCATTTAATAGAAACAAATCTTTTCTACTACTTTCTCCAACTGTTTCTCCCTGACAAATATGGTAATCTGTCAAGATTTCAAGATTCTTTTACAACAAAAAAGCGTTTGTAGTTATTGTAATTTCAATACTCAAACATTAGATACCCTATTAAGTACAGCATGTTACTAGGCAACTGAGATTCAGTGGATAGCATTTCTACTTCTTCCCCAACAGAGATAGTATGAACTTAGGCACTCCAGTGTTCACATCATTACTTTCCACAAGAGGCAGTCAGTTTATTTGATAACTCATATCTTGACTAAATGTAATACATTATGTGGTTTCAAATGGGACAATCCAATTCCTGTCCAGGAGGAAGACTACAGACTGTTCTTAATAATAAAACAAGGGAACTACAGTTTCATTAACAAATGAAATGATTCCTCAGTATAATACAGTAATTTCATTGTAAAACAGCGAAGAACATAACATTTTATTATAACAAACAAGACATCTAAATTTGCTTCATAATACACCAAGCCCACTTCACTAAAATAAAACTTCTGTGAAAGAAAGAGCCAATCATGAATGGAGTAAGCTTGTAGGAAATAGTAGCCCATTCACTAATTGTTCCTCCTTTTGCCCTTCCTTCAGGCCAAATGAAAGTAACAGAGAGCTAGCTGGAAAGGCCCTTAGAGACTAGTCCAGTGATTTTTACTTTTCTTTCTTTTCAAACAGTATGTTTTGGTGCTCTAAGTAGACACCAGGGGTTCAATGAAAAGAAGGGTTACAAAGAAAAGAAAAAAAAATCAGTGTGGTTTTTTTGGCCTAAGGAATCCAAATCTGTGCTTAAGATTTTGCTTAAGACAACTGCTAGATATTAAGTTTGAAACATCACTAGTAGTCTAAACTCCCATTTTCTAAAAGAGGACTCTAAAGCTAAACAAGGTGAGTCAAGACTGAGATGATAATGTTGGTGGCAAAGCCGGTACAGATAACCTGAGGTCTTAGGACTAGACCTCAGAGTCTCTCATGAAAGATCCAGAAGGGCAAGGGGAAGAAGGCAAGTTTCAAGCTTATCTTTCTTCAATTCCATTCTCTACACTGGCCACACCAGGAATCACCAACACCTTCCACTCAGCGTCCGAGCTATCTTTCCTATCGTTCTCCAAAGACCACCAAACTAGTGTGTGCCTCTCCGTTTCCTCACTTCTTAGAAAATGGCCCTGTGACAGGTTATGCCATGTGATCTCTCTTCAACAGGTCCTGATACTTTAAACTGTATACAAGGAGTTGTGTCATATTACAGGACCAATTTTTTAAATACACAGAAGCTAGCTTTTTGAGATGCTAAACAGACCCAAAAGTCTTGAAATGGACGGAAACAGAATTACGATAACCACTAAAATGAGGTAAAAAAGGAGAGCCTGAGTGCCTCTCAAACCAGAACTCCGCCCCACCCAGGCCTGTGATGGCTAGATTAGGGGTGTACACTCTGGTCAGGGACCACTCCCAGTGCCTCTGAACAGCACTGACATGCAGGTCTTCTTCAGGAAGGTACTTGATACAAACTGCTCACTGCCCTTGGAGTAAGATACACACTAGCTTATTTGAAGCTACAGGATAAGCCTTTAACAAGATTTTTAAACCAATCTTTTCAATCAATCCACAAAGATTGAGCAGGCCCCAAGAAAGTAGAACGTAGAAGTTCCCTTCAGATAAAAAAAATATCATAAAGTTACAGAGCACTGTTTCTCAGGAATTATTTAATTCTTCCAAGAATACTGAAACACATGATCAAAATAACTTTGCATAGTCACAGAGCTAGTGGGAGAAATTAATTTTATTTTCATTTCTACTTTCCACTCTTCTACAAAGTATTAAATATGATCACTACTCAGCTGTGTCACATGTTCTGGCATCATTTCGATGTAAACTTGTGCAACACATACAAGGCTTAATAAACAAGCACAGATATAAACAGGTCACCTTTAACATGACTTAAGAGGGGGGAAAAATTCACCCAGGATCACATGTCCCACCAAGTTCAAAATGTCTCATAGTGAAATCCCAAGAATCAGTTTTCAGCATTTAACCACTGTCCCAAAGTAAAATTCTGATAGCATTTCTTGCTGGTAATTTAGATATAAAGGGTTTCAGGTTCATAGGTTATTAAGCCATATAATTGCAATCTTGCCCTAAACACCAAGGACTGTGTCCGATGTATTTCTAGCCTTTCCTAGGCAAAAGCTACTTATACCTAAATAAGCCAAAAATAATAAAACCTTAGGTGATAATTTGCCAAGTTTAGTAACAGTAAATGTCAGAAAACAATGCTTCACTATGCGTGTGTAGGTTCTAGATTCAGAAATCCAAATTAGACATGCATTCACACAGTGGTATATTTATATACTGCGCATTTAAAAGGAGTTGTTTGTGTACCCCAAATGGTTCTTCTCTGGCAAATCTAACCCGAGTGATTAAAGTAAGGAATTACTGGAACTGACAGAGTAACGATTTTTACTGTGCCTGAGTCACAAACAGCTAGGAGGCGCACTTGAAAAATCACATTAATCCTAATAATTTATAAAGCATTCTTCTATTTTGACTAAAAGTGGTTCTTCTCCAAGTTGGGTCCCCGCCCCCATCCCCCCATCCCCCCCCCCCCCCCCATGGATCTGAACACCATAAACTTGACTCTCCAAGCAAAATGAGAGCTGTTAACCTTGACATTTTATGGTCACTCTTTGAAAAGAGCAACTTAAGTGTTTTATTCTTTGCTTTTTAATTAAAAAGGTAATTACTCCCACCACCACCACCACCACTTGAAGTGGATGGGAGAAATTTGTCAGAGACTCCCCTAACCACAGTCAGAATCCTGGGAGGAAATGTAAAAAACTACTTCATTACAAAAACCCTGAGTCATTACCCAGTTCACTCGGCAGATTTGGATAAACAGCGGATAAGTGGCATGTCTTATGTGCTCCACCATTCACACCCCCCAATGCACGAACACGCAATGGTTACCAGATTTCGTGTCCAGTTAACTAAACAAGACGCAGCCAAATCCCTTTAAAAAAAAAACTTTTTCTGCCACAGTGAAGACGCCCACCTAGCAAATACAAGTCTCTAACCTGCCGCCAGCCACTGTCTTTTACCCGTGTTCCCCTAATTTGCTTGCACTCTTAGGTCGCAGCCAGGTGATGCCAAAAAAGAAACAAATAAAAAAGTAACAAAAGAATAGAACTCCTGAAACTGATTTCGGCAATCAAATCTTCTCAGCGACTCAGCATTCACACACGCCCGGTCGCAGTACCTTCCAGGACAGCCTGACAGCTCTCTCCTCCATCTACCTTGCTCATCAGCATCGCCCATTCCCAAGCAGGAGCAAGAGAAAACTCCCCCCCAAGTCCTGAGCCTCGCCATTCTCGACACCAACGTCCAGGAGACAGCCCACAAGTGTGCCAAGAGGGCTGGTGTTAAACCAGTCTTTTCCACCAAACCCACAGAGATCGAGCAGCCTCGCCCCCCTCAAAAAAAAAAAAAAAAAAAAAAAAAAAGTAGAACTAGAAGTTCCCTTCGGTCTCCTTCCCATTCAGAAAGTGACCAGACGCGAAAGCAGAGCTAGGAAGCGGCGGAGATCACGGGGGGGGGGGGGGGGGGGGGGTGGTGGTGGAAGAAACAACCGGAGGAACGAGAAGTCCAAGAGCTGCTCCCCCCAAGGACGAGTCCTCCTTGCACCCCTTCCCATACAGGAGGAGGGAGCACCAGTCCGAGGAGCAAACATCCTTGGGGGAACCGCTGCTCCCTTTCCCCGGGGACCCCCGCAGGGAGGGGGAAAGCAGGCAGGGAAGGACGAGACGAGGAGGGCTGGTGAGAAGGAAGCTGGTGAGTCGTCCCGCAGGAAAGTGGCCGGGAGGAGGGCCGAGTGGCTGTCCCGGGCTGCGGTGGCGATGGCAGGAGGGACCCCCCCCCCCCCCCAAAGCTCCAGAGCTCCCCGCAGAGCGGGTCCAGCCAGCAGCCGCCGGGAGCGGACAAAGAGCCGCCGCCGCCAGCGGACGCCCTGCCCGGGCCCCGGCCCCTCGCCCACCCCGCAGGCCCGGCCGCACTTACGTGGAGAGTTTCCGGGTCCAGAAGAGGCCCCCGGGCCACAGCTCCTGCAGCTGCACGGCCCGGCCCAGGTTGCTTTTGATCTGGGCCAGCTGCAGGTCGGACTCGGCGTCCAGGCGCTCGGCATAGGGCAGCAGCTTGTTGTAGACGATCTCCTTCTGCGGGACGAAGCACCGCGGCGGGCCCGGGCCCGGGCGCCCGCCCGGCTCCGGGGGGTCCCCGCCGCCCGCCCGCTCCGCCGGCTCCATGAGCCGGGGGGGACACCCGCCGCCCGCCCCCTCGGCCCGCCCGCGCCCTCCCGGGCCCCCACCCCTCTCTCCGGGCTCCGCCTCCTCCGCGGCGGCGGCGTCGTCGTCGCCCTGCGGCCGCCGGCGGCCCGTCGCCCCTCGGCCCCGACCGCTGGGCCCCCTCGCCCGGCCGGCGCGCCTGCTGGCCCCGCGCGCGCGCTCCCGGTTCGTTGGCGGCGCGGCAGCGGCCGCTCTGCTCGGCCCGCACCGGCTCGGCTGGTGACGCTGCAGCCGCCGGACGGAGCTTCCGGACGCGCCGCAAGTCACTTCCGGGGCGGGGCGACGGCCGAGGGGGCGGAGGGGCCGGCGGCGGCTCCTGGGCGGGAGCCGGGGCGGGGGGCCGCGCCTTCCTCCGGTGGGCCCGGCTCGGAGCCCCCACCCTGCCTCGGGCTTCACTCGCCGAGCGCCCGGCCGCCCCACCGGAAGCGCGAGGCCGAGTTCCAAGCCATTGTTGTCCCTTCGGGCCGGGGCTGCGCGCTCCCTCCCGCCGCCGCCGCCTCCCCGGAGCCGCAGGGGCCAGGCAGCGGGCTGTCTTCCGCGCCGCGTTCCCCCCACGTGATTACTTATAGGTGTGTTTTTTTGGGTGGTTTTTTTTTTTTTTTTTTTTTTTGGTTTATTCTGACCCCTTGAAGCCCTCATCTTCAGCCACCCTCATGCCAAAGAAGGGACTAGTTAGTCATTCAACAAATCGTCCTTGGACTACGGGGTGTGCCAAATGCTTCTATTTGACCTTTAAGATGGAACTAAAGAGCTCCAGGTGTCTGCCCTGCAGGGATCTAGTCAGTCAGGCAGAGCTATAGCCCAGGGAATAAGCAATTACAACACAATACTGGTAATTGCTAGATAAGTACGGGATGCCTCGGGGAACACCCGAAGAGGTGTTCAAACTGGGGTGGAGTGGGGTGAGGTTTGGGGGTGTCAGGTCTGTTAGTAGAGCGGATGCATATATTGGATGGAAGGGTTAATGCAGAGATGGTTAGGAAAAGAAGGGAGAACTCTATGTTTGATCCAAGGGGACAGCTCTGTGGCCTCAAGTTTGCACTCACTCTAGGAATTCAGAATGTTGCAGAATGTCAAGGGAAGGGAGTGGAGAATTGAGGCCGCGGAGGAACTGTTAGGGATTTTTTTTTAGAGCATTATCCTACAGGCAACAAAGTCTGGAAGATTTTGGTCGTAGGGATGGTATGATGTTATTTACATTTTTGAAGAATCACTCTGAATGAGAAGGATGTAGAACAGACCAGGTTGGGTACTGGAGGACATCTTCAGATGTGACACCATGGCCTGGATGTCAATTGAGATGATTTGAGAGCCATTTCAGCAGGTAGAAACGCTTGGGCTTGATAGCGGTTTGAACATTAAGGGTTAGGTAGAGGGAAGAGACAGGAGTTCTGGCTTGGGAAGCCAGTCAAAGAGGGAAACCTTTTCCTGAGAGAGAGGACCCGGCAGAAACAGCTTTGGAGGCAGCATGCCTAAGGGATGGTTAAGTATTTTGACATAATGGATGAGGAGGGTGATCTAAACTGGGATTAGCATATACACGAATTGGAAGCGATGAGATGCAGAGTATTGTTAAAGGTTAAACAGGCATATTAAAATTTTGAAGAGTTTATTTGAGCAACAATCTTTTTTAAATTTGTATTAATTGATTTGAGAGGAAGGGGAGAGAGGTAGAAAAACATGGAGTTGTTGTGTTGCTCCATTTCTTGATGCATTCATTAGTTGACTAGCATGTTCCCTCGCCAGAGATTGAATCCACATCCGTAGTGTGTTGGGACAATTCTCTCACCAATTTAGCTACCCGACCAGGGTCTATCTGAGCAGCAATTGATTCCAGTTGGGCAGTGCCAAACCTGGAGTGACATAAGCCAGCTAGGGCAAAGACAGTAGAGGTGTTGAAGCCAATAAAGGAAACTATTTGATTGGCTACAGCTTTAAGCCTAGTGGGCTGTTTGTGATTGTCCTTGGTATTTAGATTTCATAACCTTGAGCCACACCTAGGTTTTGGTTTGCTTAAGTAGGCTGCCAAAGCATTAGTGCCACCTCTGTCTAATGATCTCCTTGTTTAATTAATGTAAAAGCATGAAAAGAATAGAGTCCTTGACCAAACACTGAGGAACTCCGGGCTTGAGAGAGAAAAAGGAGAGAGACCATGAAGAGTGCCCAAGAAGCAGTGGGAGCAGTAGGAGGAGGTCTAGGAAAGTGGCATTCCTGTGAACAGTGTTTCAGATGGAAGAAGTGATTAACCCCACAAAAGGTCCTGATGGGTCAACTGGAATGAGAACTGAGAAGGGTTCCTTGGAATTACTGGTAAAACAGCTAAGAAGAGTTTCAGTGGCCCAGCCAGCATAGCTAGAGATTGAGCATTGATCAAGAAGTCACGGTTCAATTCCTGGTCAGAGCACATGCCCGTGTTGTGGGCTGGGTCCTCAGGTTGTGGGCTTGATCCCCAGTTGCGTGAAGGAGGCAGCTGATCAATGATTCTCTCTCATCATTGATGTTTTGATCTCTTCCTCTCTCTTTATCTCTGAAATCAATATATATATATATATATATATATATATATATATATATATATATATATATATTAAAAGAATAATTTCAGTGGAGTGTAGGAATGGAAACCAGATTACAATGACAATGGAAAAATGGAAGAACTGGTAAACAAATAGAGACAGCAAATGTGGATTGTGTTTTTAAAAAACTTGGGGGGTGGGGGGGGACTTGACTGGTGTTGCTCAATGGTGAGCATTGACCCAGGAACCAAGAAGTCACTGGTTTGATTCCAGGTCAGGGAACACACCCAGGTTTTGGGCTAGATCCTCAGTAGGGAACATGCAGGCGGCAGTGGATCAATGATGTTTCTCTCTCATAGATGTTTCTATCTCTCTATCCTCCCTTCCTCTCTAAAAATCAATAGAATATTTTTTTAAAAAAACTTAAAGAAGAACAAGAAAGAGATAAGGAGTTAGTTAAAATAAAAAAAGGAAATTTTGAAGGTGGGCTATATTTAAATGTTTAAATATTGACTAGAAGTAGCCAGTGGAGAGAGAGGTTGAAGATAGGTGAGTGAAGATGACAGAATGGAAGAGAATGTGGAGTCTGGCCCTTCATAGTTATCCAGTTTACTTCCAGAGCCGGAGGAGAAAAGCAAGGAAGGGAGGTGCAAATTCAGAAAGGTTTACAGATTTGGTAGCTGTAAGTTGTAAAAGTTCTTTCCAATGGTTCCTCTTTTTGGTATATATGTGTGTGTGTGTGTGGGGGGGGGGTGTTGTTGTTGTTTTGTATTTTGTTTTCTGTGAAGCAAGAGAAGGAGAATGGGTAGGAGATTGAGGGAGGTTTAGAGTAGTCTCAAAATTCAAAAAACGAATTAGAATGGTTTGACACTGAAGGTTGGAAGTATAATACACCATCATCTGTCTGCACAATATAGTGGTTTTCTCCAATAATGTTTAACAACCCAGGTTGAGTACCTACAGGCTGGTTTGATAGAATGACAGAGGAGTAAGGGAATGTTATGTATGCTGGTGGTGGTGAAGGCAGTGGTGTTAGTTACCATTTGCTGAGCACTTCTCTCACCAGTGCTTTACTTACATGATCTCATTGGATTATCTTCTCTAATTAGGGATAATTGAGTTGAGAATATTTTAAAAGTATTTTTTAAATATATTTTATTGATTTTTTTACAGAGAGGAAGAGAGAGTTAGAAACATCGATGAGAGAGAATCATCGATCAGCTGCCTCTTGCACACCCCCTACTGGGGATGTGCCCGCACCCAAGGTACATGCCATTGACCGGAATCGAACCTGGGATCTTTCAGTCTGCAGGCTGACGCTCTATCCATTGAGCCAAACCGGTTTCAGCTGAGTTGAGAATATTTGATAGTGGTTAACATCCTTCTACCCCTTTGAGTTATTCAGGCTGGTTTAATAATCAAATTGGTATGAGAACGATTAACAGGAGAGAATGACCACATATTTAGGTATGTACTTATGGAATTCCTTAAGAATGTGGGACCCAAAGACAAATTGGGCAGTTGAGGTTTATATGCCATTCTGGAGTAGGGGAGGAGGCCTTCAGGAGGTGGTTAGGGTTGTGGTTTGAGGCTTCAAAGGAGAAGGCAATTCACATGGAGATGGAAAAGCAAATGTTTGGTAAATACCTGTTTGTTGGGCCATCTTTAACAATGGGACCCAGAGAGGACTTTGATTAAAGACTTGGCTAGGTTCTTATCTGTCTATCACACTTAATTCAGATTAAACTATAGTTATCTATAATAATATCTCTCTTCCTGGAGCAGGTCCTCTACTACATTTTTTTAGGTAGTTAGTTAGCAGGGGAAGGTCAAAGATTCTTCTGGAGTCTTTTGTTTCTTAAAAAAATGATCAGCTTAAAAAATCAATACACTAAAAAAGGTGTATTGGGTGGCAGACTGTTTCTCACCAAGTCAAAGTGAAGAAAGAAAAGGACAGGTAGGCAGAGAGTGTAGAAGTCAAGGGACTCAGATCCTGATTTGGTACAAGGATTAGCCTGAGCATGGGATCTGGAGGAACAGGAATGTTTGGATTTATTATTTCAAAGAAGCAGTTCCAGGTGAAGCCAAGTTTCTGGGGAGTGGATGCCTGTACTGGCAAAGAATAAAGAATTCTTGGAGCCCAGCTGGTGTGGCTTAATGGTTAAGCCTTGACCTATGAACTGGGAGGTCTTAGTTCTATTCCAGATCAGAGCACATGCCCAGGTTGCTGGCTTGATCCCCAGTGTGGGGCAAGCAGGAGATAGCCAATCAATGATTCCCTCTAATCATTTATGTTTCTATCTCTCCCTCTCCTTCTCTGAAATAAAAAATATATATATTTTAAAAAAGAATTATTGTATCCCTAGCTGGTCTTGCTCAGTGGATAGAGCATTGGCCTGTGGACTGAAAGGTCCCAGGTTCGATTCTGGTCAAGGGCACATGCCTGGGGTTGTGGGCTCGATCCCCAGTAGGAGGCATGCAGGAGGCAGCTGATCAATGAATGATTCTCTCTCATTGATGTTTCCATCTCTCCCTCTTCCTTCCTCTCTGAAATCAATAAAAAAATATTTTTAAAAAAATTATTGGAGCAAAAGAGATGAAGTCTCTTTCTGTTATACTTGTGAAGGTTAATAGAAAATACTATTGAAACCCCTTGAGGTGAGAAGGTAGGGAGACCTTAAGTTTCTCTGGGTGACTTAGTCTTCTCATCCCTAAAGACAGTAATCCAAAATCTGAAGTCAGTTTTCTTATCAGACCAATTTCCAAACATTTTGTATCTCTTGGAGCTCAGAATACTCTGCCAGCGCTAACAGCCCATTACTCTCTCAGTCAGACCCTGAGGGAGACATTGGCTTCTTATCAGACCCTTGAAGAAGCTGACTGTAATCAGCATTCTTAGAAGATCCAAAAAATACAATAGCCCTTCATGGAAAATATTGGTGGAGGAATTGGCAGGGATACTTATCAATCAAATATTTGTCTTTGATGTACTTATTGGCCCACTATTTGATAATTCACTTCTCAGCAGTGAACAAAATGATAGGTTGCTAGTTTCATGCATCTCCTGCCTTACTTTTTTTCTATATATGATGTAGTTAGACCTGGGGATATATTGGCAAGTGAATGAATCTCTGTTGCCAGAGCATGATCTTTAAAAATGAGTCATTCTAGTATAATAAAATATCCAGACTCTTGCTGTTGCAGTTATTAAAAGACACCCGAATATTGGATCTGAGAAATGAGGACTTCTTCTAGTCCCTGTATGATTTTTAAGTTTTGAATATGTCATCCAAAAATCCTTTCTATCCAGTCATATTATCCATTTCAGTTCATTTGAACTAAAGTTCAAATATGGAGTTCAGTTTTTAACAAGGAAGGTATCATAGCTAAAAGAATGGATTTTTCCATTATTATCTTACAGTTTTTATTAGGCATTTTGCCATTTCACTACAATGTAACTTGATGTGGGCTTCTTATTAATCTTGCAAGGGATTTGTGTTTCTTATAGGATTCAAATAATTTATTAGTCGTCAAAATGTTCATCTATTATGTTTTCACAACTTTTTTGTTTACTCCTTATAGAATTCCTATTAGACATCTGTACCTTTTCAATCTGATCTTTATATTTTCTGTATTTCTCAAATCTTTGTCTCTCTATCTCATACTCAATAACTTTATCAGATCTGTTTCTGGTTCTGAGAATATTTTTTAAAATATATTTTCATTGATTTCAGAGAGGAAGGGAGAGGGAAGAGAGATAGAAGCATCAATGATAAGAGAGGATCATTGATTGGCTGCCTCCTGCACGCCCCTACTGGATCAAGCCCGCAACCCAGGCATGTGCCCTTGACTGGAATTGAACCTGGGACCCTTCAGTCCGAAGGCTGACACTCTATCCACTGAGCCAAACCAGCTAGAGATGGTTCTGAGAATATTTTGTTCATCTGTATCAGATCTGTTGTTAAATCCTTAACTCTCCACAGTGAAATATATATCCATTAATTCTGTAAATATGTATTGACTGCCTTCTGAGTGCAGTCAATACATATTTACAGAATTAATGGATACAAGGGTGAGATCATAAATGAATGATACAGTACTAGTCCACAAAGAGTTCACTGTCTAGTGGATTGACAAACAAGTAAACAGATAAAATTCTAACTAAATGCCTGTAGGAATCTTCTTACTTAAGATCTCTAGATGAAACTACTGCAGGTCCTCAGTGACCTTTAGTTATAATGTTGATAAGATACCATAGGAACTTAACTCTTGTTATATCAGTTAGCTTATGGTGAAATAGTGAGTTTTTTTTATATTGGTTCACTTAAAGGCACAACCTGTTGATGACATTAACTGAAGACTGACTATAATTCAAACTCCCTTACACAGATGGAAATACTTAATACCTCATCCAATAATTCTGTTAACTTTGGAGGATGGTGGCTTATGTTTCTATAGTCGCTCTCAGCTATAAATTTCAGCTTCTGCTAAACTCGTTCTTTTGAGTCATCATCTTACCATGAGGCTTCTGTTGCCCCTGTTTTAGTAATGCTTTTATCCAAACATGGAACTGTCATTTCCCCCCTTAATTTAACAGTTTTTATATTACAGCTATTCATACAATGCTTTCTATGTGTGTGTAAATAAAATATAGACAGGTTCAGATGAAAAGAGATGTATATGCTAAACATATGCACAATTTAAACTTTAACATAAAATTTTTTTTTTCCTAAAAGATCCATTTCGGTCTAATTCCCAGTATCATGGAGCTCTCTGTCTAGCGGAGCAGGCAGACATCAAACAACTCATTCTCCAGGTATTGAATTATAATTCTATTAAAGCCTTTCATAGGAAGAAGAGGGCTCTGGTTGTGTAGAACAGGGGGACCTAGAAAGACTTTTTTGAGGAAGTAGCATTTGGTGAATGAGGTGTTCAGAAGGAGAAGTGGAAGTTCGACGTGGTGGAAGAACTTGGCTTGTTTGAGGAGCTCTGAAAAGACCTATGTGCACAGGGAGGGAGGGGGAGAGGAGATAAGGCTGAGAAGGTAAACAGTTAAATCATACAGTGCCTTGTGAGTTGGGTTAAGAATTTTAGATTTTTATCCCCAAAGCTAATTCAGTTATATGAATACAGTGCTGTGGGCAGACACCAAATATCTGGGAGAAGCTGAGCAGTGTCATTAGAATCCTGAAGTCAGGTGGATACATATATCCAGGCGGAGGCATCAGTATGTAGAAAGCCCTGGTGTTTTCAGGAGGCCTGCGTAGGCTAGGAAGCAATGACTACTATGTGGTGAGAGCACAGAAAGTGTGGGTAATGGCAAGAGAAGAGACAACAAGGAAAGCTGAGCCCAGATTCCAAATAGTCATGCATGCCTTCCCAAGGTGTTTGTGGTTTATCCTGTAAGCAATGAGGCAGGGGCATCACATGAGGAGCCTTGTCATTTCCAAAGATAATTCTGGACGTCACTGCCATTGTCATCACAAAAATAACCAGCACATTGAAGAGAGAGCCAGTGGTGAACAGTGAGGTGCTTTAGAGGTGAATGACGAAGGTTTAAAATATGCCTTGGTAGTCTGCAGTTAGGAACTAGTGCTAATTCAAACTTGACCCCCAAACAGAGTGAGGAAATTGTAGACTAATCCTTTTTGAACATAAATGGAAAAACCTGACCAAACAAAGAAACAAACAAACAACCACAGTACAAGATCCTAAGTGAAGATTCAAGTTTTTAGAGTTAGTGGAAATAGAAATTTGGAAGTTGTCAGCATGTAGATGATATTATATTTTAACGTGAAGGGACTAAATTAGATCACCTGAAAAGAAGTATAAAGAAGAGGAGACAGTAAAGCCTTGAGGCCTCCAAGTAGGACAGAGCAGGAGAAACCAACAAAGGAGCAAGAGAGAAGGAAAACCAGGGCAGGTTAGTGCTCTCCGTACAGACAGTCTCTCGGAGGCTCGCTGGAATGAGCCTGTAATTGTACTCCCAGTAAGATGGATCACAGTGATGGAGTAACACACAGCTCTGGCCTGGAAGGGAAAACAGAGCTGGAGTCGGGAGGAATCCATGGCAGCTTCCTTACGTCGTCTTCCTCCGAGCATGCTCTTCCCCCAGAAATGAAGATGCCCAGCAACACGTTTGTGATGTTTCTGCTGAGAGCAGCCCATCAGAAATACGGCGCCCAAGATTGTTTACTGGGGTCCGGTCGTATGGGCACCCTCTGCCTGCAAAAGTCCAGGTTCCCCGAAGGAAAGCAGGTGTTTAGCATAAACCACACTGTTTATGTAGCCTAGGCACTGCGGTCGGCAAACTCATTAGTCAACAGAGCCAAATATCGACAATACAATGATGGAAATTTCTTTTGAGAGCCACATTTTTTTAAACTTCTTCTAATGCCATTTCTTAAAAATAGACTCGCCCAGGCCGTGGTATTTTTGTGGAAGAGCCACACTCAAGGGGCCAAAGAGCCATATGTGGCTCATGAGTCGCAGTTTGCTGAGCACGGGTCTAGGCACAGTGAGCCATCATTCTGTTAGGGAACCATGGGAACACTGCTGAAAGCCAAGTTCCCAAATGCTAGTGCAGGGCCAGTGTTGTAAGCTCCTTTGAAGAATAACCATCTCAGGCCTGCTGTCTTAACTATTCTGCGCAGGTGGCAGCACAGAAGCTGAGTGGAGAATGTGTCCAGGTAGAGAGATGCTGCTGAAGAATCAAGTAAGGTAAGGATGTGGCCAATGGATTTTGATTATACAGGTTGGGGCAAAAGTAGATTTACAGTTGCTCATATGGAGAATGATAAAATAATTAATACATAATGACAGGAATAAACTGTGTTTTGCATACTCACAACTGTAAACTGACTTTTGCCTTACCCTGTAGAGATCGTTGTTGACCTCGGCAGGCACAATTTCAGGTACATGGCAGGATAAGGAAACCGGATTGGGGAGGATTCAAGAGTGACTTGGTGCCCTGGCTGGTGTAGCTCAGTTGGTTGGAGCTACATCGCATGCACCTAAATGTTGCTGGTTGGATTCTCTGTCAGGCCACGTGCCTAGGCTGCAGGTTCCATACCCAATGGGGACTCATACAAGAGGCAATGGATTGAAGTTTCTCTTATACGCCTATCTCTCTCTCTCTCTCTCTCTCTCTCTCTCTCTCTCTCTCTCTCTCTCTCTCTCTCTCCCTTCCTCCCTCCCTCCCTCTCTCCCTCCCTCCCTTCCTCCCTCCCTCCCCCCCAATCCCCCCTTTCTAAAATCAGTAAAAACATACCTTCCAGTGAGGATTGAAAAAAAAAAAAGTGACTTGGTGAGGGAGTGTAGAGCATGTAGAGAGAGGATATTTCAAGAAGTCAAGAAGTTTTCTGTGAGAGAAAGCAAAATGTAGCTTGAAGATATTATAACTCAAGAAACCATTTTTAAAAATATGTTTTTATTGATTTTTTTTTTTATTGATTTCAGGAAGGGAAAGGGAGAGAGAGATAGAAACATCAATGATAGAAATATCAATGATGAGAGAGAAACACCAATCGGCTGCCTCCTGCATGCCCCCCACCAGGGCCTGAGCCCACAACCCTGGCATGTGCCCCCGACTGGAATTGAACCCAAGACCCTTCAGTCCACAGGCCAACTCCCTATTCCCTGAGCCAAACCAGCCAGGGCAAGAAAACATTTTTTTTTAAATAGATGAGAAATACTAACACATGTTTGTTTGGGATCAGAATAATTTATCAGCCCAGCTAGTGTGGCACAGTGGTTAAGTGTCAACCTATGAAACAGGAGATCATGGTTTAATTACCTGTTAGGGCACATGGCTCAGTTACAGGCTCAGTCCCCATGGTGGGGCATGCAGAAGGCAACGGATCAATGATTCCCATCATTGATGTTTCTATCTCTCTTTCCCTCTCCTTTCCTCTCCGAAATCAATAAAAATAATATTTAAAAATAAAATAAAAAGAATAACTTATTAGGAAGGGAGAGATAATGATGTGGAGAAAGAGGAATTGGATTCAGAGCAGGAAAAACATTATGGAGAAGAGACGCTCCCTTCATTGAAAGGGAGAGAAGAAGGAAAAAATGTACAGATGCAGATGGAATTATAGATTTGGGAATGGGATGATGAGCAAACTTGTGATGGCTTCTGTTTTATCAGGGAAGTATGAGGCAGTGTCCTCAGTTGAGAGGAGAGGTTTGTGAGAAAGATACAAAAGGTGTGAGGAAAAAGTAGAAAATTGGGAATTTGTAGACTAAGGAGGAAAAGAACTTGTGACAGCAAATGTGTGAAATAGAAAACTGGCAGGGGAGAGGCAGTGCTAGGCAGGGGCTAAGGACTGAGAGGCAACAATTTGAATTTATATTATTGAAATGTTTCAAGGAAACTGTTACATTGGGTAGCAGTTAAAAAATAGGAATGAAATGATTAGGCATTTAACCAAATAGTTACATATTAGCTCAAAGCTACTTTAGTGTAACAGTTTCATTCCCAAATTACTCTACCCCTGAACAACTAAAACTCAGTGACCAATTACTCTCCCCCAGCCTAATGCACACACAAAATATCCTCTAACATCGCACTATAAGCCCCCCACCAAACAAAACAGGAAGAGTGGTTGTGTTTAGCTGATAGTGTTAGTCTGTCATCTAGTGTTTCCGTTAAATCCTGAATATCGAGTTGGTGTATTTTGAGACAGTCCTTTTTATATTCATATATATTTTTTCAACACTGCCACAACAGGAGCATCTTTCCATTTTTGCAGAAGTGTCTCATGAACACAGACATAAAGTATATTTCAAAGAAGCTCCAGGGATCTTTGCCATCTGAAAGACATAGTTCTAGCGTCTATACTGGCTCTCATATTTGCTGAACCCCAGCTGTAGTACTTGAGATGAAAACGTTCTTTTTGAAATAAATCAGTTTCTCTAAATAAAGATATGTCCAAATAGCTACTTTCATCTTGTACTTAATCTCAAGTTAAACCAGAGAAAAGATTTCCGGATGCAGAAATCTCATTCAAATCTGCAGTGTGACCATGGTGTTGTTCTTCTTCTTCTTTTTTTTTTTTTTTAAATATATTTTATTGATTTTGTACAGAGAGGAAGGGAGAGAGATAGAGAGTTAGAAACATCGATGAGAGAGACCCATCAATCAGCTGCCTCTTGCACACCCCCCACTGGGGATGTGCCTGCAACCAAGGTACATGCCCTTGACCGGAATCGAACCCGGGACCCTTCAGTCCCCAAGCCGACGCTCTATCCATTGAGCCAAACCGGTTTCAGCCATGGTGTTGTTCTTAATCCCAAAATCACTATTAGCACATTTCTTAGTTTTCTGGCCCATGAAATAAAATTAGAAATGCCTTTATTAGACACAGTTCAGGCTATCACTTTAATTTTTACTTGAACAATGTGTAACTTTTTGTATTTCCAAAGATCCTCCCCGCCCCCTAGGAGTTGGGGAGTGTGGTAGGACACCTAGGAGAGGCAAAGGGGGAGGAAGGAGGATTAATTTGGGGAAGCTCTGCAGACCCCGATGCTGACCGGCCACGTGTGGAAGAAAAGGGAGGAAACAGGATTGGACAGGGAGAGCCTCAGACACTGATGGAGATCTAGGGAAGTCTGAGCCAATGGGAAGCTCCGGGGGAAAGGCTGCCTGGTAGAGAAGTCCTGCCGGACAGAAATGGCTAGACCCGAGTCACATGGCCATGCTCAGTCATAGGCGGTTGTCCCAGGAGGACGGTGGCCACAGCTTGAATGCTGCTGTGGTAGGACCCGGAGGTGCTGCAACCAGAGCTATTATTAGCTAACCACGTTCTCCCAGCTGAAGGGCTATCCAAGCCACGCGTCCTCACGCCTGCTACGTCAGTTCTGCTGTTGTTGCTAATGTCACTCTCCTCAAGCAGTTCAATTCTGCAGCTCACACGTTCAGATTATGGGTTGTTGGAGACAGTCTCCCTAACTCTTCTTCTGGCCTTTAGGAGATCTTTTTCTTTTTTTTAAATTTCTTTATTGATTAAGGTATTGCATATGTGTCCTTATTCTCTCATTACCCCCCACCTCTCATTCATATCCCCACCCCTGTTGTCTGTGTCCATTGATTAGGCTTATATGCATGCATATAAGTTTTTAGGTTGACCTCTTCCCCTTACCCCCACCATCCCCTAGCTTCCCTGAGGTTTGACGTTCTGATTGATGTTTCTCTGTCTGTGGATCTATTTTTGTTCATCAGTTTATGTTGTTCATTATATTCCACAAATGAGTGAGATCATGTGATATAGGAGATCTTTTAATCTCCTAAAAGATCACTTGATGCTGTGATTCCTTTGCTCAAAAATATTTATTCAGTGTCTCCCTCTTAAAATCGCCCACAAAATAATGCCCAGACATTCTAACCTGGTACTCAAGACTAACATAAGACTGGCCCCAGCTGACTATTCTGTTTTTATCTAACTTTGTGTTCTCTCTGGTCAATCCATGTGGAACCTACTTCAACATTTCATTTATCTATAATAATAAAAGCATAGTAGGCTAATTAGACTGAACAGCTGGACATCCTTCCGGACAACCTTCCGGATGAAGTCAGGGCTGCAAGGATTGAGGCAACCACCGAGGGCCACGCTCCTTGCACAAATTGTCCCAGGAGGTTGTGCATTGGGCCTCTGGTATTTACATATTATTTGTTGCTCACACAATGCTTCCTATTCTAGTTGTCACATCATTTTTCCTATCTACATATCAAATACCCAGCCCAGTTGGTTGAGCGAAGACCTATTAACCAAGTCACAGTTCAATTCCAGGTCAGGGCATATGCCTAGGTTGCGGGCTTGATCCCCAATGTGGAGCATCCAGGAGGCAGCCAATCAAAGATTCTCTCTCATCATTGATGTTTCTGTCTCTCTCTCCCTCTCCCTTCCCATCTGAAATTAATAGAAAACAAAACACCAGCCCATCTTTCAAGGTCCAGTTTACACTCCCTATCTTATAGAAAGCAGTGTCTTACCCTTCCTTAGAAATAGTTCAATGTGTCTCCCAATTATTCATATTCTTATTTTATTACTCAAGTTTTAATGTAAACATGCCTCTTTCCTAGCTATGCTGTCATTTCCTTTGGTATAAGAAGCACACTGTTGTTTTTTACTCTGCAAGTACTCCATAATCGAATGAAGAGAGATGAGAGAGAGAGAGAAATAGATGGCAATGCAAATTACATTACCATTTACGGAAGTACAAAAAATATAGAGGAGACAAAACTTTAGGGTGACGTAGGAAAATTTATGGGAAAGTGAAAGAATACTCCATGTGACTTTTTTGTGGGAATGAATAAACTTCTTTGCTTTCTGTTTCTTTCTTAAGTACATACCAGAGTAGAATTCTTTACCCAAAGCACAGAGATGATTGGGCTATTTATGGGTGGGCTTTGGGAGAGCATGATAATAAAACAAAACAAAACCAAAAAAATCTTGACATTTATGAAAAGTTTGTATGCATGTATACTTTATTTTTCTGAGAATAAGATCCATAATTTTTATCTAATTTTCAAATGGGTCTGTGGTCATAAAAAGAAATGAAAATCACTTGACCAGAGAAGGCAGGATTGAGTGTGGGTTAGCAAGTAGATCATTGATAATCTTAAAAAAAATAATTTCCGAAGAATGGCGATAGAAGAAGCCAGATCCCCAGGAACTAAGGAGTGAGTGGGTGCTGAGAAAGCGGACGTAGCAAATATAGTATATTTTCCTTCCAGAAGTGAGAGGGAGATCGATGATAATTTGAGAAACAGTAGGCTCAAGGAAAGGTGTTTTTTTGTGTGTGTTTGTTTTTTGTTTTTGTTTTTGTTTTTGGATAGGAGATACTTGAATATACCTACAGAAGAAAAATGGATAATTAATAGAGGAAATAGGTGTGCAAGTGTCGAAGTAGTCTGGTTTTATGCTGTAAGACCAGAAGAATGGTGACTTAAAATATGAATTTATTTCTTGCTGGTGCAAACTCTGCTGTAGATAACTATGCTGTATGCTGAGACCCATTGATCCAGGCTGCCTCAGTCTTTGAGCCAAAAGAGAAACAGAAAGGGAGAGATGAGGGGGTGATGCAGAGGGATCTATCTCACTGCTGTGAAGCAACACCTTTTACTTCTGTTCATGTTTTCTTAGCTACACCTAGTCACATGGCCACACTCAGTTGTGGGCAGGAGAGGTAGAAGAGATAAGAAAAGGTATTTGGTGGCCTAGCCGGTATGGCTCAGTGGTTGAGTGTTGACCCAGGAACGAAGAGGTCGATGGTTCAATTCCCAGTCAGGGCATATACCTGAGTTGCATGCAGGAGGCAGCCAGTTGATGTCTTCCTCTCTCATTGATGTTTCTTTTTTTCTTTTTTTCTTTTTTTTCTTTTTTCTTTTTTTTTTTTATTAAATTATTATCTGTGTACATAGTTTAAAATTCCCCCCCCCCATACATACCCTTCCTCCCCAGAGTTTTGTGTCCATTGGTTGTACTTATATGCATGTATACAAGTCCTTTGGTTGATCTCTTATCTCCCCCAGATCTCCCTACTCTCCCCGCTGTAATTTTACAGTCTACTTGTTGCTTTACTGTCTCTATATCTATCTTTTGGTTTGTCAGTTTATAATCTCATTGATGTTTCTATCTCTCTGTCCCTCCCCTTCTTCTCTCTCTAAAAGTCACTAAGAAACAAAATTTGGAATGCATTAACTTAGGATTTAGCATGAGAAATGTTTAGTAAACAAAGGCATACATTGGGACACAGGTTAAGAATTTATGATTCCAGCGGAATCTGAGAAATTTACTTCACTGAGGGTGGAGCATGCTGGGGAATGCAGGCCTTTGCAATGGTATGGCTGACCTCCCTCTTCAGCTTCTGGGTTCCTGTGTTCATGACCAGAGCGGGCCTGGGGTCTTACTTCTTTTACCCGATGGCCTCAAAATACAGGTCTTGGATAATGTTTTGGTACAACATCGATGAGGTGCCGTAGGAATTTAATTCTTGTTTATATCAACTGGTGTATGGTAAAATTGGTTTTGTTAGGGGTGGGAGGGAGAAATAGAATAGTGGAGACTCGCTATAGTTATAAGAAGCCATGCTCTGTTCACTGTGATTGTTGTGTTCTGATTAAAGAAAGCACATTCTAGCCTGGCTGGGAGTGTACTCCCCAGGACCTGGGAGTTCACCTGTATTTGTGGTCCATCCTCCTTAGTCCATTCTCTATTGTTAACATAAAAACATTCAAACCTTAAAGAATTTTTGTGAGTTTATTTGAGCCAAACTGCCGGGAAGCAGAACCTTAATGAGTTGAGATAATGCTCTGGAGAATGGTGGGTTATGTCAATATTTATACATTGCAGTCAAAGGAGGGATGTAGGTGGGTTATGAAATCCATTGGTGATAGAGAGGCGGGAGAAAACAAAGCTAGGGATGGGGGCCTGGGATTGGATAAAAAATAAAATGATAGATACATACTTAGGTGGGTGCAGAAACAATTAACATGATAATGAAGAAATTTGTGGAACCTGAGGTTGTGCCCCAGGGGTTCCAGAAAAAGGGAAGTTACAAGTTACCCAGACATTTCAAGGGTATGTTATCACAGATGCAAAAAGACAGACAGGCTCAGTTAAGGTAAAGGTTGACCTTGTCAGTGAAGATATCACCTAGGACGTAACTGCCCACCATAACTGCTTTTAGTTAAACTTTAATTTCAGACCATCCTTTGTGGTTTCTTTAGGTCTCTGAGTTTGTAAGACTGCCATGCGGGCATCCCCTGAGCTTGTTAGGTTAGCATGTGGCCCCTTTCATACACACTATTATCATGGAAAGATTAAAAACCTTGTTGCTAAAAAAAAAAAAAAAAAAAAAAAAGGAGTCTGTGGAGCCCTTTGCAACTCCCCAGCCCAAATTGCCTGTAATCTGTAACCATATTGCCCATTTTTATTCCTTTTGCCTACTTTCCCTTTTAATCTTTGTTCTTCTACCTAATATAAGCAGCTGGCTTATGGGGGTGGGGGGTGGGCAGAGCAGATTTTTCATGGATGATCTGCTTCTCCAGCATACTGCCAGCATTACTGGAATAAATGCTTACATAATATGATTCAACCCTGTCTCTGGTTTATTGGTTGAAGTAGTTACAGGCAGGCCGGATCCATTCATTGTACGGTTTCAGTTTCTCCTTATACCATTTTGCTTCAAGTCGCAGAACCTATATTAAGTGAGGGCTTACTTTACATGATACTTACTATTCAGCTAGCTTCTCCACTCTCCAGTCGGTCATAATTTTCAGTAGGAAACCATGTGCAGCTTTATAGAAGTGAGTATATTTATTTCCTTCCTTCTGTCATTGTCATTCTTTTTTTTATTCATAAGTCCCTTTTCTACAGATCTACTTCCTTGGAGCTTCTAGAGAGTTTTTTTGTTGGGTTCTAAATCACAAATGAAGCACTGTTTTATCTCAAGAAAGAAGTATAAATTGACAAACCACCAAATTTTCAACTCCAGCCCTAGCCAGTTGGGCTCAGTGAATAGAGAATTGGCCTGTGGACCCAAGAGTTCAATTCCAGTCAAGTCCTTGGTTGCTCCTCCCTGGCCCCAGGGCCCTAGTTGGGCTTGTGCAGAAGGCAATCAATCCATGTGTTTCTCTTACATTGATATTTCTCTCTGTCTTGCCTTCTTCCTTCCACTCTCTCTATAAATCAATGGAAAAATATCCTCAGGTGAGGATTAAAAATATATATATTTTTTCAACTCCAAGTTCTGTTTTCAGGCTGCTGGACTATTCTCCACTTAATTAGCGCCCGGAATCTGCAAACACCATTGGAGTGACATAATTTTGCATTTGTAACTGGTTTAAAGAACATGTTATACTTAGCAGGGCGCTGGTGGGATCCCTCCGCCACCACTCCCATTCTCTATTTAAACCAGCTCTGAGGAATCACCTTCCACACACCTTGGATGAAATCTTGGGCTCATCTCATACTTTTCCAGTAATTCTCAAATAGTAAAAAGTCTAGTCCATGTTAGAAGTTTGAGGTGGCGTTGCCCTTAAAAGGGGTGGGGGCCCTTTCAATACAGGCCAGTTTCCTCCTTCAGGATCCCAGTTTGTCCAGGTCTCCCCCACCCCCAAACTCTCATCAGTCTGAGTGCAGCTTACCCCTGGGACTGCATCTCTTTCTCCTGTCTTTCCCTCCCTTCTGCTGCTCTGCTTTCCCTGGCTGATGTAGCAAAAGTCTAAAAATGACTTTTCAAAATGAGATACTATTTTCCATGTACTCCCAAATTCTCAAGTGATTATTGCTCTCCAAATGATTCTCTTGAAATGATATGGGCTCCCCTCTTCAATCTCTTGCCCAGGGGGTGGGGGGAGGAAATGCACAGAAAAGCTGGGAACAGACTTCAGCACCTGCTTCTTCAATCTCTTTTTCAATCTCTGAATTTTTCACCAACTCATATAGTCTGGAAGTGAATGAAGGCTTAAGGCTGGCAGAACTGGTTTCTCAGTGTTTTAACTTGTTCACAGAAACACCTGCATGGGAAGTCCTAGACATATAGAGACCTCAGTTGAACCTGAGAGTCTCTCCAGTTTAGCATCCTGTTGGCCAAGTTGCCTGCTGTTTCCAACGCTCCTTCATTTCATCACTGAAATATTATGTGAAGACTCTGCCATATTAACAAATGATTGAACCAGAGATGGACTCCTTATCCTGAGGACCAGTCCAAAGATGGGTCTATTCTGATCTTTTCCTGATAAGCTGAACTGAGACTTAAGACCTTGCAGTAAGACGTAGTTGATGCTTGAAGCAGCAGTTATCTAGAGTCAGCACTGAGAGTCCTATTGGGCAAACTGATGAGTAAGCAGAAGAGACAGGAAAGCATAGAATAAGGTAGATAGAGAGAACAGTGCGCCTGGTGCCTTTTAATTTCCTGGAGACATTCTGCCATACTCTGCATTGCTTTCTGCAAGATTCTCCCATGTTTCTTTTTAAAGACATCCTTTTTTGTTTGTTTATTTAGGTGTTTTTGTTGTTGGTGGTGGTAGTGGTTTGTTTTGTTGTGTTTTGGGGGGAGGTGTACCAACAGGACTGGGTTCTAGGAAAGAGAGCAGTGAGTAATCACAACATCTACACAAACATTTTAAAACTACATCCCTTCCTAAGCCTCAGTTAATATTAATAATCCATTTATTATGAGACCACTGTTTCTGGTCTTTTCAACTCCAAGACCTAGGAATTATAATTTTATGTGTCTCAGGCAGGAAACAATTCTGGCCACCGCCAGAGGCATCAAACTGGGATGAACTGAGGACTGTACATCTGCTTTGCCCCTGATTGATATAAGAGCAACACCACCAATCAGGTATCTCCTTGCCCATTGCCAGGGGATTCAGCTCAGTTTTATTTTTTTTTATTTTTTTTTTTAAATAAATTTTTATTGTTCATATTATTACAAGTGTTCCTTTCCCCCCCCCCTTCCCACCCCACCCTCTGCCCTTTCCCCACTCCCCATTGTCCTCATCCATAGGTGCACAGTTTATGTTCAGTCTCTTCCCACATTCCCCTCTCCCCTTTTCCCCAAGAATCATCAGTTCACTCCCCTTCCATACCTCTGATTCTATTATATTCAACAGTTAATATTGTTCATCAGATTTTTTTTTTTAATTTCCTTGGTTTTTAGATTCACTTGTTGATAGTTACGTATTTGTTGTTCATAATTTTTATCTTTATTTACTTTCTCTTCTGAAAGAACCCCCTTCAGCAGTTCATATAATTCTGGTTTGGTGGTGATGAACTCCTTTAGCTTTTTTTTATTAGTGAAGCTCTTTATCTGACCTTCGATTCTGAGTGATAGCTTTGCTGGGTAGAGTATTTTTGGCTGTAGGTTCTTGCTATTCATCACCCTGAATATTTCTTGCCATTCCCGTCTGGCCTGCATGGTTTCTGTTGAGAAATCAGCTGACAATCGTATAGGTGCTCCTTTATAGGTTACCACCTGCTTAGCTCTTGCTGCTTTTAATATTCTCTCTTTGTCCTTTGTTCTTGGAATCTTAATTATGATTTGTCTTGGTGTGGTCCTCTTTGGATTCCTCTTATTTGGAGTTCTGTGTGCTTCCTGGACTTGTAAGTCCAATTCTTTCCCCAAGTGGGGGAAGTTTTCTGTCACTATTTCTTTCAGTATGTTTTCGATATCTTGCTCTCTCTCATCTTCTGGGACCCCCATGATTCTGATGTTGGATCGTTTGAAGTTGTCCCAGAGGTTTCTTACATTATCTTCAATTTTCTGGATTCTCTTGCCTTCTAGCTTCTGCAGAGGAGTGTCTTCTGGCTCTTTATGTTCCAAATCTTTGACTTGATTCTTGCGATCTTCTATTCTGTTTTTAGGACTCTGTAGAATATTTTTTATTTCAGACAATGTATTCTTTATTTCTTGTTGATCCCTTAGCATTTCTTGTTGATCCCTTTTCATATCCTCATAGGTCTCATTTATTTTATCGGCCTTTTCTAGGAGTCTCTTGAAAAACCCTATAAGTGTGGTTTTGAACTCTATATCCAGTCTCTTTTTGTCCTCCATTTCTTTCGTTTGTGATCTATTTGGTTTAGGCATTTTCGCAGGCAGCTTTCCTGATGGGGCGGGGTTTCAGGGTGGAGCCTACAGCCTTGGCTTCCGTCAGCCCCGCCCTATGCGACTCCTGAGACTCAGGGTCCTTCAGTACTTGTTGCAAGCGCCTCTGAGAGAAAGGTGCCCTCGATTTTCGCCTGCTACCAAACAGTGTAAGCTCTCCCGCAATGGGTCCGAAACTGGGGTTCAGTTCAGTTGGAAGTGGAGTTGGAGATGGCGTTCAGAGCAGTCTGGAGCCTGTCTCCTTCCCGCCAGGGCAGTCCTACGGCACAGCCGGCCGGCCCTTCTCTGCGCGCTGTGTGCGCGCCTCTGGGACCTCCTTTTGCTGCTTCCCCGGGTACCGCCTTACAGCCCAGCTCCCTCTGGATGAGCCTGGGTCCCCGGGGTCTGGCCTAGAACGGGGGGGGGGGGGGTTCAGAGCAGTCGGGGGCCCAGCACAGTCGGAGTGTTTATCTCCTTCCCGCTAGGGAACGCCAGCCAGGCACTCGGCCTCCCTCCTCTCCGGCTCCGTCCTCTCCGCGCGCGCCGCGTGTCTCCGTACCTTGGGCTTTTACAGCTCCTCCGCGCCTCCTTCTGGTTTTCTCCTTGCTTCTCGTTGTAGAATTTCCAGTCAGTTGACTTTCCTGTAGTTCTGGGTAATGTCCATTTTATATTTTAGTTGTATTTTATTGAAATTGTTGCGTGCGGCTGCGGCTAGGTGTCTACCCGAGCAGCCATCTTGGATTCTCTCTCAGCTCAGTTTTAGATTTGTTAAATTTGAGGTGTCTACTAGTCATCCAAGTGAAGATATTGAGAAGTCAGCTGGGTATGTGAGCTTGGAGTTCAGGCGTGAAATGCAGGCTGGACACAGCATAGACTAGATGGTATTTAAAGCCAGCAGACTAGATGAAATCACCAAAAAAGCAAGTGTAGAGAAAGAAGGGGTCCAAGGACGGAATCAGAATACTCCAAGTTCGTGAGGACAGAGAAATGAAGAGAGCCAACAAAAGATACTGAGAAGGGCTACTACCACAGAGATAAGATGAAGACCAGGCAAGTCTGTTCCTGAAAACCAAGTGGAAAGGTGGTTCGAGGAGGAAAGAGTGATCACAGTCTGCTAATTGATCAAATAAGATGAAGCTTGAGTTGTGGCCATTGAATATAGCAATAGGGAGGTCTAGGTAACCTTGATAAGGGCAATTTAATTGGAATGGATTGGTAAATACCTGATTATTTAAGGTTTTTTTTTTGTTTGTTTTTTTTTTAATTTTTTTTTAAATATATATTTTTTATTGATTTTTTACAGAGAGGAAGGGAGAGAGATAGAGAGCTAGAAACGTCGATGAGAGAGAAACATCAACCAGCTGCCTCTTGCACACCCCCTACTGGGGATATGCCCGCAACCAAGGTACATGCCCTTGACCGGAATCAAACCCGGGACCTTTCAGTCCCCAAGCCGACGCTCTATCCATTGAGCCAAACCAGTCTCGGCCTGATTATTTAAGGTTTAAGAGAGAACAGAAGGTAGATATTAGAGATGATGGATATAGATAACCCCCCAAAAAGGAGGGAAATGAAGGTAGTAGCTGGAGGAGGAAGTAGGGTCAAGAGAGGATTTTTCAAAATTGGGAGAAATGATGTATCTAGATTGATGGAAAAGTTCCAGTAAAAAGGAAAGAATTGAGAGGAGATTTACTAAAGTGATGTCCTTGAATGGGTCGGAATAAGTAGCAGCTGGTCTACAAGTAGAGCAAGTGGCCTTTTCTAGGAGCATAGAGTTCATCTTTGGCCATGTGGGACAAGTCCAGGACAGGGGCCCTGATGCAGAGGTGGGTATTTGTAGGAGCTGTCCTGTGATTCACTCTATTTCCTCAGTGAAATAGGAAGCAAGGCCATCAACAGAGAATGACAGTGGGTGGGGAGGGGGCATTTGAATTTATGTATGGAGGAGAAGCATGAAATGTCACCTGGGAGAGTGGGAGAATAAAAGGACCAGGGAAATAATTACCAGCAGCATTAAGGCCTACTTGAGATTTATTATCATAATTTAAAGTGCTATCTCTCAGCATGATCAAGTGACTATCTCAAAGTGTCATAGGGATCAGGGAGCTGAGGGCACATGCAATGTAATATACGTAGATTTAAGCTGAGTAAAGAAATCAAATGAATACATCCATTTGGAATAAATTTTCCTCTCCTATTCATAGATTCAAATCCACTTTGTTATTTTTTTTTAATCATATATGAACATCTATTGCAGTAATGCCAGTAGTATGGGAGAGCAGTAGGTCATCCATGAAAATTTGCTCTGCACCCTCTTATAAGCTAGCTGCTTATATTGGGTGGGGCAAAAATGGGGAAGTAGGCCAAAGGAATATGAATGGGCAAACAAAATGGGTTTTGCAGGCATGGGGAATAAGCAATGCAGGCTGTATTCATTGGCCAAGACCCAAACTTCATCTTATTTGATCAATTAGCAGTTCTTGAATGAGAATGGACCACATTCAAGGTTGACTCCCATGTCTCAGGGGTGTACAAATACCAGCTAGGTTAGAATGTGCTTTCTTTAATCTGAACAAAGCAATCATGGTTAACAGAGCATGGTTAATACTTCTTATAACCATAGCTAGTCCCCAATATTCTATTTCTGCCCCTAACATTCCCCACTGCTATTTCTAACATCTCATATCTATGAGATTAGTTTCAGATGAAAAGTCTCATCCTCCTGGACTGCATTTGCTTTCTGTCAGAGAGACAATGAGGCCCGGTCACAGAAGGAGGTGGCAATGGTGTCTAGAGGTGGTATTCTCTGAGAACTAGTACAGCTTGTAACCTGGTGGAGACAGACAGAGTTATTGTGGCAAAAGCCAGAACAACAAGAAAACTTTGAAGACAATTACTTGATTAGAATCCAGTAATCACAATTGTGCATTATATAGCCTATTAAAACACAATTTCCCCCTCTAAAATTACCCTCTTTTTAAAAAAAAAATATATTTTATTGATTTTTTACAGAGAGGAAGAGAGATGGATAGAGAGAAACATCGATGAAAGAGAAACATGGATCAGCTGCCTCTTGCACACCCCCTACTGGAGATGTGCCCGCAACCAACATACATGCCCTTGACCGGAATCGAACCTGGGACCTTTCAGTCCGCAGACCGACGCTCTACCACTGAGCCAAACCGGTTTCGGCTACCCTCGTTTTTATTAGAGTCAAATTAAGACCAATTTATTTACTGTATTAAGTCTAGTTTCAATTTGGCCTGATTGTTTGCATGAACACAAGAATAGCAATTGATCACATAGGCTTCTTAAAACCTGCTTTGCTGGAATCTCATGATTGAGCTTTAATTAGCCTCTTGGGGCAAAGAAGCTGAACCACGTAGCTGTCCTCAGGGTTTCCTGAAACACATGTAGACTTGAAATGCACTTTATTCTTAACTAGAGGCCCAGTGCACGAAATTCTTAGGATCCCTAGGCCTGGCTGGTGATCAGGGCCGATCTGTGGGGCAACCAGAGGGGTGATGGAGGGAAACCACTGGTCACCCACCTTGGTCAGCCTGGCACTGCCTGCTCACTGGCCCCACCCTCCACTACCGCTGCTGGTCACCTCTCTCTGTGGGGCGACCGGCAGAGCAAGGTGGGGGGGAGGAGGGGAAGGGGGCGGTTGCTGGCCTGGGCCTGCAAGCTGGGGGCAGCTCCTGCGTTGAGCGTCTGCCCCTGGTGGTTAGTACACGTCATAGTGACTGGTCATTCCACCAGTCGTTATGCTGTTTGGTTGATTTGCATATTAGGCTTTTATTATACAGGATAGGCTATCATCCAGAAACCTTGGGGCTAAGCTAGCAAACATACTCTTTGATGAAAAGGAGCAAATGTAACATTATAGGTCATTGTATAGATGGATGTTGCTATTTAAGCATTTCCTTAGATTGTATAAAATTCATCTTCCATTCAAATATTAGCTTATTCTGACAGCAAAACACTGATCTCTTGGTAAATGCTGGTGGGTGACTTACAGAAGTTTCCACAACATATTTTTTTCTCCTTTTTGGCCAGAACGCAGTATCTTTATAAGTGTCTGGTAAATATTTCAATTGATCCTAAGTAGGGATGTATGTCAAGGGCATATTGGCAAGGAGACTTATTCCCTTATGGTCCCTGTTTGGCCTCAATTTTGAATTCAGCAGGCAGAAAAAGAAGCAAATACTAGTGCCTGTCCTTGGCCAGGGAAAAAATGTTTACAATTTAGAGTCTCCTTTAATTGAGGGTCAGCCAGAACCAGGAAACAACGTGCAAAGCCAACTAGCTCTTCTTAGCAATTCACCACATTGACACACCCATCATTTCCACCTTCCTACGTTTTAAATATGGCACAAAATAAATGCTTCTACTTCATTCTACATAACTATCAGTACATGCATAGCATGGCCACTCCCTGACCAAAGCCTCATCACTCACCATGGTGAGAGACCTAGATGAATAAGGGGTGTGTGAGTGTGTACTATTTTAAAACTAGTGGCCTAAATATAGTTGTATCCAAATAGAAAAGGCACGCTTGTTGACTTCAGGCTTGCCAGGCCCTGGAGCACTTCGCCGGGGAGAATGACAAGTGTATCTTGTGCTGATACAGTGGAATTCCCAACCGAGGTACACAGTGGTTTTCAACAGGGGCAGTATCACCTTTTAGGATGTGTTCTGTGGGTTGTGGGAGCATTTTTGGTTATCATAATAATTGAAGGCATACCAACTGGTGGCTGGGGGCGAGGATTGACAGGTGTATGAAACAATTCCATAGACAAAGAAATTGTCCTGCCCAACTCTCTTTTTTAATTAATTAATTAATTAATTAATTAACTTATATGTATTTTATTGATTTTTTTACTGAGAGGAAGAGAGAGGGATAGAGAGAGAAACATTGGTCAGCTGCCTCTTGCACACCCCCTACCGGGAATGTGCCCACAACCAAGGTACATGCCCTTGAATTTTCAGTGCTCAGGGCTACGCTCTATCTACTGAGCCAAACCGGTTTTGGCTCTTTTTTTTTTTTTTAATGTTTTTTGTATTGATTTCAGAGGAGAAGGAAGAGGGAGGGAAAGGAAGAAACATCAATGATGAGAGAGAATCATTGATCGGCTGCCTCCTGCATGCCCCCTACTGGTGATCGAGCTCGCAACCCGGGCATTTGCCCTTGACTGGAATTGAACCTGGGACTCTTCAGTCCTTAGGCTGATGCTGATCCACTGAGCCAAACCAGCTAAGGCTTTCTTTTTTTTTCTTTTTAAAAAACATACCAGTATTTTTAGAGACTCGTTGATCTGCTGCCTCCTGCACATCCCACACTGGGGATCGAGCCCACAACCCGGGCATGTACCATGACCGGAAATTGAACCATGACCTTCTCGTTCATAAGTTGACACTCAACCACTGAGCCATGCCGACTGGGCCCTGTCCAGCTTTCAAATATCCTTCAGGCCACTGATGTGGGTGAAAAACCTATTTATAATTATTTGAACATAAACATTAACTCTAATTTTATTTCTCCTTTATATTACACTTAAAGCCTTATGTTAGTTAAACTTTTGTGTGTCCTTGGGTAGATTTATCATATATGAATTTCATTTCAGGACAGTGAAGGGGATGTTTCATTATAAAAAAGGGGATAGTAGGTCTGATATGATTGAGAACTACTGTTCTAGATACTTGCTTGTGCCTTATTCTTTTTATGGCAAGTTTACAAATTTTTATAATCTCATCCAACCTTATCCGTAAAAGGTAGGGAGGCAACAATCCCAGGAGCCCATATTTAAATCCTAAAGTGTGAAGCCCCAGATGGCAGTTGCCTGTGATTTCTTCCTCCTTGATCCATATTAGGAAGAAATCAAATACAGGAATAGCCAACATTTCTTGTGGAAAAGGAAATCACAGTAAAAAGGATGTGAGGGTGGGAGAGTCTAGGGCTAGGCATCCAATCACACAGCAGTCCCCACCAGGGGCAGAGATCATGCTTTCTCTGTCTTTTGTCTTCCACCTCCAGCACCTCCCCCTCCCCCTGGTTCCTTCACAGATATACACACTCAGCCCAGTCCTGTCCCTAGAAATGTACACTTCATGTCCCAATTACTCTGTACCCTCTGCAAACAAACTCCCTTTGTTCTCAGGGCCTGTGCTGGACAGTAAAAGGTTTACACTGACACACGCCATCCACCAAGCTTCAGACATTCCACTTGAATGAAGGTGCCAAATGAAAGGTTTGGATAGATCTTCAAAAGAAGATCCTGAGAGGCAGAGTTCATTAATCAGGGCCCTACAATTACAAGACTTTGAGGCCTTTTCCCGTCATTAGGATGAAGCACCTGCAAGCAGTCATAGCAGGAAGGAGCAATGCATGGCTGTGATATTCTATGTTTAAAATTACAGTGGAAAATGGCTTCAGGTTTTTTGGTGTTTTGTTTTTTAAAGAGGAAACAGATTAATTAAAAGGGAGGTCTTAGGGATCAATCAAAGAGAAGGCTTGATATTAAAAATATAAAATTATGGGTATTTTTTGCTGTTGAACATTATATGAAAGCTCAGCAAGCAAAAAGATTGACTGAGCAATAAATGTTGTTTGTGTCCAGGCAGAATGGGAGTCTCTCATGAACTCCTGTGTGATCTCAGGGATGTATTTAACATCTCTTCATCTGTAAAATAGGTCCTGTGGCATGGCTGGTATGGCTCGGTGGTTGAGCTTCAACCTAAGAACCAGGAAGTCACAGTTTGATTCCTGGTCAGGGCACATGCCTGGGTTGTGGGATCCACTCCCAATATGAGGCATGCAAGAGGCAGCCAATCAATGATTTTCATCATTGATGTTTCTATCTCTCTCTCCCTCTTCTTTCCTCTCTGAAATCAATAATATATATATATATATATATATATATATATATATATATATATATATGTATTTTAAATAGGTACTATGATAGTACCTATGTCACAGGATTGTGCAAAGATTGAAAGAATAGAGCAGTATTCAGTAGATGTTACTGGTGTTATTATCAATGACAAAGATCTAGGTGACACGGCACAGCCAGTGCTGGCGTAGAACTGTTTTCTGAACTCATTTTTGCCAAGACGTTTCTACTCTCGATGTGTATATTGATGTCACCATCCTTGTGGCAAGATGGACCAAGATAATTTTTTTAATGTGTATTTTTTTATTTCAGAGAAAAAATGAGAGGGAGAGAGAGAAAGAAATATCAATGATGAGAGAGAAACATTGAATAGCTGCCTCCTGCACGCCTCACATTGGGCATTGAGCCTGCCCTGGCATGTGACCTGACCTGGAATAGAACCGTGACCTCCTGGTGCATAGGTCGATGTTCAACCACTGAGCCCCACTGGCTGGGTGCAAGATAATTTTCTTTTTCTTTCTTTCTTTTTTTTTTTTTTTTAATATATTTTATTGATTTTTCACAGAGAGGAAGAGAGAGGGATAGAGAGTTAGAAACATCGATGAGAGAGAATCATCAATCAGATGCCTCTTGCACACCCCCTACTGGGGATGTGCCCGCAACCAAGGTACATGCCCTTGACCGGAACCGAACCTGGGACCTTTCAATCCCGATGCTCTATCCACTGAGCCAAACCGGTCCCGGCAAGAAATTTTCTTAATTTCAGGCCTCACTGACACATTCAGTGCCAGAACTGAAGTAGAGTAGATGTTATTTCAAATTTGTGAATCATCACACACATTCAGACATTGCATATTTCTTATAGATTTAAAAGAGATGAACCCTAACCAAGGTAATAGCGATATTATTTTAGAATGTAGAAATATGCCCATATGAAGGCAACTTGCTGCTGAAAATACTTCCCTCACTGTGTGGGCTTGCCAAGTCATTTTATTTGCCATACTGTTATTTGATGCACTATTCCCAACCAAAGAAATTGCATATCAAACAAAAATCACCAGACCTATTTTGCTAGTTCTACATACTAATTATCACCTTGTCACGAATAAATCGCTGGTATTGTATTAGACTATGTTGGGGGCTGAGGAATAAAATGTAGAAGTGAGGTGGAAAAGAAGCATTTTCTTACATTTTGACTGAATACCCCCTATTAGTTCCTTGCTTATTACTATAATTAAAAGTAGTCTTTGGCAGTACTTGTTCTTTTAAAAATATTTCTGAAGTTGAGAACTAATTTTTAAAATGTAAAATGTTTTTTTAAAGTTCTTAAGATATTAAATATGCAATGACCATTCTATTTAATGGAAATAACTTGGCTACCATGTGATAAAAAACAAAAACAAAAAAAAACAACCTCTCCCAGAAAAGTTGAGGCACAATTCTGGAAGAAAGCTCTTCAATTGGTAGGAAGACAAAATTGCCCCCACGGTGTGGGAGGTGAGTTCTTTCTCCCAACCAAGGATAGTTCTACAGTTGTACATGCAGGAAAAGTTGGTCTTCTACCTCTCTCTAAAATGTTTAACCTTGAGTTTAACTCCCTCACTCAGGTATTAAAGATAATCTGATAAATGCAGGGTTTCAGGTTTGATCGCCAGTAGGGGGCGTGCAGGAGGCAGCCAATCAATGATTTTCTCTCATTATCTCTCTTCCTCTTTGAAATCAATAAAAATATAATAAATAAATAAATAAATAAATCAAACAAACAAACAAACAAACAAACATCTATTTGTTCCTTGTGCATTCACTAGTTGCTTCTTGTATGTGCCCTGACCAGAGATGGGACTCAAAACCTTGAGATGTTGGGATGATGCTCTAACCAATTGAGCTACCTGGCCAGGGCAGTAGTTAAATTTTTGAGGAGTCAAAAGTTATATACAGATTTTGGACTTGTTGGGAGTTTGGTACTCCTAACCCCTGTGTTGATCCAAGGTCAACTGTAATGTAGATTTTATTTTTCTCATTTTATAGACATAGACACTGATGCCTAGAGAAGTTAAGTAAATTATCCAAATCCAGATTCCTCTACTTTCAAAATGTGTGCTCTTTCTGGATTAATATAACTGATTATATATATATTGGGTGTGTGCTCTTTCTGGATTAATATAACTGATTATATATATATTGGGTGTGTGCTCTTTCTGGATTAATATAACTGATTATATATATATTGGGTGTGTGCTCTTTCTGGATTAATATAACTGATTATATATATATATTGGGAAGGCTCTGCAGGAAGCAGAGTGAAAAAACTGGCCCTCTTCCATCATCTTGACCACAGGAGAGGCCCTGCTTTGAAGAGGGTTAGTGTGTTATCTCAGAGTGGGGCCAGGCAAGCCACTGGTGGAGTTAGTCATGGTCGAGCTAATAAGCAGCAAATAAGGCATTGTCACTCGTGGTCGGTGACACCGGTGATGCTTGACTTCTTTGCCTGTGGTCAGGGATGCAGTTTAAATAAAACCATACATTCTTTCCACATGTTTGTCAACATCAATAGAGCAATGTTGGTTTGGTTGTATCCATCAGTAAGGGGACATGTTCATTGAGTTTAATAAAAGCACATTTGCCTATACTACTTACATTTCCATTTCTATTTTTTTTAAAAATTGCTGAAAATGTGCAGTTGAATTCTAGATGATTAAATGAGCATAAAAGGAAACCCCGTTGTATTCTGTGATTGAAAGTTGTCTCTCCTGTGTTTATAATTATGTATACTTTCAATGACACATTCTGGATTTTCTGGGACAGCTCAAGTTACTTATTTGCCCCAAAAAGCATTTCTGCTTATCCAGATCCAGAATTTTGTTGTTGTTAAGAAAACAGTAGGTATGCCCTACCCAACTTGGCTAGAGCATTGGCCCACAGACTGAAGAGTCCTGGGTTCGATTCCAGTAAAGGGCACATATCTCCGTCGCAGGTTCCATCCCAGGCTCTGTTCGAGGTGGGGAAGGCAACCAATGAATGTGTCTCTCTCACATCAATGTTTCTCTCTGTCTCTCCCTTTCCTACTCTTTCTCTAAAAAAACCCCAAAAAACTAATGGAAAAATGTCCTCACACAAGGATTAACAAGAACATAAAAAATAAAGTAGAAGAACCCCCCAAAAAAGAAAACAGAATCTATATTGCATGTTGTGCCTGAAGGCATTTTATTTTCTACCTGTCACCTATACTTGAACAGTTTTCTTCCATATTATCTTTTGATTTTTATGTTAGGAATACTAGGGAGCAGTCTATGACAAATGCTTTACCCAAACCTTCCCTACACTAAAAAATTAGTTCAATTAGCAAAATTAAATGGAAATTATAGTTGTTATCCAAATAATTCAGGTAAAGTAGCTTTCTAGTGTGTTTTCCCCTCTATCTCATGGGTTGGCACAAAAACATGAATTTCTACTTGAACCATAAATTATATTGTCTAGGTTAATTGATTCCATGAGACAACTATGCAACCTGACCCTTGGATTTTCTTGGTGATTAAATTTTTCTTACTGTTCTCACATTTTGCTTTCTAGCCAGAATTCTCATATTTGTTTTCCAGTTCTAAATCTGTACAAGTGCCAGAGTTTGTTTTTGGCCGAGTCATAATTGCGAGTGAAAAACCGTGGATTAAGAATATTTTATTTGCTTCTCAACTGCTTTCTTTTTCCCCCCCAACTGCTTTCTTAAAATTGGAAATTTAATAAAGTAAGTCTTCAACGTAAGTACTGTGCTTGTTTTTAATTTACCTTTATTGTTGAGAGTATTAAGATGTCCTCCATTTCCCCCCATTGCCCTCTCTTCCAGGCTCCGGCCCACCCCAGACCTTTCCTGAACTGAATTTTAATGAATATGTCCTCTTTGCTTCAGAAAGCTTTGATATATAAAATATCCTCTCATGGCAGAATTTATCAATTAGAAACATTTTGAGGAGGAAATGCCAATGTAAAGAAATTAATACTTAAAAAAGAAAAAAAGGCCGAAACCGGTTTGGCTCAATGGTAGAGCGTCGGTCTGCGGACTGAAAGGTCCCAGGTTCGATTCCGGTCAAGGGCATGTACCTGGGTTGCGGGCACATCCCCAGTAGGGGGTGTGCAAGAGGCAGCTGGTCGATGTTTCTCTCTCATCGAAGTTTCTAGCTCTCTATCTCTCTTCCTTCCTCTCTGTAAAAAAAAAAAAAAAAGAAAGAAAGAAAAAAAGAAAAAAAGGAATTGCATACAGAATCTACTATATTTAATTCAATTCTAAGATAGCTGTTCACTGTCACTTAGTCACTGACAGACTTTGTTCCATCTCTCAGAAAAGGACATTTTATTATGAAAATGTGTATTTTGTGCATAGGTCCTGAGGTTATAAACTTCTGCAACACATAAATTTATTGTTAGCAAAAATATGCCCAATATTGTTGTCAACACTGAATATTTGGTAATTTTTAAGGTGAAATTATATAAATTTGTAGTTAGAGCAGAGAAGGCCCTGAATGATGTAATGAAGTCACAACCTTCAAGGTGACTGAGTGAGAACCAGGTCAAGGCAGAGCAAAGCAAGGGAGGCTTCTCATTTGGTTTCAAGTGCCAAGCAGGGGTGGTGTAGTAATTCGGGAAATAAATGAACCTTTGGAAAACAAATATTTTAAAATCCTATTTTATGTTTTGGGATATTCAGTAATTATAAATATAGAAGAGAATGTTTCTCCTATTGTGTGTAATTCTTTAAAAATTCAAATGTTGGTTGCTGAGGAGCAACAAGGCATAGGGAACAATGATTAACTAAACTCAGCAGATGCTGGATCTCATAAGAGAATTTGCACTAAATGGAGTGTAGGCATTAATGCAAGATACAAAGCTGAAATGTGAAAAACCTCTGAATTTATTCTCGTTCGTTCTATAACTATTTATCAAAATAGTAAGGTCTATAGAATATTAAATAATACTATAAAGTTTATATTTAAAAAAAGAAAGAAAAAGGCAGTGCTACCTCCTTGCCCCCAGCTGAGGCTTTTAAATCTTTGACAGTTTTTCCTGATATAATATGCCTAGAGCTACTGCTATTTCTTGATTTATAAATTTTAAACTTTACTAAATCCCACAGACATATACTTCCCTTCATCCTCTTAATATAATTCTATTCCAATGTCTAGTTAACCCACTATTTGGTATTTACTATGTAAGTATTGGTCATTGGTAAGCTGGGTCATTGGTAAACTCTGACTACTTTCCCTTCATTTGTACAATGTTTTGTTTTCTTTGGAGCCAAGAATTGCCTAGGTTCCCATGGTACCAGTTTCCTATCAATGTAACCAAATGCTTTATTAGATTTTCAGATGCTTATCAATACTACAATTTACATTTCAGATAATCAATTGATTATCTCTGAACTCCTGCTCTGTCTGGACTTGTTACTGCCTAGATCGTCATCCTAGAACCAATGACACTTTATTATTTTTATGTTGGACATTCCATGTTTCTCTGCTTCCACGTTTTCTTCTTTTTGGTTAGATCCCTTATTTTGCTGACATCCATCCTTCAGAACTTCCTGAGAAAAGGTGCTGGGGTGTCCTTGAGTGTTTATCTTCATCATTGATTGTTACTTAAGGATAGGAATGGAATCCTAGGTTGAAAATGATTTCCCCTCAGAACTGGAAAGGTATTGCTTTATTGTTTTCTGAACTCTGTTGCTATTGAGAAGTTTGATGTCTGTTCTGATTTCTGATCCTTTTTATGTGATTACCCCTTCCCCAATTTCCTAGAAGTTTTGATTCTTATATTTTTATTCCATGACTTTGGTATAAGTCTTTTATTATTCAGTGGGCTGGTATTTAGTGGGCTCTTTTGATCTGAAATTGCATGTCTGCATTGCAGTGTTTTTTTTCCGGGTTTGTTCTCTTTCGGGAAATCCTATCAGGCAGATGTTGGGCATTCTGAAATGAACCTTTAAGCCTCTTATTTCCCTCCCCACCCCTGTACCTTCCATTGTCCGTCTTTGTTATCTCTTGATTTTATAATCTGGAATATTTCCTTGCCTTTATGTTCTAACCCATTTATTGTTTTGTTTGTTTCAAGACCTTATTTTTAATTTCCATAAATGTTTTCTTATGATTATTTTTTAAAAAATATAATCATTCTCTTCTTGTCTCATTAACATAATTTTTTTCTCTCTGATGATATCAATTACAGGTTTCAATAGTTTTGTTCTGCTCCTTCCATTATCTTTATTTTCTCTAGGATTTGTTGTTGATATTAGAGAATTGCTTCAGATATCTCATAGTTATTGGTTATCTACACATATTTTTAATAACCTAACAATTTTCTCCAGAGGTAAGTAGGGTATACTAATTTATTTGTTCAAGCATGTTATGTATTACAAGACAGAATTTTATCAAATTCTCTATTTACCCACATTTAATAATGAGGCACAAAATGCTTCTTTTTGTGTATAGAAAGTACTCATGCTTCTAAGTCCTTAAATTTTTCAGAATAGCTGTAGGTATTTAGGTTTTAGCTTATTTTTTGCTCAGTAATATCTGTTACCAGTCTTCCATCTGTTTCCCAGCTTTCAAAAATTTGTTGTTTTTGTCTGTCATTATTCATTTCCTATTTGCCCTGAAGGTTTAAGTCATTTTTTTTGGTTGGAATTTCAGAAAAAAAAAGAGGTAATCTGCCATATTTAACTGGAAGTTGGCAATCTGCACATAGATAAGTCTCTGAAATATTAACCTTTGCACTCCGAACCATTCTGGACATTGGCTACCAGCTACTCGACGCTACTTTGCGGCGAAAACGTGTGTTGAAATAACTCAATTCCCCGTAATCACTAATAAACTGCAATGTCCCCTGAGAGGGGACATCCGAGTGATATGCTAGAATTCCGATGTCCCCTGAGAGGGGACAGCGGAATGCAAAGGGTTAAATTAATAAAAATATGTTGGTTTTGGACTGGCCGTTATTATTTTTCTACTTATTCTGATGAAAGCACTTGCCTTCTTAAGTTTTTAAAAAATGAGTTTATTTGAGCCAAACTTACATGCCAGAGAGCAAGATCTCCAATGCTCCTGCCTTATTACTTTGAATGACATGTCCCTGCCCTAGTCCTTGTTTCTGATGGGGCTGCCAATCATAGGGCCTTAGTCCTCTGACCACAAGAGTAGGCAAGTGATCTAATCTGGAAAATTGGTTTTGTTCTCATGGGTATATGACTCCTGGGTAATGGAGACAAAGGCTGCTGATGGTGCTGACTTTTCTGACTGGTAGCCTCTACAGGGATTGTCTATGATTATACCAGGCTGGGTTCTTTGTCGGACATAATAGAAACCAACTCTGATTAGCTTCAACAGGAAAGGGATTTACTGAGACCATATTTATTAGGAGTTCATGAAATTTATGAGAATGCTTTAGAATCAGGCTCAGAGAATAATCAGTTATCAAGTGTATTAGTTTCCTACTGCTGCTGTAACAAATTACCATTAAGGTAGTGGTTCAAAACCAAACACATTTATTTTCTTATAGTTCTGGATGTCAGAAGTATAAAATTAAAATCTATTCTTTCTGTTAGCTTCAGGGAAAAATCTATTTCCTTGCCTTTTTGCAGTTTCTAGAGACTGCCTCTTCCTCTCATCCTTCCAACCTTTTGATTACATGGACACATCTCTCCCTCTGGTCTCCAGCTTCCCTCTTAAAAGTAATCCTGTGATGACTTTAAACATATTCAATAATCCTGGATAATCTCTCCATCTCATAAGGCTTAATTTGATCATATCTCCAAAGATCCTTTTACCATGTCAGGGAACATATTCACCAGTTCCAGGAATTAGAATGTAGCTTTCTTTGGGGAGCCATTATTCAGCTAACTACACCAAGGAAGGCTAAACAGCCAAGAGCACAGCTGGGTTGCAGCATAACATAGTCATGAACCCCCAATGCTATCAACACTGAATATGCACATACTATGTTGTCATCTGAGACTGCAGAGCTGCTCTGGTTCTCCCTTTCCCCAAGTGAGGCATTGATGATTAGTTATCATCCAATATCCATCCTCTCCTTTAGTAATGGGATTTTCAGCGGCCACATGAACACCCAGAATAACCATTTTCTCGGCCTTCCTGAATCTAGGCATGGCCATGTGACCAAGTTTTGGAGAATGAGGTATAAGTGGAATTGTCTTATGATGCTTCTAAGAACCTTCCTTAGAAGATAGTTGATATTTTCCTGGTTCTTCATCCTTTCTTGCATTCTGCTGCCAATTTGGACCTTGAGGACCAGGGCCTCACCCTAAGGTGTGTGCGAGGAGCAGAATGCCCCTGGGGCAGAGCTACTATGTCAACTCTAGACTTCTTGTCCCCAGGCTCAGTTTATGTGAGAGAGAATTAAAATTCCATCTTGTTTAAGCCACTGCTATGTTTTTTCTATCATGTTTAGTGGAACTTAATCCTAAATGATACACTTGTTTAGCTCATCCTTCAGTTCAGTGAGCTGTTCCTGTATCATTCTCATAAGCTTTTTTTTTTTTCTTTCTTTCTTAAGTTAAGAAAGATTTTGTTTCTGAGCCTGCTGGAAAGAATTGTAACAGCCATAGCAAGGTTTAGAATGTCACATACTGATAGCTTCACAGTGATAATATCTTAGTCAGAAAACTGATTACTGAATCCTTCAGCTCAGTAGTTCTCAACAGAGGAGAAACTGTATACCCATGGGGGACTTTCAAAACGTGTGGACTCATTTTGGCTTCTTAAAATGAATGGAGGGTGCTCTAGCATTTAGTGGGCTGGGACTAGAAATGCTAGCTGTTCTGCAATGTACAAAACAAACTCAAAAAGCAAAAATTTGTTCTGGAATTGAATGAGACTTTTGAATGTCCTAAGGACTTTCTTGTAGATATAAAACTCATTTATAATGATCTCTGCCTAGAACCCAACTCCAACTCTATCCTCCTATATAATAAAAGGCTAATATGCAAATAGATTGAACTGTGGAACAACCGAACAACCAGTCACTATGACGTGCGCTGACCACCAGGGGGTGCATGCAGAACACGGCAGTGTCAGCAGCAGGCAGCAGCAGTGTTGGCTGCTGCAGGAGGTGGAGTAGTTGAGCGGGAGCACCAGACCCATGTGGGGCACCGGTTGCTATCATCGGGGTGAGCCTCTGGTGGTTACTGAAAATTCTTTGCTCCTGCATGCTATGGTTCTGCCCTGTGCTCACACCCGCTGTGTCACCCTGCACTGGCCCCAGACACTCAGCTCCATCAGTAGGTGCAAGCGGCTGCTGACCACAATTGCCCCTGAGGGCTTCTCCATCTCCCCTGGCTCCTGAAGGGCTATCAGGGTAGCAGTTGCCGCTAGCATCCGCTGACAGTGCTGGCCTCACTCACACCAGCTGCTGGTGCCGGTCCCAATTGCTACGCGCCATCAGCGGGTCTGAGCAGTAGTAGTGGGAGTGGGCTGCTGGCAGACAGGGGACCAGGGGCTGTGGTGGGAGGAGCCAGGCAGGGGCACCAAGGGGCTGAGACCTGCTCTTGTGCCCACTGCAGCCTCACGGCCCACAGTTTCTTTCAAAGTGCATTCATGCACTGAGCCCCTAGTTTTATATAAAGTTCTATGTATTTTTAAGTTCACTAAATGCTCTAGGAATGTAGCTACTATGTGAGCCAAGAGAAGATTAAACTTTGTTTGCTGGGATCATTACTAAGAAGCATTCATTATTTTGAAAACTCCTGGCTTTGCCAACAGTGCCCATGGTATGTGCATCTCCAGTACCTGATCAAACTTGTGGTTGTTGGATTCACAGTGATAGTACCCATAGGTCTGAGCCTCTGAGTGCCTAACAGTTTACATTCCGATATATATTATTTTATTATAAGTGTGTTTTAGTTATCTTTGTTTTATAGTTAGACTAGAGGCCCGGTGCATGAAATTCGTGCATGGGGAAGATGGGGAATGAGGTCCCCTCAGCCCAGCCTGAACCCTCTCCAATCCAGGACCCCTTGGGGGAAGTTCAACTGCCGGTTTTGGCCGGACCCCTGCTGGCCTGGTCACCCCCAACTGCCCCCCTCTGCCAGCCTGGTCATCCCTCACTGCCACCCCCCCTCTGCCAGCCTGATCACCCCACATGGCCTGCTGGTCAGTCATTTGGTCATCCCTCCCTAACCCCCTGCCAGCCTGGTTGCTCCACGCAGCCTGCTGTTCAGTTGTTACTGTTAGGGCGTCCTGATCAATTTGCATATTACCTTTTTATTAGTATAAATCATTATGTTGGTTTACAAATGTTTTGGGTAAATTATATTACCCATGCATTTTATTTCAGGATAGCAGAGGCAGGCGACATTATAAAATGTTTGTTATAAAGAGGGGGCGTTAGGCCTGATAGAGCTCTGGCCAGTAAAAACAAGCATAAGCCCCAAAACAGACAAATAAACACAATCCATGAGTGGAAATAACATCTGGAGGATGTTGAGTCTGTTTCCCATAGGTAGGCATGAGTTCTGTGGGCCTGGGTAGAGCTGAGCCTTGGACTCCTTTGAAAAGGCACTCCTTTGAAAAGGCACAGTTATTCTCTACACGCCTCTTATTGGTCCTTAACATTACCTTGACTGTGACCAGCCACATCATGGGTTACGCCTGTCTTCCTCTGGTGAGTTATTTTGTAACTGACCTTGCACACCAGCCATTTCTGTTCATCTTCCACATTATTCCCTTTGTGATGATGGAAATCAGTATTTTTAGATGCTGAATCCAGATAAACCTATATAGAAAAAACAAATCTGACTTCACTTTTTCTTTCTGTATGGACAGGCCTCATTAGCATATTTTCCATACAAATAGGGACTGTCAGGTACCATATGTTATTCACCACATGGCATTATGCCTGTTTTCAAGGCATATTTTAATATAGCACAAAGGCAAAAGAATTTTTAAATATATATTTTATTGATTTTTTACAGAGTGGATGAGAGAGAGATAGAGAGTCAGAAACATCGATGAGAGAGAAACACCGACCAGCTGCCTCCTGCACACCCCACTGGGTATGTGCCCACAACCAAAGTATACACCCCCCCGACCAGAATCGAACCTGGTACCCTTGAGTCCACAGGCCGACAACTCTAGCCACTGAGCCAAACCGGTTAGGGCAAGGGAAAAGATTTAAACTGAAATGCTTGCTGTGTATTGTGGTTTAAACTTTATGGTGGTCATGAAGCCGGAGAACGTTAGCTTTCTCTTTTTAACTTTTTTTTTTTTTTTTTTTTTTTTTTAATGTTAGCTTTCTACGTATATGCCATAGAATGAGCTCTCAAAAAAATTACCTAGAAAAATTAACTTCCGGCAAAACTTTTAACTCAATCTAGGCAGTGTCTCAGATACTTTATGAAAACAGGCCATTTTACTAATTAGACAAAAAGGAAACTAGGGAAGACCCTGTCTGATAAGGAAGTAGGAACCATAATTTCCCTATTTTACAATAGTTATTAAAGGCACAAGTATTAGACTATTTAAAGCACAGTCTTCCATATTGAAGATTACTTCATTAATTTATGAAATATTTATTGAGGCCCTTCTATCAGGAACAATCCAGCGTATGGAACTGGAGCCAGAGCAGAACAGTGAGGAATTCTCTCCTCTTGGCAGACTGGACAATGTCCCCAGCAGTGGTTTCCAGGGTGTTAGCAGTGCAAGCTGCAGCACCCATTTCCTCACTTCACCACCCCCCTCCCCCAGCCTCTTCCCCTCCTGCCATCCTGGTGGCTCACATCCTTTTGTAAACTTCTTTCTTGTCTGAATGGGCCAGACAGAGTCCATTTCTTCCTAGAGGCCATTTTCTTTTAATAAATTGTTTTTGCTCTTTAAGTAAATGTTTCTTGTTGGAAACTAAGAACCCTGATAACTAAATACACTGTAGTAACTAAGAACATTGAGCCTTAATGACCATATTAAGTATTTGGACCTTTATCACAGGAACAAAAGGAAGCCATTTAAGGCTTTTACGAAGCAGGAAAGGCTGGGATGGCAGAAACAGGATGAAGTCTGCATTTGCAGAATCCTCTCAGACTGCAATGAAGAGGGTCTATGTTAAATGTGGGGAGACCACTGAAACCAGATAGAGCGTCGGTCTGTGGACTGAAGGATCCAGGGTTCGATTCCTGTCAAGGGCATGTACCTTGGTTGCAGGCACATCCCCAGTAGGGGGCGTGCAAGAAGCAGCTGATCAATGACTCTCATCGATGTTTCTAACTCTCTATCTCTCTCCCTTCCTCTCTGTAAAAAATCAATAAAGTATATATTTTTTTAAAATGTGGGGAGACCAAGAAATAGATGATGTTGGCTTAGACTAAGACAGAGAGAGTGCATGGACATAAGGGTTGTTTAGCAAGTGAACCTGCTATGATTGGAATGTCTGGAGATAAAGGAAAATAGAGGCATCAGGGTTTGTTTGCAGTTTCCTGTTTCCTGAATTGGTTGGTGTTGGCTACATAAATTTAACTACTTTGGTTTGTTTTTATATTTTATTTTATTTTATTGGTTGTTTGGTTTGTCTTGTTAATCCTTACTCAAGGACATTTTTCCATTAATTTTTTTTCTTTTTTGAGAGAGAGAGAGTGAAGGGAAAGGGAGAGACACAGAGAGAAACATCAACGTGAGAGAGACATATTGATTTGTTGCCTCCCACATCTGCTCCAACCAGGGCTGGGGATTGAGCCTGCCACTGTGATATGTGCCCTTGACCAGAACAGAATCCGGGACCTTTCAGTCTGCAGGCTGAATCTCTATCCACTGAACCAAACCGGCTAGGGCTAACTACTTTGTTTTACAACCTTGATTGCCGTTGTAGATTTAATGGGTGTCAAGTGGATTTTTCCAAATTGCATATAAATTGCCTTTAGACCTTGAATTCAGTCCATGTTTTAATGCTTGGCTCTCATCAACGAGGAGAAATATAGTCGGTCTCTGAGTCACACTGTGAAATAGTAGTCCATGCTGAGGCCTCATCTGCAACACTGAGTCAGTACCTCCCTGGGCTCTGATGCGTGGGAGGAAAACAATTTTAGAGAAATCAGATTTGGGCTGCCATCTGTCGTGCCTGGGCTTTGCTCTTTACACATAACTGGTGAATAAAACATTTAACAGGCAGTAGCTAGAACGTGATATGCAGCATCTCCATTCATGAGAAAATTATCTATTTTATTTCCTGTGTAAGGACATTGTTTCAATGTCCTTCTAGGCTTGTTTATGTATCCTCAGTTGAATGAATCATTACCTAAAGTCCACTACCATCAGCACTTATCACATGACCTAAAGTCCTAGAATGGTAACTAATATTTGTTGCTACCTGGTGTTCACAGGCGCCTCAAATGTGAGTCAAGCCATGTTTGATACCTTTTCCAAATCTGACTTATTTACAACTTTCCCCAAAGTCATGAAATTTTCTATTGTTCTGTACCAATTACTTTGCCAACCACTAATAAATATATATTTATACACCCTCACATTCCATGTATTTGTGTATTTCTCCTCTAACCATGTACAGTAGGTGCTGCTGACCCCATTTTATGAGGAATTGAGGTCCACGTTTACAAATTCTAACTTTAACTCAGATATGTGTCACTGGGCCCATACGAAACGACTGTGCCACGAAATCCTCTGACTTACATTTGTTCTTCTTTATTCTGTGTCTTTAAACATCAGATAAGCTCTACTACTTAAAAAAGGGAAACTGCTAGGCCTGGAGTCAAAAGACATGGCTTGAATCTAGCTTTGAACTCTAGATTTACTACTAATAGAATAAACTTGGACAAATCACTTTACACCTCAGAGCCTCTAATGGCAATACATTTGTTATATAATATTTGTGAGGATTAAATGAGCAACACTTATGGGAATTATTTATAAACAAAGCATTATAAAAATGTAGATATCATTATAATTTACCTGCCCTACTGGTTGAACTTCTGGAACTCAAGTCTTTTTTTTTTTTTTTTTTTTTTTTTTTAAATATATTTTATTGATTTTGTACAGAGAGGAAGGGAGAGAGATAGAGAGTTAGAAACATCGATGAGAGAGAGTCATCGATCAGCTGCCTCTTGCACACCCCCTACTGGGGATATGCCCACAACCAAGGTACATGCCCTTGACCGGAATCGAACCCGGGACTCTTCAGTCCCCAAGCCGACGCTCTATCCATTGAGCCAAACCGGTCCCGGCTGGAACTCAAGTCTTGGGCAAATGATATCTGTGTTCCCATAACCAGTACCAACCATCATGGCAATTTTTATATTTGTTCAGTTTTCACATTTTATTTTGTTCTTACATCAGTGCTGTGAGGCACTGCCACTGTATAAAATGTACAGAACAGCTGCAATAAGTCCTCCAGTGTCAGAGAGAATCAGAAATAAAATTAGGATTTAATTCTACCTTTCACAGTGCACTTCCCTTCTTTAGAATACTTTTGCTTAACACCATTTATGGGAAAAGAGATGTAACTTAAGGATCTGTGGTTAAATTTAGCAGATAATATTGAAAGATGAGACTAGAAGAATATATTTAGAGAGAGCCTACTTGTAACATGAATTGTTATCTGCTGGGGGAAAGTTGGGTTTCAGGCATTCCTAGAGCTCAGTCTAGCAGTTGTCCATCACTAAGGGGGCACGTGTGTTATAACTGTACCTAAAATACTTTTTTTAAAAACAACTTTGAATTCATATCTGAAAGCGATATGTTTTTTTCTATGCAAGACGTTCCCTATTTACTGATATCTCCAGACAGTGGACTAGCAAACCCTCAGGGGAAAGTAAAACCTAACGAACAACAGATAATTATCAGCTCAGTGACTCTTTTCCCATTTAAATTGTTTGCCTTTGCCCAATTGAGGTTATAAGCACCAATTGTTTTATTATTAGCTTAAGTGCTTTGCTTATCTTGAGCAATGAATATTTTTAGCTCTGTTTGTATAACCCATAGGGAAGAATTTCACTTGACAGGTATATTTTGGCATGAAAGTTGTTCAAATGAAACTGTCATTAAGTTGGTTTCACTTATTCTTACACTGTAACATATTTCTAAGTGGAAAGCACATGCATTTCTTTTTAAAAAAATATATCTTATTGATTTTTTTACAGAGAGGAAGAGAGAGGGATAGAGATTTAGAAACATCGATAAGAGAGAGAGAAACATTGATCAGCTGCCTCTTGCACACCCCCTACTGGGATATGCCCGCAACCAAGGTACATGCCCGTGACTGGAATCGAACCCAGGACCTTTCAGCCCAGCCCACAGGCCAATGCTCTATCCACTGAGCCAAACCGGTTTTGACAAGACATGCATTTCTTTACAACTCCTGGGCTTTCTTCTGCTTCTTTGGTCATTTCATTCCAAGAGAGGAGGGATGACTTACTGTTTGGTTGAATTAGAGAGAGGAACTGGGTTTGCTTAGTCCTGAGTTTGGCCGTGACTATTGTTTCCCTCCCAGGTGACTAGAGAAGAGCAAGCTATTTTGTCTGAAGAGGAAGATAAACTAGGTTCAAAGAAGATAACTGCCTGGGTTCCAGTGACTTTTTTTTTAGTTTTTACTTCCAGTTCTTTTCTGGGGTCTGGTTTTTTAGTTTTTACTTCCAATTCTTTTCTGGGGCATCTATGAGATGTCTGTGTCCTTATAATAAACCCTCTCTTTTTGTTTTTTATAAAGGTAGCACCAATTGTTTTCTGTTACATGTGCCCAAAGCATCTTAACTAAAATTTTACTTAGTTGTAGTTAACACAATAAGTAATCTCACACAAGCTATTTGAGAAAGAGGCTGCTAGTACATGCATTTATTGTATAGCCATGTTAGGTGATGTAATAAAATTTTATTTTAAATGTTCTTATTGGTATAAAGCATTATTTATAATATGTAAAGAGAGCATAAATATGGCCATGTATTTTTTAAAGCAAATCTGGCCAGTTTTATTAAGTAGAAATATATTTCTAATTAAAGAGGTTTTTGTTATTGTTTAATTTGTGGAAGAAAACAGTTGAAATAATGAGAAAAATTAATCAAATGTTGATAGAAGACACATACTGGGGATCAGGAGTAATCTGTTCAACCTTGTCAAAATATCTACAAAATACTTATACGAAAAGAAATGTGGTATTAAGTGTTTTGTTTTTTAAATCCTCACCTGAGAATATTTTTTCATTGATTTTCAGAGAGAGTGGAAGAGAGAGGGAAAGACAGAGAAATATCAGTGAGAGAAACACATCGATTTGTTGCCTCCTACACAGGCCTGACCAGACTCCAGGCTGGGGAGGAAACTGCAACCGAGGTAGATGCCCTTGACCAGAATCGTACCTGGGACCCTTTGGTCCACAGGCCAACACTCTACCACACTATTGGCTATGGCCAATAGTGTGGTAGAGTTTTTTAAAATATATACTAGAAAAAATAAAATATATACTAGAGGCCCAGTGCACGAAATTTGTGCACTTTGGTGTGTGTGTGTGTGTGTGTGTGTGTGTGTGTATGTGTGTGTGTGTGGGGGGGTGTCCCTCAACCCGGCCTGTGCCCTCTTGCAGTCCAGAAGCCCTCCAGGGATGTCCAACTGATACGGGGAGCAGTCCTAAGCCATCAGTCAGATATCCTTAGTATTGCCACAGAAGCAGTAGAGGCTCCCACCACTGCTACTGTGCTTTCCAGCCATGAGCCCAACTTCTGGCTGAGCGATGGTCCCCTGGGGGAGCACACTGACCACCAGGGGGAAGCTCCTGTGTTGAGCATCTTCTCCCTGGTGGTCAATGTGCATCATAGCGACCCATTGTTCACTGTTTGGTCAATTTGCATATTAGCCTTTTATTATATAAGATTTTTATTGATTTCAGAGAGGAAGGGAAAGGGAGAGAGAGAAAGAAACATCAATGATGAGAGAAAATCATCTATCAGGTGCCTCTTGCATGCCCTACACTGGGGATTGAGCCCACAACCTGGGCATGTGTCCTGATCAGGAATCGAACTGTAACCTTCGGGTTAATGGGTTGACGCTCAACCACTAAGTCACACTGGCTAGGCTGAAATCTTAATATTTCATTCAAAAACACCCTCTCAGAAACAGAATAATGTTTAACCAGCCAAGATGACTCATGAAATTAACCATCCAAAAGGGTATTCTTCTCATTTTCTCAGAGATTGGATAAGTTTAGGAAATGGCATTGTTAATTTGCCAAAAAATGCAGATCTCTTGATGTTTCATATAAATAGAACAGTATGTACCTGACAAACTAATCAGGCTATCGTAGAGTTAATAATGGGGGTGATAAAAATAATTTCTAATAATAAAAAGACATATTTACCTCTAGAAATTTTCTTTTTCCTGAACTTTTTACAAAACTAAAGGTTTTAAAGTGTCATTCATGTTGACATTTCTCTTTTTTACTTACACTTATATTTTGTGAGTTCCTCATAGCAGATATTGTGAGTTTTGTATTTTAATAAGTATTTTGAATTTAGATTTAGCATTCCTTCTTAAATATTCACTAAGGCTCAGAAATGAAAATGTTCCCATATGGAAAATCATACATTGAACACAAGTTAACCTATAATTTCTTTACACAAAGGCTGCTTAGTTTTCTATATGTAAGATATTAAACCTTGTAGGGAACTTATGTAAGTGTAAAATAGTTCTGAAGAAGATTTGCCAAAGAGATAATATGGGGAGATGAAAAGGGAACTAGGGTTGAGAAAATAGGGGAAGTTCAAAGAGGACTTTAAACATATCTGAATTATACTGTATAAAACATCGATATGAAGAATATAGGCTCTTATCACTTGTGTAATTAGCAATAAATAATAATATTATTATATCTGGTCTGACTCCCTTATTTTGCAGATTGCAGAATGGTGGCTTAGAGAGGTTGAGAGGCTCAAGAAAGGTCACACTGCTAGTCAACAGTAGAGACAGGACTATAATAGAAGCCAGGTCCCTGACACTAGGACCCAGGCTATGTCTAAATTATCTATCCAGTCAGCAATGTACTAAAAATATCAAAAATGGCATTTTTGCAGACATTGAACACAGAAAATATTAGCTAGTTTAGAAGGGTGGTAGGTTTTCATATAAAAACTCAATTGGAAGATCTAAGTTTAATTTCATTTTCCAGAACCAGTGGGAAAAGGAAGTCAAGTGTCTTGGAGAAGGAACTGAAGAACTGGTGGGCCTGGAGATGGGTAAGGGAGGGAGGAAAGGGGGAAAGCAGGCACCTGGTAAGGCTGGAGTCCAGGTGGCATGTCATGAGTGGTCAAATATGGGTCCCCCTGGAGTGTGAAAAAGACTTCGCAGTGGCCTATCCTGAGTCCTGAAAGTTGTCTTAGTTTTACCTCTGTGAGCATAAAGATCTAATTATTTCTATAAATGATTTCTGTTGAACTCTGAACCTGAAGCTAGGTTTTTAGGGTCTTCTAGTTAAGTGTTATTTGGAAATAAAACAGTATTTAATTGTATTAAACACACACATATACATATATAAATCAGGGTTTCAATAATATGCTTTTCTTTGTATACAAAACTAATCCTACCTATCCTCACTTTGAGTTATTTTTAACACACTTATATTCTGGTTTTCTATCTTGTCAAAACTTAAGACACATTTCCATGAAATAGAACTAAGTCAAAGCAGAAGAAGAGACTTTTAGAGTTGACGAAGTCCTAGAATTACTTAAGCTAACTTAACTCGCCTAGGAATTTAAAGGACAAAAGGCCTGCATTTATGACTCCCCTTTTCCACTATAACCTCCTCTGTGAATGCTCCATGAAGGCAAACATGTTTTTTGTTCAACCTTTTATCTGAAACGCTGTCCTGGCACATAATAGGTGCTCAAAAATAATATTTGTGCAATGAATGAATCCAAAGGCTAACCTTGGAGCTAGTGCCAGAGGTTAAACAATTCTCAGTGCATGGAATATTGTGGCGAGGCTTGCCAGAGGGGCATATAGTTATCAACAAAGGGCAAAACCAGCCGATACAAGGAAAAAGGCTTCTGAGCAGAGAAGTGGCAACTATATAGATAAATGGCTTGTGAAGGAAGAGTGACAGGTACCAAGGTATCAGGTAAACTAGAAGCAGATTAGGAATAGAAACCAAGTCTTCTGGCTTCTGGATTAATATTCTTTACAGTGTACCACTTCACTTTCTCTAGAGACTAAGAGACAAGGTCATGACATACAGAATAGGACTGTGTTGAACAAATGCTCCCCCCACAGCCTACTTCAGTACATCTCTTTTGCTTTCTGTCCCTTCTGTGACACAGGGAAGTTTGTTGTCCTACAAAAGAACTGAGTACTGAAAGTAATACTATGGGCCAAAGTGCATAATTATAACTGCTTCCTTTGTATAATCATTGTTAGCAAATCCGGACTGAAAGTGGAAGGTTAAGCATACACTTTAGGACAATGCCAGCCATTTACTTTCTCAGTGAGAAGGAATAGCTTCCATATAAATGTGTATTTATATTGTTTTTAATACACACACACACACACACACACACACACACACACACACACACACACACATATATATATATATATATATATATATATATATATATATATATATATATAATTCTTTTAAACTCCTGTAGCTTTATTACCTGTACAACTCATCTGTATTATCTTGGAGTATCTCTTCTATTGCCATCTTGAACAGATATTATTTATTTTAGCTATTTAAACATTTTATCATTTTAATTTTTCACTTAAGACATCTTGATAAGCTTTGTAACTCATGATGTCAGAAACTAAATTTTATATCCCACTCCATGATAAGTAGGCAGTAGGCATGTGTTAAATATTTACGGAATAAAAAGTGGAATTTATTATAGATTCTAAGTTCATTTTGTAGTTAGAATAAAAGATCTCAAACCCCAAACCCAAAATGGTCTTTTAAAATGAAGAGCCTGTCCCAGTTAGAAAAAGATGGAAAGTATCTATTATAGTTCTTGTTCAATCTTTGTTTTCCTGATTTCTGATACTTGACATAGAATTGAGCCCTTATGTGTTCTAGAGAGATGGTTTTGAATAAATGAATAACCATCTCACCCTTCTCATATCTTCCACTGGACATTGTGGTTTGTCTCCCCAGCCAGGGGGTTTACCTTCACTGCCCACAGCGAGGAGGTTCTGGGTGGAGATTGACCCCATGCCAGTAATTCCATCACCTTGACACAGTGAGTTGTTTAGGTCATCCCAAACTAAACCAACTACTGACTCAGACCGATTTAGAGTAATCACTAGGCATTTGTGCTTACAAAGGTTTTTAATTGTTCTGAGAGAACAATAGAAAGCCAGGTGTCACTATATTCTGGATGAGTGTTGAAACTGCTGCAGTCATTTTGTGACAATGAGGAAGCCAGCATTAGGATGATGCTCTCACCACAGGTGTCAGAGCAGAGAGAAGGAAAGAAAAGAAGTCTTTGGTGATATTGTTGAGCCTCTGTCAAGTGAATCTCATTAAAAAAAAACAACCATTGAAATCTGACCAGGTTTAGATTTGGAGTGGCTTACACCTTATACAATTTTGAGAGTTCTCTTTATGAAAAAGAACACAAGATTACAAATGCAAAATTAAGTTCAAATGTGAATATTTCATTAGAATGAAAAAATCACACCAAACCATGAATTTTGAAAAGTTGAATAAGTCACAAATATCCCCAAGTCAGCAATATTTTTTATGTTTGTTTATTTCCTGCCTACTACATTATTATGGTTCTTTCCTTCTATTTTTTGGGATGCATTTTCTTTGATGTCCTTTTTATAAGAAAGTAGTATTAGAGAGATTTTTTATTATTGTAGAGAATCCAATGTTTTCCCTTCCAGGGTTGATCAAAATTTGTTTTGTTTTATTTTGATAACTTAAAGTTTATTTTAGTTTTACAGCATACTTGTAATCCCATGCAAATTGTGTGGATTTGTCAATTTGGAAAATGTTGTCATATTTCATATGTGATTTATAAGATTTTAGGGCATTTCAAATTTTTTTTTTGAACAATGATACTTTATTTATTTATTTATTTATTTTTAAAACAATGATACTTTAAACCTTTTTTTTTTTTTTTTTAATCCTCACTGGGGGATATTTTTTCCCATTGATTTCTAGAATGAATGGAAGGGAGGGATGGAGGAGGGGGAGAGAGAGAGGAAGGGAGAGAGAAAGAAACATATAATAAACTGAGAGAGACACATGGTTTGGTTGCCTCCCACAATCATCCCTACTGGGGCTAGAGTACCCACAACTCAGATACAAGTGACCTTGACTGGAAATGGAACCTGTGACCCTTCGGTCTAACCACTAAAGGTTTCACCCATACCTTACGTTTATGAGGACCATCTGCAGTATGCACTGTTTTGTGTATCTGAAGGGTTTGGAGCCACATGAAAGCTTTCCCACATTCCTTACGTTTATGTTTTCTATCCGTTGCAATATTTTTTTCATGATTCTCAAAACACTGGAGATAAACAAAGGCTCTGCCACATACGCTGCATTTATATGGCTCCTCTCCATACTTCTGATACTCAGATGGCTTGTGTCCAGTGTGACAGCTGGTGTGCCTTTGATGGGGTGAATGCTGCATGAAGACTTTTCCACACACACACACTGTATTCCCAGGGTTTTACTCCAGGAAGAGTTTTCTTCTTCCGATTGAGATCTGAAACAAGGCTGCAGCTTTCTCTGCATGGATTAGCCTTTTCTGCTCCACAGCCTTTCAATCATGTGACTTCCTTTGAGGCCAGGTTCCTGAAGTGTTCCCGCATCACATCTCTCTAGACTAAGTTTCTTCTGGGAAGGACCCAGGGTGAAGTTCACAGCCACAGCCTCAAAGGCCTCTGAGTCCATTTCCAGGTTCCCTGGGCCTCGGTGAGACCTTCCTACGGTTCCCATGACCAGTGCATCAAGCTGGCCTTTCACGTCTTCAAGCTTGTTTTACACAGTTTGTCATCGGAATCTAGATGAAATTTCCTGGTACTGACACACTCTCAGTAATTGAGTTATTGGTTAACAGTCCTCATCTTGTAGGCAAAACCTAGTTCTTATGTAGGACTGATACGTAATCACTGTCTTCTCAGGGAAATTATGGAGGGAACTAGGAGCTCGCATGCTGTGTTGTCAAGGCAACCACTGCCATCCCTTCCCAGCAACAGTATCCGTTCCTGTTCCTATGGTTATTGTCAGTAAAACAATGTTAGTCTGCCACCACAAGCCAGGGATCAATTTGAGAATGATGCCTCTCTTGACGACTAATATATGAGTGCATTAGCTTCCCAGACAGAGACCACAGCTATGGCAAGCCATGTGAAGCCGATGCATTATCTTACTTCTCCATTACATTTGCAGTTCTGATGGCAGGACACGTGCTTTCTTTGTTCAATTACATTTATTTGTGAGCCATAGAGATTTTATTTATTTATTTATTTATTTTAAAAAATATATTTTATTGATTTTTTTACAGAGAGGAAGGAAGAGAGAGAGAGAGTTAGAAACATCCATGTGAGAGAAACATCGATCAGCTGCCTCTGCACACCCCCTACTGGGGATGTGCCTGCAACCAAGGTACATGCCCTTGACTGGAATCGAACCTGGGACCTTTCAGTCTGCGGGCCGACGCTCTAGCCACTGAGCCACACCGGTTTCAGACCCTGCTAAGATTTTTCTGAACTACCTGGTTTACTATCATGTGTAATATTACTTTGATTCAACTATAATTTTAACATGAAATGACTCTTAGAAACAACTAATTATGAAGAGGTAGTGGAGTGAGGCAGAGGAGTCAGAATGTCTTCAGAAGATATGGTCTAGGATTCGGATGTTGTCTGGTGCAGATCACTTATTTTTTCAGAGCCTTAATTTTCTCATGCAGTAAGGTGGAATAATAATAATATTGAAACAAAAACCACTTAAAATCATTACGAGGTATAAATAAAATAATGAAAGTGAAGATGCTTAGTAATGCTATAAAGAGCTATATTAGGTGGAAGAAATACCTGTTAGCGTCACTAGCAATTGTACAGGAGAACACAAAAGAGCAGTAGCTTCTAGCTGTGGATGAAAAGACTTCGTGAATGGTTATTTGGAGTTGGCCCCAAGAAGAAAGAGGGATTTTGATATGGAGAGAAGGAGGAGTGAGGAAGGAGATTTAATTTAATTTTTAATCTTTTAAAATTATTTTTATCAAAGTAATCCAGGGACATAATTTACAAACAACAATTCAGAAGGGTTTATAATCTCCTTCAAGTCTTTGTTCAAATGTCACATTTTCAGTGAGCCATTTCCAGGCACCGTGCTATTTAAAACTGTAACCTTGGCCTCACTCCTGCTCCAGCCTACCCTGCTTTCTCCTTCCCTCGTAGCACTTATTAACTTCTAACACATTAGAACTTACTCTGTCCATGTTTATTTTTCCTTTACCCTGACTGGAATGTGAACTCCACTAGGTCACAGTGCCTCACACACTGCAGGGACTCAATAAATATTCATTCAGTAAATAAAAAATGTAAAATAATCTTCCTGGCACTATTGCTCCCCACCCCACCCTATCTTACTCCTCAGAGGAACCTGCTTGAAAAATAAAAAATAAAAACAGGCAGTATATTAAGTTGGAAGTTTTCAAGCATACATAAAAGTGGAGAAATGCTACAGTGAACCCCATGAACCCAGCTTCCACAGTTATCAACATCTGGCCAGCTATGTTTCTCTATCCCTCTATATTCTGGGGGTAGGAAGGGGTGGCATTTCAGTATTTTAAAAACAAATCCCAGTTGAAACCGGTTTGGCTCAGTGGATAGAGCGTCGGCCTGCAGATTGAAAGATCCAGGTTCGATTCCTGTCAAGGGCATGTACCTTGGTTGTGGGCACATCCCCAGTACGGGGTGTGCAAGAGGCAGCTGATTGATGATTCTCTCTCATCGATGTTTCTAATTCTCTGTCCCTCTCTCTTCCTCTCTGTAAAAAAAAAAAAAAAAAAAAAAAAAATCAATAAATATATTAAAAACAAACAAACAAAATCCCAGACATCATGCTAGTTTACCTAGAAATACTTCACTGCAAAAGATATTTCAAAATCTAACTTCCATGCCATTATTATATCAAAATGAATTTTCTTATATCATCTTATACCCAGTTCATGATCAAATTTTCTGAATGTTTCAAAACTGTTCTAATAAGGATCCCAAATGAAGTTTCCTCATTGAATTCAGTTGTTTTCTCTCCTAAGTATTATTTACTCTGTAACTCCTCCTCCCCTACTCCCATGCCATTGATTAGAGAAATTAGGTCAGTTGTCTTGTGGAATGTCCCATATTCTAGATTTGACTGATTGCTTCCTCATGGTGTCTTTTTAACTTATTCTCCAGAGGAAACTAGTTTAACAGTTTCTGTTTTTAGATCTTTTAGTGATTACCTTGAAATCTCTAAATGTGTTGTTTCTTGATTTAGATGCGATGGTTGCAAATTTAGCCCTCTTGCTCTGCCTCCTTCCTCCCAAGATAATTTTGTCATTGATCTCTGCTTTCTATTCCAGTCACCTCTTTGGTTTCAGATAATATCCTTGAACCTCTGTTCCACCAACCAAGAGAGCATCTCTTGTTGAGGACATTTATGCTTGGATGGTCCCCTTCACCTGCTCTTCTTCCTTTTACTTACTTCCCAATCTTTGTCAGCGGCAAATTTTGTTTTAAGTGTTCTAGGTGGATAACATACTCTTTTCTGTAATCACAATTTAGTCTTGGTGATTTGCCTAAGAGTTTATTCTAAAACTGTAAAAAAAAATGTAAATGACCATTTACATGAACATGGCTTTTCAGATTCAGTTCGCTGTGTAGAGCCAAAAATTACCCTTTGGTTTCCTCTTTATGGGGTCAGTGTTAGAACATCTGTGCTAGTCCCAGAAGTACATCTCTTGTGTTACATAGAAACAGATCCTCATTTTTTCCACTCTATCAATTGTACAAACCATGTCACATTTTAACTTGCTTTCTATTTGCTTTATGTCAGGAATGATATATGAAACTGTGGTTTGATTTGACCATTCCAGCCTCAACCTATTCATAAGGGACTATTTTTTGAACAATGATGGACAGACTAGTATTTTCAAAATGTAAAAAATAGTCCCAATGAATGGGAAATGAGTCTGGAACAGTATCTAAATCACATAATGGAAGCCTTAAATACCATGCCAAGAAGTTTGGACTTTGTAGATCCTAGGGGGCTCTTGAGGATTTTTAAAAAGTACAAGGTACTTGGGCCTAAGCCTTCTTAGAAGTTATCTCCGGAAAAGGGCGACCTTCCAGGGCAAGGTGAGTAACATAGTGCTCACCTTCTCAGAGAGTTATGTGGCCAGAGGGCTATGTGAATACTATGTATTCACCATTATAGTATTATACAAATAGCTATATGGCCCTAAGCATCCCCTGTGTTCTATTTATTTATCCTTCTTTCCCTTTTCCAAGTGATTTTTAAGGCTTTTTGAGATCTATTGTCAAAGTGCTTTACAAAATGTTTGTATCCAAATACCAGCAATGTGTGAGAGTCCCCATTTGTATCCAAATACCAGCAATGTGTAAGAGTCCCCAATAATAATATCCAGTATTACATTAGTAATACTGGATATTATTATTTTTTATTTTAGGGAACTTGATATCTCATTCCTGTTAGGACAAATACAACTAAGATAGGACGCTTAGTTACATGACAGAGATTTAATACAAGCCAGTTTAAGCAAAATATGGGACTTACTGTTTTATTCATCTGGAGGTTGGCCTCAGGGTTGACTTGATTCAGGAATTCAATTGATGTCAGAGAATGTGCTATTCTTACTCTATTGCAGACAAGCTTTTTCTAAGGAGGGAGATAGGGTTGCAGGCAGCTCTATTTTTCAAAACTCTAAGTTAGTTTTATAACCATTTTTAGTTCAGGAGGCCTCTTGATATAATTCTACATTTATCAGAGCTCATTTTATTGCCATGCTAGAAACCCAATTTCAGCTGATTTAAGTGCTCCCCCCCCCCCCCCCAAGAAGTGAATATATGAGCCATGGAACTAAAGAGTCTACCGGGAGTGACTGCTTTCAGGAAGGGCTAGAATAATCAGGGGTCCTCAAACTTTTTAAAGTGGGGGCCAGATCACAGTCCCTCAGAGAGCTGGAGGGCCGGACTATATGAACTACTAATTCCTACTGTAACACCTCGGCTGCGCTCACTGCCCAAAAAACCTGGCGGGCAGGATCAGACTCCTCTGCGGGCCACATGTGGCCCGCGGGCCGTAGTTTGAAGACCCCTGGGCTAGATCCTGGCGCTCAAACAATGACATCAGCACTTGGTTTTTCTTTGTCAGCTGGCTCCCCTCCCTGTTGTGGTTATTCTCAGGCGAGCTTTCTCTGCCTGTTGGCAAAATGGTTCCCAGCATGTGCCCAGACAGGGAATCGATCTGGTGACCTCGAGGTGCCTGGGCCAAGGCTCAACCAATTGAGTCACTCTCACTATGGCAATCATCACTTTATTTATAGAACAAGCTGTCTCTGAAGCTCATGACCTTTGAAGAAGGCTAATTTTGCCCTGGCCTGTGTGGCTCAGTTGGTTGACTATTGGCCCATGCACTGAGAGGTCACCGTTTGGATTCCCTGTCAGGGCACATGCCTGGGATACAGGCTTAATCCCCAGTAGTGGGTATGCAGGAGGCAGCCAGTTGATGTTTTTCTCTCCCTTTCCCCTTCTCCCCTCCTCTCTCCCTAAAAAATCAATAAAAACTAAAAAAAGTCTAATTTTAAAGGCTGCAGTAGATAAGTACAATATATTGTAACCCATAATGCCTACTATAGAGTAGAAGTTTAATCAACATTTACTGAATGAATTTCCTTGTAAGTTTGCATTTCCTATAACGTCCATAACTAATAGTAACTGATGACCAAGATACTATCATATTTAAGTGATCTGTTGAGTCAAGACCCCTAACACTTAAACTGCTTAGCATTTAAGGATTTAAGCATGCACCCCAGGTATGTTTGAAGTATGACACAGAAATGAGAGGAAAGTTAAGTGGCATTGACTTTGCTGGAAGATTGCAATAGTAATATTCACATGACCTGCCTTGCCTTGGGATAGTTGGTAGGTGGCAGCAGTAGACTAGAAATTATGCTTCGTTTAAACAGGGCATCAGAAGGGTTATTTTTAGTGTTATTACATCAGCAATTTTTTTCAAAATAAAACATTATAGCTGCAAAGCACTAAACAATAAATATAACGAGCAGGATATAGCTGATTTACATAATATATGTTACTTAAGCCATTATGCTATAGTCTTTTGACAAAAACTTATTTTTCAAAACCCTAGGCTTAGTTTTATTAGCAGTTTTAGCTTGTTCTTTCTTATAACCTTTATTTCTTTTCTTTGTAAGCACTGACAATGTTAATGCTCCTTTATTGACAGCAGGGTTGGCATATTTGAACTTCCATTCTGCTTAAACTTTGATTTACTCTGACTGTGAAGATTCTGCTCCCAGGCATTGGCCAAGGTTCAGTTATAGAAAAAATAATCCACCCTAGACATTTAAACAGACATGGATTTAACAATTGGGTATTAGATGGGTTGAAGTTGTTGTGAAGACTAATGAAAGAGTCTTTGGATCAGTGGTTCTTAACTTTAGCTTCTCATCACCAGCATCTGGGTTGCTTGTAAGAATACTGTAGTGATTGTGGAATTCACATACTGAATTCACATATTGGGCATGTACATGTGCATAGTCAATAGTCTAATGTGCACTGGGGTGGAGAACACTTTGAGGCTAATGTTTCAGGATTGACTCTCCCTTCCTTGGGCCATCAAGGAAGCTATGGATTCTTCTGCAATCAGGCAAAGTGCTGAACTGAGAAGCTGCTGGTTTTAAAACTGCCACATCCAGGAAGTTGCCACTTCAGAACCCATCACATGTGCTAATATTAAAAAAAAGACATTTTTGAAGAGAGAGAGAGAGAGAGAGAGAGAGAGAGAGAGAGAGAGAGAGAGAGAGAGAGAGAGAGGGAGAATAGTTTCAGATTTACAAAATTATTATGAAGATAGTTTAGGAAGTTCACCCTATCATTAATATCTTACATTAATACAGTACATTTGTTATGATGAACCGGTATTGACACCTAACTAACATCCATACTTTATTCAGAGTTTCATGGTTTTTACCTGAAGTCCTCTTTCCGTTCCTGAATCCCATTCAGAATACACTTACATTTAGTTATCCTGTCTCTTTAAGGTAGTGGTCGGCAAACTGCGGCTCTTGAGCTACATTCGGCTCTTTAGCTCCTTGAGTGTGACTCTTCTACAAAATACACAGCCTGGGCGAGTCTATTTTGAAGAAGTGGCGTTAGAAGAAGTTTAAGTTTAAAAAATTTGGCTCTCAAAAGAAATTTCATTCGTTGTACTGTTGATATTTGGCTCTGTTGATTAATGAGTTTGCCGACCACTGCTAGGGCAATTCTGGGTGGTTTTGCAGGCTTTCTTTTTCTTTTTTTTCTTTTTTTGTTTCATAGCCATGACAGTTTTGAGGATTACTGGTCACATATTTTATAGAATGAAAATGAACTTTTATTTATTTTATTTTAAAACTTTACATAAAAATTTCAAACATGTACAAAATTAGAAATATCAATAAAATATATTAAAAAAAAAAGAAATAGTATAATGAATCCCCATGTACCCATGACCCAGCTTAATAAATACCACCAATTCCGTATGTTTATTCTATCTAAACTGTGCTGTCCTCAACTCCCAAGGATTTTATTTTTGATATTTTTTAACTATATTTTTATTCATTTCAGAGAGGAAGGAAGAGGGAAAGAGAGATAGAAACATCAATGATGAGAGAGAATCATTGATCAGCTACCTCCTGCACACCCCACATTGGGAATCAAGCCTGCAACCCGGGCATGTGCACTGACCAGGAATTGAACCCTGATCCCCTGGTTCAGAGGCTGATGATCAACCACTGAGCCAACCATCCAGGTAACTCCCAAGGATTTTAAAGCAAAATATGTGATGGCACCCTTATATATTTCAGTTAAGGCCTCTAACAGATAAGGCCTTTAAAAAAATATACCTATAATTCTATTTTCACATGAGAAAGTTAAAGATAATTCTATAGTATTTAATAGTCAATCTGTGTTCAAATTTTATTTTGAAACATTATTATGGAAATATGTAACAGGATTTTAAAATATCAAGCTGGGGGAGGAAAGAAGCTTTAATGTTAAATGTACTTCTGAGTTTTTAATATTAACTTGGACTCTGATAAAGAAAAAGTGGTTCAAACCCAGGACAGAATCTCCTCTGGGAAGAAATATGCATCCCTGATAAAAATGCTTAAGCAATTTTCTGATAAATTATAATAAGATAAAAGCCTTTTCTGGGAAACCAGCTTACTTTCTCAGCTAACAGCCTGATGTCTAATGATCTTGGACCCAGTTGAGTAATAATTATCTAACCTTTTCTTTACTATAAAGTATCTCTTCCAAGAAGGAAGCATCGAGTTGGTTTGTTGAGGTCTCTTCAGTTGTGAAATTTAATAATTTTTATCCTGTTGAGTCCAGCTCTTTCCACATAATGGTTACAAAAATATTTCAGGACTAGAAATAGGTTGGTGACTAAAGTAATTTTGGTTGTCCTTGAAATCAATTATACTTCAATATCAAATTTCTGAGACATCACTTTAGGAATCATTCCCAACTAACCCTTTGCAGTGATGCTTTATAGATTTATTGGTGATGCCTCCTCTGTTCCCATGTCATTAGCAGTCGCCAATCTTTTGGACCTCACGGATCATCAGTGGTCCATGGACCACCGGGTGGCGACCGCTGATTTAGACACAGAGACTGTATTGTCTGTACCTATTTCACCATGGGGGGCGGGGGGGGGGCGGCAGGAGGCAGCTAATAGATTTTTGCTCTCACATCAATGTCTCTCTCTCTCCACTCAATCTAAAAAAATCAATAAAAATATCTTTAAAAATCATATACCCATCTAGTGCCGGTAGTGGTATTTAAATTAGCACAGCCCTTTGAAAAAACAATTTGGCCATATATATATATATCAAGAACAATACATACATATATACTTTGATGTTTTTATTCTGACTTCTAAATAATTGAATAATATGTGAAGGAAGCAACATGAATATGAATGAATAAATGTATGAATATTTTCTTCACAGTACTTTTTTATGGTAGTGAAAAATTAGAAATAACCAGAGTGTATAACAATAGGGACCTGGTAGGTAAATTTATGGTTATATTCACTCAGAGTACCATAAGGTAGGGTGGGGGAAGGTAAAGAGGGTAAAGGGGGCATAAATGGAGGTTTGACTTGGGGTGGTGAACACATAGTACAATATACAGGTGATGTATAATGGTATGTCTGAAACTTAATCTTATTAACCAATGTCACCCCAATAGATTCAGTAAAAGTAGAATATCATGAAACTACTAAACTATTCATTTGAAAGACTATAACATGGAAAAAGAAAGAATAAAAATTAAATGTATACTATAATTTTTAACTACTTAAAAATATATATGAAGAGCCCAGCAGGTGTGCTCAGTGGTTGAGCATCAACCTATGAACCAGGAGGCCATTGTTTGATTCCTGTCAGGCACATACCCGGGTTGTGGGCTGGATCCCTGTTAGGGAGCGAGCAGAAGGCAGCCAATCTATGATTCTCATTCATCATTGATATTATTATCTTCTATCTCGCTCTCCTCCCTTCCTCTCTGAAATGAAAAGATGAAAATATATATATATATATATATATATACATATATATACATATATATATAATGCATATGTAATATATGAAGAGAATACTAAAAATGACAAAGGTTGTGTCAGAGTTATAAAATTTTCCTTCTGTTATTTAAAATTAGCTTAAATATTAGTAACATTTGCTTATAATTTCTAAAGTATTCAAATCACATATTGTTGGCATTCCATGCTTAAATGGTACATAAAAATTTCTGTCTGCTGTTGGCAGACACAGTACATTTTTTTTTTTGCTAAGCAATGTCAATTGTTGCTATAGAACTACTAAAATTACAATAAAGCTACATAATAATTGACAGGGGTACTCTTGGGTAAATGTGGGGAGAAGTCAAAGATTAATTATGAAAAGGAAAATGTCAACCTTTCCAGTCAGTGACAGGATCAGTGATAGTGACAGGACCTCATTCCAGCTGGAGATCTTACTTCTTGGAAGGCACAGCACTAGTGGGAAAGACACTAAATAATTAGGATGAAATCTGGTAAATACTTGCACAGGCCACGAACAGGATAGGGGAAGATTTGGGAGCGTCAGGAGATAGTTTACATAAAGTAGATCCGAGGGTAAATTTTTTTTGAAAAATAAGGTCAGTTTGTGTTCAGAGAGCAGAATTATTCAAAGTGTCTTGATTATAGGTTATCTATAACCTATAGGATGGGGTTAAGCAGATAATCAGAGGTTAGTGAAGGCTGATGCCTTTGATTTTGTTGGAATGTAGTGAAGAGAGTCTTTGAAGATATGGTATTGAAAAGAATGAACTGGAAGGGAGATGAGAGGGAGACAAATTATGAGGTCTCTGTAATAAACCAGGAACCTCAATATACTTAAAATTCTCTAAATTAGAACTTTCAGAATATAGTTTACTTTAAAATGATTTAACCACATTCTAAGCAAGTTTCAGATGATTTGTGGTGTTCTCTAATGGAACTGGCACATAATATTGAAATCAGATTGCGGAGGATTATTTTAGCTCGGGGCCAGATGCAGAGGCATATGTAAAGGTATGGGAGCCAACAAATATGTTGAGAAATGCAAATTCTCACGAGCGAAAGGATTTGGAATTCTACGTGGCAGCAGCTGATCAATATCCAGATTCTTTGGAGAGATAGGCTGCTTTAAATTAAGACTCCATATTAGCTCGCCAGGAAGTAAAATGTCCTGAGCATAAACTGCTTTAACCTAGACTCTCGATTCCAGTAATTACGGGCTGTTTGTGATTAAGCCCCTAGGCAATTGGGATGTAGCTGAACAATAATCACAACTACAAAAATGTTATGATAGTGAACAGGAGAGACGTTTTCTTTTCTGTTTCCACTAACATAAAAGAATTTAGCCGTAACCCGGTTTGGCTCAGTGGATAGAGCGTAGGCCTGCGGACTGAAAGGTCCTGGGTACCATTCTGGTCAAGGGCATGCACCTTGGTTGCGGGCACAGCAGCTGGTCCATGTTTCTCCCTCATCGATGTTTCTAACTATCTCTCTCCCTTCCTCTCTGTAAAAAAAAAAATTAAAAAATCAATGACATATATTTAAGAAGAGAATTTAGATTTTAAAAAAGTGTCTTGTCCCAAAATAATGCCAGATTTCACGTAGAATATGGATCCAGGCCCAAAGCCTTCCTGCCTCCACGGAGGCGGTGGGGAGGATGCAGACGTCCTCTGAAGAATTGGCTCAGAATCCCGACGGGTTTGGCAGGCGCTCACCAACCAGAGACTCTGCACCCCGAGAGAGCAGATCTGTCCTCCCAAAGCACCCGTGCCGGTGCACAGCGCAGGCCTTTATTTACAAACCCGGGGCGGGCGGTCCGGCGGAGGGAGGGAGGGGCGGACCGGGCGCAGGGCTCTCGGCCTCCGTCCTCGGCCCGCCGCCCCGCTCGGGCCCGCGGCCCCATTTGCCGCCGCCTGCGCGTGACCGGCGGGCGCGCTCGGCCCCATGTGCCCCCTCCTGCCGGCGGCCGCGCCCCGAGCCCCGCTCCTCGCGCTCCGGCTCCTCCGCCCCGGGCTCACCGCCGCCATGTCTACCGGGGGGCCCCTCAAGTCCGTGGACTACGAGGTGTTCGGGAGAGTGCAGGGTAGGGGACCCCCGCTGCGGGAGGCCGGGGAGAGGACCGGGAGCGGGAGCCCCTGGGGCCGGGCCCTCCGCTGGGCCGTGACACAGCAGCCGGGGGGGGGGGGGGGGGGGGGGCGCGGGGGGGGGGCGGTGAGGCGCGCATGCGCTGGAGAAGCCGGGGAGCGGGGAGTGGGGAGGGAGGGTATAGGGGCCGGCCATCCTCTACATTCCCCCCCCCATTTTTTTATTAAGGTATTTTGTGTGTACATACCTTACCGTTGTCCCCTTCCCCCCCCCACTCCCATACATGCCCTCACCTCCCAGAATTTTGCTTATATGCATGCATACAAGTTATGCTTATATGAATGCATACAAGTTATGCTTACATATATGCATGCATACAAATCCTTAGGTTGATCTCTTATCTCCCCCACCATCCTCTACTTTATTTATTTTATTTTTTTACAGAGAGGAAGGGAGAGGGATAGAGAGTTAGAAACATAGATCAGCTGCCTCCTGCACACCCCCTACTGGGGATGTGCCCGCAACCAAGGTACATGCCCTTGACCAGAATGGAACCTGGGACCCTTCAGTCCACAGGCCAACGCTCTATCCACTGAGCCAAACCTTTAGGGCCTTCCTCTACTCTTTAATCTCCACATTTTTGGGGAGTTCCATGTTCTCCCTCCCCAACTTGTGCTGCGTTGGGGGGTTTGAGATGAGGATCGGTGGGCTGACCACCTGTGTTTTTAGAGGGTTTATAACCGGCATGGTTTATAAAGTTCCTTCTGTTTCATTGCAGTTACATCCAGACTAACATATTCTGAAAGTTTGAGAGGGACAGTGATTAAGCTGTGCATGGGGCCTTTGATGTTGTACCAGCTCTCAGGTGAATGCTAATGGCACCTGTGCACATGGATTGCGGCCATCTGTTGGTTTCCCTGCGCTTTTGAAATGCACCAGTGTGTTTTTGACTGTGCTAGCTTCGTTTTAGGAGCGGCTAATTCCTTTTCTCACTAATTCCTTTTCTCATCCTTGTTCCTATAGCGTTTCACTTACAGTTCTGTTCTACTTCTTGATTTTATTTTAGTCCATTTATTTAGCTTTCCACTGCCGTTATTTATGTACTCATGTCTGTGTCTCTCCTTAGACAATAAGGTCAGTATTTTGAAGGTCAAGCTGGCGGCTTGTTTTTATATCCCCTGCAGGCTGTGCTTGTGGTGGGGACTTCAGAAGTGTCTCAAATTAAAGTGCTTGGGAGAGTTGACTTGGAGGAAAAAAAAAAACCTTAGAGTGGTGGCCAGCTTAGCTATCTGAAAGCCCCTGTGTGGCTCCAGGGGACAGACCCTGGATGGATGGAGAAAGGTTGAAATGAGGCAGAATTTTATTCCATATAAAGAAGGCTCTAACAACTAAGGTGTTTACAATCACTAAGGGTGCTTTGTAAGGTGGTGACTGTCTGACTGACTGCATTCAAAACTGACACACGCAGTCAGATCCCAGCACAAAGGGGTGCATTACAATAGGAACACTTGATTTTGCATGAAAGGAGGCTGACATCACATGATTTCTTGAATACCAGTATTTCTTTGTAGATTTAAAATAGTGTTTCCTCTGCAGTATTCACCTCAGAGTTTCTCACGGACACATCTTTCCGTGAGCGAGGTGCCGTTACAGCTGATTGAGCCTCAGCTGAGCAGCATGTCATGCTCGAGTCTTTCATAACAGAAGGGCCTGATGTCTGTCCCAGTTTCCAGAGCAGCGTGTCTGTAAAAAACCTGTCATATCAGCTTCCTTGCTCTTTAGCAGCGGAGGTGGAAGCAGTGCAGAGAGGCCACAAAAGCCCGTGGGAACATCTCCCACGCAGGCCGCGTCCCTGAGTGGTCTGCTCCAGCCCGTGCCAATAGGCTGCAGAAAACCCGTCTCCACGTTCGCTTCTTGTTTCCTTTGTGTACCTCCTCCTGCTGCACTGTGTGCTTCAAACGAGGGACCCGGGCTCTCGGAAAGACTCTGGGAAAACTCCAAGTGGATTATGGAGCTTTGAATGCTAATTCCTGCGTGGTTCGTTGCCTCACAAAGTTAATGGGCTGGAGGTCCTGACACCTCTTGCTGCACATTCCTTCCAAGCCTTTAAAATAGAGGTTGTGGCCGGGACTGGTTTGGCTCAGTGGATAGAGCGTCAGCCTGCAGACTGAAAGGTCCCGGGTTCGATTCCGATCAAGGGATGTACAGTGGTTGCGGGCACATCCCCAGTAGGGGGTGTGCAAGAGGCAGCTGATCGATGATTCTCTCTCATCGATGTTTCTAACTCTCTACCCCTATCTTTTTCTCTCTGTGAAAAATCAATAAAAAAAAAATATTTAAAATAGGGGTTGTGGTTGAGAGGCTGAATAAATAGCAACTCTCTTCGTTGTGTGAGTTATTGACTGACAACTAAGACCAAGATTAAAGCAGAGCCCGGCTGGTGAGGCTCAGTGTGTGAGCATAGACCTACGAACCAGGAGGTCCAGGTTTCATTCCCAGTCAGGGCACATGCCCAGGTTTCTGGCTCGATCCCTAGTAGGGGGCGTGCAGAAGGCAGCCAATCAATGATCCTCTCATCATCGATGTTTCTCTCTCTTTCTCCCTCTCCCCTTCTCTCCGCAATCAATAAAAATATATTTTTAAAAAAAAGATAAAGCAGGGTTTGGGGGTATGGTGTGTTTCTTCAGAGAAGTGCACCTTGATGTAATCTGTACTGCCAAAGTAGACACAGCCACCAGGCGCTGGCAGGCCTCCCTGTGGGCAGAGCAGAAGGCATGACCTCTGAGGGTAACTCACTCCCGGGAGAAGGCGGGAAAGGAAGCACCTGGGCTGTGCCCGGTTCTGCTTCCAAATTTACCCGTTAGATTAGTCACTCCTCATCTCAGAGGAGGAATCAGAAACAGGGCAGGTGGGTAGAGAGTGGCCAAGGGTGGCACAGTGATGGATATTCCTCCTCAAAGAAGGAACTGTCAGAGGGCAAAGAAGCTTTCTCTTCCGGAAAGAAGTTATAAAGTCGAGAGGGAGCACAACTTGTTTAGTGCTGGTTGCAGCACTGCACGATGATCTGGACGGCAGGGGTTTGGGTGCGGAGTGATAGGAGGTCAGGGAAGTGGTGTGGTCCCAAACTGGGGAAGGGCTGCTGCTCTCTCACAGGTAGAGGTGGGGAGGACCAACACCAGCCGGTCACTCTTTGACAGGAGCGGCCCCAGCCAAGGTTTTCCCCCTGTGCTCTCCCTACTCCTGACTGCAGGGGGACCGTGATTTGCACTCTAGCAGCCCTCTCAAAGCCTAGAGGGAAAGGCCAAGGAAGTCACAGGGGCCGTGGCCCTGAACGTCCCAGAGGGAAGGGGACATGGGGAATGAATGGTAAAGGGAAGTGTTAGGGAGGGGTTCCTTTTGGGGTGATGGTTGCAAAACTCTGTGAATCTGCTAAAATATCCCTGTAGATTTAGTATATGTTGAACACTTTAAAAGGGGATATTTCATATTATATGAACTATTGTATCTCAATTTTCTGAAAAGTCACACACACACACACACACACACACACAAAGGAAAGCAAAATACTCTCAGGTGCTGCTGGTCCATGGACCACTCTTGGAGCAGGAAAGAGCTGGATCAGATGTTTCCAATTTCTGTTTACTTCAGTTGCATGCGCTTACTTTTCATGATGCTGAACATCAGGCAGCGCATCACTGTTGAGGAACTCAGAGGGGAATTTGCACAGAGCAGTGGTGACCAAGCCTTCAACTCTGCGTGGGCCTCCCAGGATCTTCTCACTCTGAGGGTGAACGACCGCACACTCACCCAGTTACGCTGTTTTCTCTCTCTTCTACATGTCTGAACATTTTCTTGAGGTTTTTTTTTTTTGTTTTTTTTTGTTTTGTTTTTTTTTGCAGTTTCTTTGATATCTGCTAGCTAATGTCTTTCCTTCCATCTATATAACAGATTCCCTTTCAGATCAATTCCTCCACTTTTTATAGGTAGCATTTAAAATATTTTTATAGCCCTACAAAAACTCCATTTGTGAGATTATCTTGTCTTTGTTGCTTTACTACTCTTTTTCTTTTCCTTCTTTTGGTGCTACAGTACACTATCATCAGGAGACAAATGAAATCCCTTATTATAAATCCACTTAGAGAATTACATAAAATTACCTAACCTACTGAATCCTTCTGTATTTTCTTAACCAGGCTCAATTGCTGTATATGGAAGCAATATCTTTTGCCTGATTAATTCCCTGTGATTTCCCAAGTTTTTTATTCTAATTTTTTCCCAAATGATACATAATTTAAATTCAGTAACAGTCACCTTTATTGATTTCAGAGAGGAAGGGAGAGGAGAGAGAGCTAGAAACATTAATAATGCCCCACAATGGGGATTGAGCCTTCAATCCAAGCTTGTGGCCTGACTGGGAAACAACCATGACCTCCTGGTTCATAGGGCAGCGCTCAACCACTGGGCAACACAGGCTGGGCTAACAGTCACCCTTTTTGGCGAACAGTTTCATGGGGTTTGAAACATGCAGACGGTCGTGTAACCACCGCAGTGGAGATATACAGAGCGGTGCCATCATCCCCAGAGTTCCCTGGTGCCCCTTTGCGCTCCACTCTCCCCTCCCAGACCTTGGCAACTGATGCTTCCTGTCCCTGTAGTTTGCCTTTTCCAGAATGTGGTATTCACATTAAAACAGAAACATTTTATTACATTTCAACTTGGATTTAGTCCTTGTCTTTAAAGAAGAAATTCTAAGAGCTGAGGACAGGTAAATGTGATGTCAGATATACTCAACTGACCTTGGAATAAGCATTTGATTTTAGTTAGCATTTTAAAATAGACTAAATATACTCTTTGGCATTTTATTGTACTTTGAATGAAATATTAAAATAAAATGAAATATTCAGGTTACTAATTTTTCCCCCAAAAGCAATCTTCCCTTTACCTTTTTATTTTACAAGAAAATAAAAATTTACAACACATTTTGAATATATTCAGACATTAAAATTTTGTTCATTTCATTTATGTACTATTGAATAAAATAGATGAAAATTAAGTTAGGAAATATATGATTTTTTAAAAAGTAGACAAGCTGACTTTATTTTTATCTTTCTTTTATACAGGTGTCTGCTTCAGAATGGTAAGTCAACACAGTCTGCTTTTGGTGTGTGTGTGTGGGGGGGGGGTGCATTTTTTTCTCCCACAGTTATTTCGAATCACAAACATAAAGCAGCTTTCTACTCAGTGCTGGCCTATTGCTTATTTCCCATCCTTGACAGCAAATAAAAATGTGTTTTTATTTCTTCACATACACATTACTGGTTGAGATTTTTATTAGAGCTGTCTTTACAAAGTATATTAAAAACATTACAGTGTTCTTAGCCTTTAGCTAATATTTTCTGTGAATTTCAAAATACCTCTCTGGAGGTGGTTACGTTAAACCTTTTGATTAGGTATGTTAATACAAAATATGGGATCTTCCACTTGTTCTGGATGGAAGAAACCCTCTACCCAAGGGCACGCACGTGTCTCGAATTGCATAATGATACGTGCCCTTGTTGCATAAGGTAGTGGTCCCCAGGTTTTTAGAAGTTAAAACTACTTGTTGCCTTTAAAAGCTTGATTTTGTTATCATACTCCTTTCCTAAAAGTTAAATGTGACTTGTGTTTTCACCGCCTTACCTGAGCTGGCAGACACTAGGCTAGATCTCTGTCCCTAACCTCTGAGAACTCGAACATGTTCCACCTGTACGTCTCCACATTTTGAGATAGTTGTATCCTCGACAGGTCAGGTTTCTCCTGCTTCATTATTACCTATGAGAACTCGACTTATTTTCAAAACCAGCTCTTACATCAACCCTACCATCTTGGTTTGCGTTGCTTCATATTGTGTGGAACGTAGAGAGAGATCGTGGTCACCCTGGTTTCCAAACAGAAGAACATGTTTTTAAAAAGTTCTAGTAGTTAGAATGGGTCCACAGGAATTTTAGTATGATGTAGTTAAAATGACTCAAAATAAAAATTTTGCTAGGTTTTGCCCTGGCTGGTGTGGCTGGTTGGGCATCACCCAGTGCACCAAAAGGTTTGCAGTTAGATTCCTGGTCAAGGCACACGCCCAGGTTTCAGACTCGATCCCCAGTAGAGGGAGTAAGGAGACAGCCCATCGATGTTTTGCTCTTACATCGATATTTCTTTCTCTCCCTCTCCCTTCCTCTCTTTCTCTAAAAATAAATTTAAACAAAATTAAAAAAAATATTTCTAGGTTTTTATTTGCCAGTAGCATAAGTGAATTTGGAACTAAGAAAAGAACTTAAAAAACACACAACCTATTAAGAATAATAGGAAGCCCTAGCTGGTTTGGCTCAGTGATAGAGCATCAGTCTGTGGACTGAAGGGTCTCGGGTTCGATTCTGGTCAAGGGCACAGGCCCAATTTTTGAGCTCGATCCCCAGAAGGGGGCATGCAGGAGGCAGCTGATCAATAATTCTCTCTTATCATTGATGTTTCTGTATCTGCCTCTCCCTTCCTTTCTAAAATCAATACAAATATATTTTAAAAAAGAATAATAGGAAAAGTAAATTTACATAGAGAATTATAACATTTGTTATAATTCAGAAAACAACAGAATATTTTAATCCAGTACTTTTCTATTGCTTATACCTAAATCATCATTTGAAACCCAGATTAACAATGTAATTTTGTGTTAGCTGATGCAAAGGAATGCAACTGAATTTTATGAATCCCCAAACACATCATAAAAACTGTGTTTTGAAGTAATTCCCAGGATTAGTTGTTTTCTCACAGCATGCTTGTCTTTACTGAAAGTGGAATTTAACAAAAATTCCACTTAAGTGAAGTTTCTTATAAATAGACGTATTAATTACTGTTGTTCAGGTGTACAATTTTAGGAAAAAGTTGTTGAATGTTAGAATCAAGTGCTATGAATTCTGACTTTTGATGATGGACTTTCTTGCCCTTGTTTTCTCCTGGAACCAGTACACAGAAGGCGAGGCTAAGAAGATAGGAGTGGTTGGCTGGGTGAAGAATACCAACAAAGGCACTGTGACAGGTCAGGTGCAAGGCCCTGAGGAGAAAGTCAACTCCATGTAAGTAGCAAGACACATACCACACTCGTGCACTTTATGAACTTATTTTAATGTTTCCGTGGATAGTAGGAATACAGCATTGATGTACCAAATTCGGTTTGCAGATTATAACTAAACTGACATGCTCGTTTAGGCAGACCAACAAAGAAATTCTCAGAATTGGGAATGGAATTCTGCATTTAGGATTGGATTTCCCATGTGAACAGGCTCTCAAAAAGATCATTGGCACCACTCTCCTGTCTCTATGAATTGTGTTTTAATTCTCCTGTGACACGTGAGAAATATCCAGGATCCACATATCTCTCATCTGAAGTGGTTGTGATAGAAGCATATCCCTTAAGATGCTTGAAGTTCTTCCCCCCCTCCCCAATATATCTGATTGATTTCAGAGAGGAAGAGAGAGGGAGAGAGAGATAGAAACATCAATGATGAAAGAGGATCACTGATCAGCTGCATGCCCCCTACTGGGGATCAAACCCACTATCCAGGCATGTGCCCCGATTGGAAGTTGAACTATGACCTCCTGGCTCATAGGTCAACATTCAACTACTGAGCACACCAGCCAGGCTGAAGTTCTTAAAGTAGCCTTCAAGGCAAAAAGATTATCATCTTCTTTTTATTGTTTAAATATTTTTTTAAAATCTAATTGTGGAGCTTTTGAGATCTTGCTCCCAACATGTCATCATCAGTTTGGCTGAAATAAACGCATAAAAATTCTAAAAAAAAAAAAAAAAAAAAAAAAAAAATCTAATTGTAATTTTATTTTTACTATCAGTGAAAGTATGTTTAATGCGCCCTATGGTTACCATAACATGAGTCCTTGCCCACCAAAGGACACCAAATTCAGAAATACAGAAAAAGTGCCCTGTCATTTTCAAAGGCCTTTTTTTTTTCTTTCTCCCCCCCCCCCAGGTTTGTAAATTCTACTGCTGTCTGCAGTCTTTGTAAAAAACTAAATAAAATAAATAGCTAACATTTATTGAGCATATGCAATATGTTAGGCAGTATGCTAAACACTTTACATAGATTATCTTATGTAATTTTACAAGGATCTTATGAGGGAGGTGCTAATTAATAATACCCAATGTATTTTCTTTCATTGTTTGCAATTTATCTTTGTTTTCACTGCTTAATATTTTCAGATTTAAAAAGCAATGCTTTTTTGTTTATTGTAATAGGTGAAATAGTAAGATACAGAGAGTATAAAAACAAAGCTGGTAATCTGCTCCCTTCCCCTCTGCTTCCTTCCCTTTGGGTAACCTGTGCCAACTTTCCAAAGCTTTCACTTTCATTTAAAAGTATTTAAGGCCGGGACCGGTTTGGCTCAGTGGAGAGAGCGTTGGCCTGCGGGCTGAAAGGTCCTGGGTTCGATTCCGGGCAAGGGCATGTACCTTGGTTGCGGGCACACCTCCAGTAGGTGGTGTGCAGGAGGCAGCTGATCGATGATTCTCTCTGGTCGATGTTTCTAACTCTCTATCCCTCTCTCTTCCTCTCTGTGAAAAATCAATAAAATATATTTAAAAAAAATAAAAAATAAATAAAAGTATTTAAGCTTGGCCAGTGTTGCTCAGTGGTCAGAGTGTTAGCCCATGCACCAAAGGGTCTTGGGTTCGATTCCTGGTCAAGGGCATGTACCTGGGTTACAGGTTTGATCCCCAGTCTCAATCAGGGCTTGTGAGGCAGCCAGTCGATGTTTCTCTCTCACATTGATAATTCTTTCTCTCTTTCCCCCACACCCTTCCTCCCTTCCATTCTCTCTAAAAAAATCAATGGAAAAAATATCCTCAGGTGAGGATTAAGCACAAAAAAAATATTTAAGCATACATTTATAATTAGGGTTTTGCTTGCTTTTGCTGAAATAGAATACTTAATGCATATTTTTCTGTAATTAGTTTTGTTGTTTGATGGACAGTCATCAGTAAATGTATAACTACCAACTCTTTATTTTTCTAATTTTTTTATTTATAGGTACTTACTTGTGCTTGTGTGTAAAACTGCACCCTAACTTGAAAAGTGGGGTACAAAAATTCAAAATTATTAAATGTTAATGGAAAACAATATTTTTGGGAAGGATTGTCACAACATGCACAAAAGATTGTAACACTTATAGTATTTAATATTGTAGAGGACTAATAGTTCACTGCACAGGAAATGTCAAATGACTAGGAGGGAGATTGAGGATGGGGACTCTGTGAAGGAGGGACACTAATGCCAGTTATGTTATATCCTAATCCATGTTGTAGCAGGTTTCTGATTAATATCAGTGCAATCGTATTACACATTCTGCTCATTTTTCTTCCTTGCACATCCCTGCCCCTCCCCCGTCACACTACCAGTAATCCGTGCTAGCAACTTGGTGTATTTCCTTCTGTATTTGCTCCGTGCTCACCTTTCATGTCCACGTGTCTCTCTCTCTCTCTCTCTCTCTCTCTCACACACACACACACACACACACACACACACACACACACACATTGGGCGGCACATACTTTTGGGTTGTGATCAGTGTTTGTTTTTTAAAAATGGGATTATTGTATATGCATTTCTCTGTATCTTACTTTTATCATTAAAAAATACACCCAGAGCTGAAACCGGTTTGGCTCAGTGGATAGAGTGTCAGCCTGCAGACTGAGGGGTCCCGGGTTCAATTTCAGTCAAGGGCATGTGCCTTGGTTGCGGGCACATCCCCAGTGGGGGATGTGCAAGAGGCAGCTTATCGATGTTTCTCTCTCATCGATGTTTCTAACTTTCTATCCCTCTCCCTTCCTCTCTATTAAAAAAAAATCAATAAAATATATTTAAAAAACTAACTATTAATAAATAAATAAAAAATACACCCAGAAAAATTTATCCAAGTTAAATGGTATAGCTCTAAAGTATTCTTTTTAATAGCTGCTTATTATTCTACAGTATAAATGTACCATTATTTATTACCTTATTGTTGGGAACTCATCTTGTTTCCTTGTGTGCTTTTGTTTTTGTTTTGGCCATAAGAGCAATACTATAATAAACATTTTATTGGTGATTTTATTTTTATGGGATAGATTCCCAGGAATATGATGTGTTGGTTGAAGTGTCTGTGTAGTATTCATTTAAAAATATTTGTCAGACTGCTTTCAAAACAGTTCTAAACAAATTACATTATTTTTCTCTTTATCCTGTCAGCAATTTTTCTTTTATCTGATTGGGGATAGAGTAATATATGACTTTTTACTATTATTTGCATTTTTAACTTTTATAAACTCAAATATGGCTCTCTTTTCTTTCTGGTTAATAAACAGACTGTAAAAGTTGTTTCCTAGGTTTCCTTCTAACTTTTTGATGCTTTATTTATTACATTGCTTATTTACTCCATCTGGAATTTGTTTTTATTTTATGAGATTGGGGACTGACTATATTCTACCAGATGGATAGCCAGTTGTGCCAGCACTGTTTTATTAAATAATCACTCTTTCCCATTGAATTGGAATACATTTTTGTCATATATATTAAAATCTCATATCAACTGGGTTTTATTTCTGGATTCTCTATTCTACTGATTATATGCCTAGAGTAATGTTCCATATTGATTTAATTAAAGTGGCTTTCTAGTATAGAAACATTTATTTGTTTTACTGGGTATTTTCTTTCTGAACTTTAAGATATTTTTATCCATTTAATTGGAATTACATTTGTGTTATTGAAAACTTACCTTATTGCCTTATAAATATGCTTTTTAAAATAAACTTTATTTTTAGAAGTTTAGATTTACAGAAAAATTGTGAAGATAGAACAGTTTCCATTTATTCTCTACCCAGTTTTCCCTGTTAACATTTTACATTAGTATGATGTATGTTACAGTTAATCCATATTGATGCATTAGTATTAACTACTATCTATATATAGTTCATTCATATTTTCTCAGCATTTACCCAATGTTCCTTTTCTCTCTTAGGAACTCAAATTTAACTTGATTTTTAATTCTAAATTTTTATGATATTAAGAAGCTTGATATTCAATTATCCAATCTAAGAAGATGGATGTCTTTTCATTTGCTCAAATTTTTATTTATTTACTTTTAAAAATATATTTTTATTGATTTCAGTGAGGAAAGAGAGGGAGAAAGAGAGGTATAAACAATGATGAGAGAGAATCATTGATTGGCTGCCTCCTGAACGCCCCCTACTGGGGATCCAGCCTGCAACCCAGACATGTGCCCTTGATTGGGATCAGGAATCAAACCTGGGACCCTTCAGTCCACAGGCGGACGCTCTGTCCACTGAGCCAAACTAGCTAGGGCTGCTCAGATTTTTAAATTTACCCTTCAATATGATTTTAGAGTTGTCATCATATGCTCTTCTTGCTGAGTTTCTTCCTAAGCTAGGTATGTGCCTTGATCAGGAATCGAACGTGCAACCTCTTTTGGTGTACTGGACCGTGCTCCAATCAACTGAGCCACCTGGCCAGGCCTCTAGCGTCCTTTAAATCCATTCATCTCCCTATTTATTTAGGTGCTACGGTTGTATATTTTAATTATGTATAATATTTTAAACCTGACAAGACATTAATATTTTTTAAAGCAAATATTTTTTGAAGCTGGGGACTTCCATATATTCAACATTTTTGTTGCTTCCCCCCCCCCCCTTCCTAATCCTTTGGTCTTCTGTGTAGGAATATTTTCATTCTGCTAAATTATGTTCTTAAAGTATTTTATTTAATATGAGCCTGCTGGTGATGTGTTATCTCAGTTTTTGTTAGTTCTACATGTTTTTATTTTACTTTCGTTCTTGAAAAATATCTGCTTTGCTGTGTATAGAATTCTACCAGGGTAGGTATTCCCCCCCCCCCCCCCCCTCAGTATTCTGTGGATCTACTATTTAGTGTTCTGTCTCTCATTGTGGCTGTCAGTTTTACACGTTGCTTCTTTAAAGTAACTTAGCTACATTTAGGACGGCAACAATAGTAAAATTGCCATTTACAATTTGCAATAATAAAGACAGCATTGGGCCTGTCCGTTGGTTTAGGTTTGTTTTCTCCGGTAAAGTTTAGTTCTCACAATGCCGAGAAGGCATGAGGTCGGGGTTCATCCAGGGCTGGTATTGCCAGCTGCAAAGAGCAGAGGTGAGAGAGCAGGACTTGAGGGTATTTACAAGGGTGTGACTGTCATGATGAATTTTGGGATTTTGTTTGGACAAGAAGAGAAATGAACTGGGAGTAAATGGTTGGGCAGTGAGAAATGGTAGCCTTAGTGGGTTTGGGGTCTAACCAGCTGTCACAGCTCTCGGCCACTGTTTCATTGCACCGGTTCCAGAGTCGGTGGAGTCCGCTCAAGGAAGGAAGGGCCGGAGTGGCGGGTGTGGAACATCCCTGATGCCTCTTGCTCTGCTGTGACTGAGGCTCCTTCCCTGACTCCCCACCTCCATTCCCACCCCCACCCCCCGTGTCCATTGGGTCCGTAAGTGGACTGCACCAGAGCATTTCCAAGTGGAAATCCTTCCTGAAAGATAGTGAAAATTTTTTCATATTTTGGTGTTGTCATGACTCTCTTCTACAGCTTTTTATTATGGGATGTTCAAATATATACATGAATAGGGAGAACAGGACAATGAACCCCAGGTGTCTAGTAGCCAGTTTCAATAACATTGAATTTCTGACTTTTTTGTTTCCCATATTCCTCCAACTTTGTTGTTGTTCGACTATTTAAAGCAAATTTCCTGTATCATATTATTCATCTGTAAGTTAGCTTGAATAATATGAAACTGCCAATATTGGACAACATTTTTACCCATAAAATGGCAATTTCAGATTGTTTAATCTAATATTGTCCTGTGTTTTTCTAACAGAAGTACTATGAACCTATTGATATATTTTTCTAAACCCCACAGCAGATCTATCTCCAAATGTCAAAGCGCATCCCATATCAGTGACCCTCACCCTGGGAGCTTGTCTTCCTCTTAGTCTTGGTTTAAGCCTGCTCCACACCAGGAGTAGGTTCCTGTCTCCTCAATCATACGTTTCATCTTTCTTGATTTAATCCCTGGTTTTATTGAAACACAATTCTCTATAAACTTCCCAAGGAAAAGTGCATGAGAGAACAAAAAATAAATAAAATAAAATAAAAATAAAAATTGTCTTATTGCCTACCTTTATTTGCTCTCATGGTTTGTTATAAAAATCGATGCCAAAAATAATCTCCCATTCAGAATTTTAAAGGCATGGCTCCATGACGTCTTGTGTTGCTGTTGAGAGATTTGGTATCATTCCCACACAAAGAAGTGAGAGTTACGCCTGTTTATTTCTTTCAGAAAGCTTTTAAGATGTTCATCTTATCCCTGTTTCTGCATTTCCACAATCCGCTGTTCATGTTTTAATTTCACTTTAAATGTTGGGCTCTTGGAAGAAGAGAGTTGTCCCTTTTTTTTTTTTTTTTTTTTTTTTTTTTTTTTTTTGACAATTTTCTTTCCCTCTCTCTTCTTGGGTCTCCTCTTTTGAAACTTCTATAGGGACCTGATCCTCTAATTTTCAACTTTTCTCACTAGTTTCCAAACTATTATCTGGGAAGCGGCCTCAACTTTGTCTTCCATTCTCCCCTATTGATTTTTTTTTTCTTTCTAGTGCTATATTTTTCTACTTTATAGCATCTTGTTTTTTTTCTTTTCTTTCTTTTTTTTTTTTTTTTTTGAGTTTTAAAGTAAAGTTTATTCCCCAGTAATGAGCGGGACTCATTATGGAGGTAGAGAAATCAGAATTGAAGGAGTTGGGAGGGGAGATGGACCCAGCCGGGCTGCCACCTGGACATGGAGGATCAGCAACACGTGGCTGGTCTGGGAGTCTTGCATCTTGTTTTTTTTTCATATCTCTCTGAGGATATTGTGTGTGTGTTTCTTTTTGAAGTTTTCTTCTGCTTTTTGCATTGTTTCTGGTTCCTCTAACTTCCTTTTCTTTTACCTCTCCTTGTCTTTTCTTTGTTTTCTGTTTTGCTCCTCTCTTTCATACTGCAGACTTTCCTTACAGTCATATTTTCAGCAACTTACTCATGAAAATGAGCAGACAGCCAAGAATAAACAGACTTTTAAGGAAATTTTCCAACATGTAATTGTAGACTCGTTGGCTCGAGGAATGGTGGTGACTGATGGAGAGCTGGCCTTCTTGTTGGGGGACCTCCAAATGTTAAATTAAAAGGTCTTGTTTTCTGCAGTCCCTTGTCCCTTCAAACCCCAAGTCTTCTGTGGGTTACAATTGTTTTTGGTTTCTTTTTGCTTCTACAGCCACTTTGGCTATGATGTCCTTTGTTTTTCTGTGTTGTTGATTCCTCCTCCATCTGTTTTTATTCTGATTTGTTGAAATATCTTTTTCAGGTTATAGTTTTGTACCAGCTAGGAATATGTTCAGCTGTAAGTTAATAGAAAACCAGACTTAAGGGTTCTTTTTTCTCAGTAATAAGTCTGGGGTAGGTGGTTACTGGTCTTTGGCTCAGTAGCCCAGTGATATGAGGACCAGCCTCTGTGGTCCTCTTGGCCTTTCCCTCCTGGTCAGAAATGGAGAAGTGCAGCAGCACATAACATCCAAGGCAGGAGAAGGCAGGAAGGGGTAAGGATTGTGCTGTGTCCCCTGAACTTGGTTGTCATCAGTAAGTGGCCAGTGTTTGAAGCCATGTACATGGTTGAGTTTTTGCAGGGAGAGCTCATGTGATGACAGGCAAGCAGGAATCTGACACCAGAAAATGTAAATCAAACGTTTTATCATGTTTTAGCAACATGATAAAATGCCATTACAATGAAAAATATTTAGATTTAAAAGAATGAATCTATTCCTCCAGCATCTACTATGTGCACTACAGTGTTTAAGGTACTGAATTCTCAAAAAATTAAACCATAGTAAGAGAAGTTACGGAAATAGGTTGTAAGGTCAGAATAAATGTGGTGCATTTATAAACTATATGAATATTGCCTTATTTTCTGCTAGTTACTAAAAACCTTTTTTAGTTTTTTAAAAAAATCATATTTTAGAGTACTATGACAATATGTCACAGAAATCAAAGTTAAATTGCCTTTAAAAGTACAGGTGTGATTTCTTCCCAAGTTATTGAAATGTAGAATTCAAAAGGGATCAATATTTACAGGCAGCCTGGCTATGATTATAACAGTCCTGCTTTGTTTTGCTAAGGAGCTTGCAGCATCCAAGAACGCACTGCAAGGGTGTGTGTGTGTGTTTCTTCTTCCCCGTCTGTGTTTTATTTTATCAGAAACAATGATTGATGGCTTTCTTTAGCAATTTGCATTATATGTTTTGAATTGTAGAGGTAGATTCTGCCAACATTTTTGATGCATAGAAACCATTTTGAATTTATAGTTTTATTAAACCTATTTTTTCCAAAACTACAAAAATATTTTGTTTCTTGGCAATCATTTTAAATTAATGTGTAGAGTTATGACACTGAGCATAGACCTTTGACTAAATCTACACAAAATATATTTTTCTTAAAAACTAAATAGTAATTTTGCAAAACACACACACACACACACACACACAAACACACACACACACACACACACACACACCCCAAAAACAACCACCAAAAAAATCCCCCCATAAAACTGAAAATATTTGAATTTGGAGACAGTGAGCCACATTCTAAAAGTCAAATTATATCTTGGTTACTGTATATTTTTCAAACTATATGTCATGCACTTCAAATCATCATTCACAGACTGGGGTATGTATAAAAGAGGATGGTCAAATGCGCCATAATACTAGGAATGCTTGGCGGCACTGGGGATATTTAGGCTGGAAAAAAGAATACTTGAGGGAATAACGATAGCTTACTTCTGAAGGAGAGGTGTTCCTGATGGTCCAGAGGTGATCATTTGGGTTGTGGCCATGAGTGAATTCACATATTTCACCTGATAAAGAATGTTCTTGTAAAGGCACCTAATGTATCTAATGGTGGAATTTTATCAGTTACTAGGAGTCTGTATCAGGGGTTGGCAAACTACAACCATGAGCCAGATCTGACCCACTGCCAGTTTTGTAAATGAGGGTTTACACAGCCACACTCACTCATTTATATTGTGTCTGCTGTTGCTTTTGTGTTACCACCAGGAGTTGGGTAGTTGCAACCGAAACCGATGGCCACAAAGCCTAAAATGTTTACTATCTGGTCCTTTACAGAAAAAGTTTGCTGACCCCTAGTATAGATTTCAGGCAAGTCAACCCCTTTGGTTTATAGAGCTGTAACTCATTGGCTGATGGTAAATTAGCATAGGTGACTACCAAGATCCTGTCCAACTAAGACTCTGTGGTTCTATACAGAGTCAACACTATACATGTTGTTCAGATGTGTTCACAGATTAAGAGCTAGAAGTAGAATAGAGTCACCGATATAATTGTATTTATCTCTTCCATAGATATTTAGTATTTGTGTGAAATGTGAAATTTTAATAGCATTCTGCTTTAACTATGAATGCCATTGTTTATCTTTTTTAAAATTTTATTTTTATTGTTGAAAGTATTACAGATGTCTCTTTTTTTACCCCATGGACTCCCTCCCCCCAAGTCCCACCCCCTCCCCAGCTGTTTCACCATTCCAAACTGTTACACTAGTGGACTGGAATGAAGCAATGGATTTTGTGAACAATTCAGTAGTGTCAGAGTCAAAGTTATTTAATATTAAAAAAAAAAATAACTTTCCTCTAGCAAACCATTAGTGGCATTACTTTCTATGTAACCAGAGTTGTTAGTTTTTATTACTTTTCACCTAAGAATACCAAAGCATTTTACTAATATTTTATACCTTATTCATAAGGTCCTTCTTACACAAACAGAATGCGGTTAGTAAGAAAGTACTCATTGGATGTTCTGTTTGTGTCTGCTTTCCATTGGATGTTCTACTGAAATATAGAAGATGTGAGCATTTTTCAGGAGAACAGAAATTCATTGAGGGGCTATAACTTTGGAAAATAATTTTAGTGTAACCTAATTAATATGAATTACTCTACTGGGAAACTAGAAACATGGAAAGTACCTATAGTAGAGTTGAAATTCTTACATCAGGTTTTAGACCTCAAATACTAAGTCATTTATTTTCCTTTGGAATATATTTTTATTAAAACTACATAAGTGCATGGTTTTTGCTTTAAAGTTTATATTTAAATATGTTGACTTAGTAAGAATAATATTTAATAAAATAAATGCATAATGCCATACTAATTTCTTTTTAAAAACTTAGTAGAATTTATTTTTTAGAGCAGTTCTAGGTTTACGAAAAAATTGAAAGTACAGGCAGTTCCCATATAATCCCTCACACTTGCCCTCCCCTTTCCCACTGTTTCCTCTGTTATAACATCTTGCATTGATGTGATACATTTATTACAACTAATGAGCCAATACTGATATACCATTATTAATTAAAGACCATAGTTTACTTGAGGGCTTATTTTTTGTGTTGTATATCCTGTGGGTTTTGACAAATATATAATGAGTTGTAGCCACCATTATAGTATCATACAGACCAGTTCCACTCCCAACAATTCCCTGTCCTCTGCCTGTTCATCCTTCCCTCCCTCCCCTCCAACCCTGGGCAACCACTAATGTTTTTACTATCGCCAAGGTTTTGTCTTTTCCAGAATGTCATATAGTTGGGATCATACAGTATGTAGCCTTTTCAGGTGGGCTTCTTTTACTTAGAAATAAATATGCCTTTAAGATTCCTCTGTGTCTTTTTGTTACTTGATAGCTCTGTGTGTGTATGTGTGTGTGTGTGTGTGTGTGTGTGTGTGTGTGTACTATGTGTTGTCCCCACGTGTGTATACACGTGCAAGGAAGCTCCCCCGTGCCTTAGGGAGCAGGGCAGGCCTTTCTTTCTGGCCTCTTCTGCTGCTCTCCCTCTCATGTGTTCAGTCCCTCCACACACACACACCCCTCCCACCAGGCTCCTCCTCCCTCGGGACAGGACAGGTGCAGAAGCTCCATCCTCTTCCTGGAATGGTTGCCTCTGTCTGTCTCCACACCTTGAGCTTGTTCCCCACTCACCCTGTTAAGTCCTCTCATCACATGCTCTGCTTCTTCACCTCACGTAGCACAGCTGTTATAAGGAATTACTTAATATCCCCCACCTCTACCCCAAGAGAATGCCTTCAGCTGTAAGTAACAGAAAAATCTGATGAACAAGCGCCTCAGGCAGATGGGGCTTTGTTTTCCTCAGATATAAAGGGGGCTGGAGGCCAGTGAAGGTTGCCTTTGGTCAGCTGATTCCCAGTGTTAGGATCCGGACCAGCGGATCCTCTGGTCCCTTCCCTCATGGTTGTTGAATGACTACTCCAGCTTCAGCATCACACCCACACTCAAGGCTGGCGGAAGGGGTGGCTCTGGGCCTGTTCTCTTTTAGAAGCCCACCGCACACTTCCATATGTGTGCTCCTGGCCAGTTCCCGCTAGAGGGAGCGTTTCCAGCCACCGATGAGGAAGGTGAGTGTTTTGTGTTCCTTTATCAGGCAGGCAGGTACAGCTGCAGGAGGAGACAGGGTCAGGAGCAAACAAGTTTATTATCCTCACAGTCCCGGCAACAAGGCATGGCATGCCTCGCAGCGTCTCGGGGGAAACACATGGGTGGCCAGAAGGGAGTGAGGGCGAGGTGCAGGCCGGAGCCTTTGTTGGGGTTTCTGGGGAAAGAGCAGGGCTGGGCAGGGTCAGTGGTGTAGGTTGGGCTAGTTTGAGTCTTTCCAGAGGGTTTGGGCCTACAAGGGTGGTCCCTAGTTGCCTGGTCCCTGGCCCTGGGATGTTAAGAGAGGAATATTGCCGCCTGGGAAGCACAGGTCTGATGGGAAGGAGATAGGGCTCTGAATATACCGGTTTGTATATTAAAGTCATGCTCAGGGCTGAGCTCTTTGCTGTCTCTAGAATTTACCATCTCCCAGGAAGGGCAGTCTTTCCCAGCCAGAAAGTTTTTTTTTTTTTTTGTTAGCAAAACATAATATACAGAAAATAAAATTTATATTCTATTCAGGGAGGGAGAGGAGAGTAATTAAGTCTGGTGTTGGGTTCACCACTCAATGTCTACCATACCTCTCAAGACTACTGAAGGGGAGGGGGTTGTCTGTTCTGTTCTTCCTGGAATTCCCAATGCCTCACAGAGTGCTGGCACGCAGAATGGACGGTGGTGTGCATGTTTGAAAGAGAAGGCAGAGCAAGGACGTTCGGGAGAAGGGAAAGTCAGGTGCAAAGGGACAAGTGACGGGCCTAGACAGAGGACAGGGACTATTGGAAATTGAGGCTGAAAAGGTACTTTGTGGTGCATCTGTGGAAAGCCAGTTTGCACATCACGTTAGTTTGTTCTTGCTGTCAGCTTTGGGGTGGCATTGAAGAGCTTCAGGCCAAGGAGTGACACAGGATGTGGGGTTAATGTTAGTGTGGGCTAGGAACTGGAGGAAGAGAGATGGGAAATAGGGGGAATAATGAACTATTAGTCTCTGGTTTGATAAAGTAGAGTGAGAATAATTTGGGGGATTTGGAAATGTAATTTTGAAGTCATCCTCTAGAACAGTTAGTACTCTCAAAGTATGACCCTGGACCAGTCGCATCTGCAGTATGGCAGTGCGATAAAAATGCAAATCCTTGGGACCCACTCCAGACCTTTAGCAAGCCCTGTGGGTGACTCTGAGGTACCTGAAGCTGGGGAGTCACTAACTAGCCCAGTAGACAACTTGGGTGAAGAGAGTCTGCGGGTCACCTGATCTGATGCAACCAATCTGCCTGTTAGGATCACCTGGGGCGCTTTTCATGCTGAGCCCCACAGAGGAACAACTAAAATCAATCTCTAGGCGTGGGATCCAGGCATCAATTTATTTTCATTGCTCCCAGGTGATTCCAATAGGCAGCCAGGCCTGAAAACCACTGATCTTGTCTAACCCCCATTGACGACAAAGCTCAGGGCTGGAAGATGAGTTGCTTAGGGTCACTCGGCAAGTTCAGGTAAGAATCAACCTTTTAAGCTGTTCTCTCCATGATACTTTAAATACTATCCCAACTTTCTGATATTTTGCCTTAAGATAATGGCTTCTATATCATTCACAGTAACTATTGTAACTGCCAAAATTTTAGAAGAAAAATAGGTTGCAGACAGAATTATAAAAAATTCAGTTCTCCTTTAGTTAACAGCATTTCACACTTCAGGAAGTTATCCTTTTTATAAAGATTATGTTAAAAAAGTATATATTTTAATGTAACAGGTGAGATATGGATAAATAGTGCTTTGTTATGTATGTGTAAGTAAAATAATCCTTCTCAAACTCTAGGTGGAGCTCTTTGGTTTATATTGTTTTATGTTTCATTTTGAGTGTCTTTGTTTTAAAAAGGAGCTATTTTGGATTTTTAAAAAATTAAACATTTATAATAAGTATTCTCAACATTTCTCAGCTCTCCTTTTTTTTTTCTTTCTGACTATACAATCATTTGGATACAAACTCATATTTGTTTCATTACTTGACCAAACAATCCAAATCCAGGCCTGTGAGAGTCATTTCTGAATGTGTCTGAAATCTGTAATGTTATCTCACAGTGTTTAATGAATGGGATATGTTTCCCATGGTTTTTGTTTTCTTATAAGTCTTAATGTTGAAATAGAATTTCTGCAAGATGGGTTTCCTTTTCTGAATAATGTCGGTAGAGAAAGACCTCGTGGATGACACAGTTGTTGCTATAGTAATTTCTTCAGCTATTTTTTACCCAGTTGTCTACAAAGGAGTGTTAACAGCTCCTTTCCTGTAACGTAAGTGAAACATCTGCTGCCATTTCTTTTTCTCTTTCCTCCTTACTTGCTCAGTATTTTCCCCTTTTACGGGGAGTGCACTTGAAAGACATTCCCAGAGTCTGCAGCATGTTATTTTTAGATAGAGTAAGCCAGTGGCTGAGGTTCCTGGACCAGCAGCAACACCATCACCTGAGAGGGTTAGACATGCAGATTTCTCAGGGCCTCCCCAGACCCACGGAACCAGAAACTCTGGGGGCGTGGTCCAGCAATCTGTGTTGAACCACTGGCATATGCGATTTTGAAAGGATGCAAGACCTATACTCACTGGTGCCTACATAAAATACTCATTCTTTGCAATCAGCTATGCCCATTTTAGGGTTGTCCAGTGCTTTTTAAGTTACGTAGGGATTTACTACAAAGAAAGAATTCTCATTCAATAAGTTTGAGGTGCCTGATAGTCTATTTTGTTGTTGTTAATCCTTATCGGAGGATATTTTCCTCACCAGAGGATATTTTTTCCATTGCTTTTTAGAGAGAATGGGAGAGAGAAAAAGAGAGCAAGAGCGGGAGAGAGACACTGATTGGTTGCCTTCCTCACATGCCCCAACCATGGCCAGGGAATCAAACCTGCAACCCAGGTGCATGCCCTTGTCCAGGAATCTGGTGTGTGAGCCGATGCTGCCAGTGTTTCCCAAACTTTTGACATATGTGTACCCCTTCTATAATTCTCGTAACGCTGAGTACTCCTCATACTCATGAGAATGTAGAATTAGGCGCAGCTAAGCACTGTGCAGTGCATATCCCCACCAAACTCTGGCGCAACGCGTACCCCCACCAAACTTTTCTGTACCCCTGGGGGTATGCGTACCACACTTTGGGAAACACTGAAAGCAACGTCAGCCAGGACTGTATTTTTAATAAGCTCCTAAGTAATGGTGGATTTTGCTTGCCATGGATCGCACTTTGAGCAGGGATGATTCTGGCCAGCTAACTATGGATCAAGGTGAAGCTACAAAGGTGAACCATAGGTGTACATGAACAGGGGAATAGTTCAGACTACATAGAGCTTAGACTTCTTGCATTTCCCCATAACAATGCAAACATAAAAAACAAGATTCCATGGCTTTTGTACCCCACCTTTCATACCTCCTTCCTCTCCCATTTCCTAGTTTCACTTTTGTCATCCTGGTACCAGCCTATGGTAATGCTCCTCTGACCAGGCTGAGAGATGTAGCTCACAGAGGAGGGCAGTGGCCTCTCTTAACAAGGGGATCTATTTTGGTTTTGCTTTGTTCCTTTTAATGCTTTCAACAATTGCATTTGGTCTATCTTCACAAGAGCCAGATGGTAATCCTTGGGTCCCTTTGTCATTCCTACATCTATTGACCTGTGACCTTCTGTTCCCAGCTCCTGCTGAACATAAACATACATCTAATGTATCTCCACTAGTTTCTTTAAACATTTCTGATGTATCTCTACTCATTTCTTGTTCTATGTAGTTTTGTCAAATATTTTTGGATTGTGATTCAGTTATGTAGCATATTCATTATTCCACTCAGCTTGCCAACTGAGAAATGTGATAAACACCCTTTCTATATCACTATTCAAATAATTGATAACAGTATTCAACAGTGTAGGGCTTTCAGCATGCTTTAGAAACTTCTCTTTTACATCTATAGACGCATTGGCAAAGATGTAATGATGTAATTCTCTAGGGCATTATACAGTATTTTTCAAAAGTGAGGAAATAGCATAATGAACACCTACATCTAGTTTTCAGAGTTGTAATTTTAAAGATCATCACACATATAGAAATTAATGAAGACATTCGAGGTATTATTGGAAGGCATTGGAATATGGCCTAGCTTTCACAAACATTAAGGAATTAGTGCTAAATCTGTTAGTGTGATAGTAGTATCATGGTTACATAGGAAAATGTTATTTTCCACAGCTCTGTACTGAAGTTTTGGGATAAAATGTCATGATGTCCATAATTTTATTTATAGTACTTCAGACTGTTATGAGAATCCAATAGAAAGAGAGTTATTGAGTAGGAGGAACCTAAAGAGAGTCAGAGTAATGGCTAATTTTGTCAGTCTATACTGATGGAATTGTTCTGAATCTGGGATATTTTCACAAATTTCAAATAAGCCAACTTTAAAAAATTACCACATAATGTGCAAAAAAGGAAATGTTCATCCTATTTTTGGGCCCCAAGCCAGCTCAGAGCCAAACTCCATCCCATTTCTTTACCCTTAATATTACTATCGTTTATAATAAAAATTGTTTCTATATTTTGATGTAGACTTCTCAAAACTGTCTTGTCAAACTCTCCACTCTGACCATGGACTCCATAAAATATGCCTTACCCAGAAGCGCTGAGCCACTTGTCTAATCAAATAAGAAAGCTACATGGTGGTGATCGAGGAACCATAAAAAATAATTGGATATTACCAAGGGTAGCATTATTAATATAATTTCAGAAACATTACTGGGATAATATTTAGACAAGTAGTAAGATCAATTATTTTACATGTTTGCCGACTTATTTTAAAATATATATGTATGGCAATCACTGACTTTAAGAAACTTAATGAATTTAATAAAGAGGTAGAGCTATGAAAATGAATATAAAGTATCTCGGGGAAAATGTAAAAGGGATAAGATGAGTCTGGCTGTGTCTGTAACTATTAGGAATAAAACTTTAAGTATTGCCATTTTCTGGGTGGCTGAGGATGACAATGGCAAAATTGGTATTGCATGCATTCACTTAAATAGCATAGGCAACAAGCAATCAAGTGGAGCACTGGGAAGATGAGTCAAAGCTTTATTTTTGGCACCAGTTTCCATCCCTACATGCTTGTTGAGATTTATAAAACATGGGATTCCTACTCAGAGACAATTAGAAATGTTATAGAAGAAATTTTTAATTTTTTAAAAATTAATTAATTTATTTTTACTATTTTTGATGGTTCTATACTCCTTTCTTACTGTCCTCCCTCCCTATGATAAGTTATTTATTTATTTTTTTACTATTTGAATAGATTTTAATAAGGAAGATATACAAATGGCCAGTAAGTACATGAAAATGTGTTCAAAATCATTAGTCCTAGGGAAATTCAAATTGAAACCACAGCATAATAATAGATACCAAATGGCAATCTATGGTAAGTTAGAAGCTATTTAGCAGAGGTGCACCTTTTTTTAATGACTCCAGCCTGTAATCTCAGTAGTAAATCTCCCAGGGCCAGTGGACATGTGTTGTGCCATTTGTGCCAAACCAAATGGCCGCTGTGTTCTGTGCTGTGTTTGGTCTGCCTGTTTTCTGTTTCTTTTACTTTCATGGCGTGCCCATGAAAGCTTTCCCCTCGCCCCGCTCGCTTCAGTTTCTAATCTGTGGGCATAACCGACATATATACACCTAGAATCACCTTTCTTTGGCCCCCACTTTAGACTTGATAAATAATCTTCAACCTGTAGGAATTTAAGACTAGTTACGATCTATCAGCTATATCTATATTCATGTTATTCCAGACATTTTTGACAAACAGCACATAGGAAAGGCCCACAAAAATTATTAGGTTTTACCTGAAGAAAAATACTGCCTCTGCTTTTATAAGTTAATATTGTTTTGTAATAAAATACCTGCACACATGTTTTAAAAAGTTAAATAGTCCTAAAAGTATAAAAGAAAAAGACCCAGCAGCTACCTCCTCTAAACCATCCCATCCCTCAACAACTATTTTAGATTTGGGCATTTCTCCCAATTTCAAAATAATATACTTAAAGTGGTATCTCTGAAAAATAATTATTTTAGACATTATCTATTGACTTTGTGTTCTGATAGATAAATCTATTCCCTTTCTACTAGGACAGATGAGCTCTGTCCTAAGAGGTAACTCTTGTACCACTTAACCTCTGTATAACCACTCTGTACACAACGTAACTCTCTTACTGATTGCACCTCATCTTCCTTCCCACACTTCCCCAGTACAGTTACATCTGACTTTTGGTTAAATGAGTCAACAGTTGGTTTTCATATTTCTAGAGCTCTGTGCTCACTGCTAACAAGGTGGTATGTTCCCCAAGATCACAGCACCATGAGGCTGCCATTGCAGGTGCCGATGACTTGCCTCTGCTTCTCATTCTTTTAAAGTCTAGAAGGGGGTGCAGCTGCTCCTCCTCCTCCTAAGAAACCCCAAGAAGGAAACAGGCTCCAGTTGTTCATTTCTTCTGGACTTTGGTGCTACTTAATGATACTTCATTGTCATTTCTAGGCAATAAGAAAACTTTTACCTCCAAGTTCTGTTATTAAAATACTTTATTAAAATACTTTTTATGACAGCCCAGATCTCTCCTAGATGGTTGGAGGCATGCTCATATCTCTGGCTTGACTGTGAGGAGTCTTGAGGGCAGGGATTGTGACTATGGCTTTAAAAAGAAGAGGGGTTTGAGAAGGAAAGGGTAAGGTTGGCTAGGCACAAGGAAGGAGGGTATGCTTTATACACTTGGTCTCTGGTCCTTTTCAATGTGAAGCTCTGGGACTCCTGGAATGGAATAGCTATGCAGTCAGAGGTGGGAAGAGGGTTCTTATTCATGGTTAACCATTTACTGCTCTTTTTATAGCTTATCAGGAATTGGAGGGTGTGAGATTGAACATGTGGCTTTTGAGGGTTTTGACTCGAGGGTTATCTCAGAGTCCCACAGTTTCCTGATGGCCTTCTCCATGTCTGCTCTCTCCAGCCTCAAATATGGATCCATTTATCTTGTAAAACTACTTAGAAGAGCTTTAAAAATAAAGAAAAATATGGGCTCAGTTTTCAGTGATAGATTTCCTCCCAGTGTTGAAAGTATGGCATGGAATAAGAGAATGTGATAGAAGAATGAATTAACTCTTGTCTCTCTACTAAGAGTTTTAATTACTGATGACTGAATTTACATATTTTTTAGTAAGTACATTTAACTGTCTTTGGTAGCATTTGTGGTTGCAGTATGTTGTTGGTTACTAAATATATTATTAGCCTGTTTGAGAGTAACCCTGGCACTTTTTGTTCATGAAAGTTGATTTTCACTAGCAGAGGATTATAAACAAAATTAACTGGAGAACTTAATTTTATTTCATGTAAGAGCTTTTTTCACTCCTTAAATTAGTGATTCTAAAAATTTTGAACTAGAAAATTTAATAATAGAGTTAGTAGATCTAAGCTTCTTTGGAAATTGTACTTGTCAGTTCTATTTTTGGTTTCTTAGGAAACAAGTTTTAAAAAGCTCTTTAGATTTTAATACATTTCTAATTACATTTCTTTCTCCTCTTTTGAGAAATTTGTTTTTCTTTAAAAAGGTGCTGAGTTCTTGGCACTGATAGGAATATTGGTTTTAAAAAATAATATCCCCTCCAACCATAGTCATATCCTATATAATAAAAGGCTAATTAACAGTTGTCCCCTCAACTGGGAGTTCGACCAGAGAACAGGTCTGTCTGGCCAACTGCCCATGGCCCCTCTCCCAGCTGGCCCCATCAACCTGATCAGGGCAGGATGGCTGGACCCCACTAGTGCATGAATTCATACAACAAGCCTCTAGTATGTATATATTACAGGGGTGGGCAAAAGTAGGTTTACAGTTGTTCAAATGAAAAATACATAATACAGGAATAAATAATTATACAAGAATAAACTCTTCCATGTACTTACAACTGTAAACCTACTTTTGCCTACCCCTGAATATAAATCCTGCAAAAGGACAACACAAAAGTTGGGTGCTTAAGCAAAGCTCCTGAAACTGCAGTTGTTTAGTGTGGTCATATGGTTTATTTGTGAGTACATTTGTCACAACTGAATTTATGGCCTGGGTTAAGTTTCCTTCATCTCTGCAAATCATTGGCCACATCAACTATTTCACAACAACTGTGTGCGTAACCCACAACAGTGGATGCGTGTGGAAATCCTGTTAGCTTCCCCACCTGGAATACAAGCAGGATGCGAGGAGGGGGCGGTGGTGGGGAAATTGAACTGCAGTCATTTCTCAGTTCCTGTGTCTACAGTTTGGGGACCTTGCGCATTGCACAGTGGGTTTATGTGATTGATTCCCACACATCTTTTCTCACATACTTTAGAGATAAAAGGTGGGAGGAAAGGGGCATTTTTCTGACTAGTTGCTACCTCTTGTGGGGTTGCAAACCAAGGGAAATGGTACAGTCTTTCAGCCTGTCTTCCCTCCTGATACTGTCTTTTACAATGATCTTTTCAGTTGCTGTCAAGTTCCAGGGAGATTGCTATTGGCTCTGACAATCTGTAGAGGCACAGGGAGTATGCATACTCTGTCACTCTCCTCCATTGCCGTGCACCTGTCCCATTGGCCACCTTCTCCTCCCCCAGTACTCGAGGTTGGGGAGTCATTGTCTTCACATGGCTGTCTCCTTGTCACTCAGTTATCCACTCACATGTCACTTCCTCAGTGGGGACTTGGTTGCGTACTCCAGTCAAAGTAGATGTAGTGTTATTCCCTGCCATATCACCTTATCTTTAACCACAGCACTTGCTGCCATTAGATATTTTTATATTTATTTGTTCTTTATATTGCTCCAAAATATATGCTCCATAAAAATTGGACCTATTTCCTGTCTTGATGGCATTCAGTCCTTTTTTTTTTTTTAATGTGAAAAACCAGATAGCAAATATTTTAGGCTTCTTTGGCCAAATAGTCTCTGTCAAACCTACTCAACTCTGCCACCCTAGCACAAATACAACCATAGATAATATATAAACAAATGAATGAAGTTGGGTCCCAATAAATCTTTATTTATGGACACTGAAATCTGAATTTCACATAATTTTTATGTGTTATCTATCCATATTATTTTTTCCTGACCGTTGTAATATATAAAAACCATTCTTAGTTTGTGAGCTTTATAAAAACAGCGAGTTTGGCCTGCAGACTATAGTTTACTGACTGACTCCTGATGAAGAACATTGCCTGGCTGGCCCTTACTACAAGTTTATTATTGTGAATAATACAGTGGAGTGATAGGGAGGAATTTTTACATGAAGAAAATATATTTACTCCTAAACATAGAATGGGAAAGTATTTTTATAAATCAATCCTGAATATATAGGTTATTCTGGAAGGATAAGATCCTCTTTTGATATCTCTGTATTTGGCCTGGGAGTATACAGATTATCAGACAGCAATAATTCTTAATTTCCTTTTTTCTTTTTAACTGTAAATTTGCTTATTATTAAACTCATACATATCGGGATACAGACGACCAGTTGTCTCCTAATATCCAGCTGTTCCCTTCTTTAGTAATAGAAGCTCTGAATTTAAACTTAAGCGATTTGGCCTTGCAATCGATGTTGATGGTTGACCTGGATTAACCCATGATTCTGTACATTTGGGATTCTCAAAATAAATCCACTTTTCATCACCAGTCACAATTCAGTGCAAAAAAGACTTTCTTTCGTGCTGTTGAAGCAACATTTTACTGATGACTTTTCGGTTTTCCATTTGTCTTTCATTCATTTGATGTGGCACCCATTTTCCTTCATTTAAAATCTTTCCCATTGCTTGTAAATGATCAAAAATTGTTTGCTGAGCAATGTTTAATCTTTCTTCAAGTTGTTTTTGAGTTTGACACGCATCTTCATCCAGTAATGCTTATAACTGTTGGTCTTCAAACTTTTTCAGTTGACCTGGACATTCTTTGTCTTTCACATCAAAATCATCACTTTAAAGCATTTAAAACAGAATTCATAAGTATCTTGAGATGGAGCATGTTCACCATAAGCTTCCCGAAGTAATCAGCAGCACTTTTCTTCAAAATAATGAATTATAACTTCCCGCAAATGCTCTTTTTTTTTTTTTTGCACAAAATTTGACATTTTTAAGCGTAAAAATACCTATGATGTTAACACCTTCAGCAAATATGACATATGAAGTTTTGAAGCTTGCTGTCAATACATCAAAATAGTATACATTTACATATCAAATCGCATATATATCAACATATGTGTAACTCCATCTATTGAAAAAAAAATCCTCATTATTAACCGGTACACCTAGTAATCTACTATATTTAAGTCTTTCTGTTAATAGCATCTGAACGGCTCTGTATCCTAATTAATACAATACTCATTTTAGAACATTTAGAACAAACAAAAAAAGTGCCAAAGAAGGGGAGGGGGGACTTGATTATAATTCTATCTGCCAGAGTCAGCCATTGTTAACTGACATCTTAGTGGACAGGTGGCATGCCCCCTTCAACCTCTTGGGAAATGAAGCACCCCATCTCTCCTTGGTTTTCTATTAGTCCTGCCCAGTCCTTGTAGTCACTCTTACTCAATCACCCCATTTGAGTGTGCCATCTAGTTCCTGGAAGGACTATGACTCATACAAAAATGAGCTGAAAACTTTTCCTACTTCTTAAGTATTCTTCTAAACAAGATTTTTATTGGCCATGTAAGATCCCATCATGTAGACTTAACCAGTGTTTCTTGAACTAATTCCCTATTGTTGGAGTGTTTATCCAATCTTCATACTGATTTTTATCATGACACAGCAAAGTATTTATTATGTCATTAAAAACTCTCAAACACTTTTAAAAAATGATTGCTATATTATGGGTAGAACTGTTCCTTGAGTTGTTTATTCATTAGTGACAAGAAACTTGTTCTCATTTTTTCTTTAGGGAACACCTCTCTCTACTCCATGTGTACCTACCAACTCCCAGATACAAAGGGTGGGTATAAGATGGTGCTGGTCTGGTCCCGGCCCCACATTCCCTGGGTACCATGATTCCCTGGATACCAATAAACTTTACTTGCTTAAGTTAAAAAAATCCTAAATCATGCAATAAAAAATTTTCTAGAATAAAATAGACTTTTTTTCATATATACACTAACCTCTACTAAAATACATGTTAGAAAAGCAGAAAACATGAATAAATGGGAAGAGGGGCTATTTCTTTGGATAAAAAGGTTCAATATTAGCAAGATATCAATACATCAGATTAATTAATGCATTTAAAGCAATTGTAATTGTAGTGAAAACTGTGATTATCTACCAACATCTATTCCATTCCAGGTTTGTGGGTGTGCTTGATTAATCCAATTAGATCATTTTGATTCTGTCCTTCATTGTTGTGATTGATTAAAAAAAAAAAGAGAGAGAGAATTCAGGCTAATGACACACAATTTTCTGGTGCCCTGATGTCTTTTGCTAGAGGTGAGCAAGGATGCAGTGGTTAGGGTTGCATCTGTTAGCCATCCTACATCTATGAGCTGAAGGGTGACCTTGACATTGGATAGCAGAGCTGGAAAATGGAAATACAGGGGTTATTAATGACATTGATGGGCAATTGATTCAAGCACCACTGAAATTTGATCTGCCTTTGGACTCATAGTTATGAAAGCCAATCAATTCCTTTATTGTTTAAGCCTCTTTGACTTGGGCTTTCAGTGTTTTGCAGCATAGAGCATACTAACTGGCATGGCAATCGTTATTTCTCAGGGATTTCCTTTGAAAAGAAATGACAAAATGCTTTTAAGACTTAAAGAATGAAAAATTTAAATTTTTATAGTAATTTTAGTATTGTAATACTATTAACAGATATTGACCAGGTAGGCCAATGAAATAGAACAGGAAGTTCAGAAACAGACTCTCATACATGCACTTACTATATGATAAAGTTGGGTTATTTTAATAAACAATGCTGAGACCATTGGTAACTATTTGGAAAAAATACAACAACAACAAAATAACATTAGTTCTCTTCTTGTTTAGATTGAGTTAAATGTAAAAGATTAAACCAAGAACTAAAAGAATATATAGATACCAAATCTTGGAGTTGATAAAGGCCTTATAAATTGGAAGTCAAGTAATATGTGAAGGAAATGTAGGAGAGACTTGAAGTATTTAAAACTTGATATGCCAAAGAATATCATAATAAAAATGTATGGTCAAAAGTAAATTGTTAAATACAGAGTAATATATTCTGTTAATTTGATTTTATTTGTACTGTGTTCAAAAGATTAAAACCAGAGTTTTTATAGGCATGATATATGAAACCTCAAGACTGATCATCTTTCACCCCATCAGCATTTTCTTTTGGGAACACTGTGTAATGGGTTTTAGTCAATTCTACAGGAAGTAAGACATCAATAATTGAAAATGAAAATAATTTCACTATACACTTTTATTAAGTTAAAGCTTTTGTTCAACCCAGATTTTTCTTCCATGAGGCATGCTATACAAAACTGAAGTGTACTGATTGATATTTTTCTTTTATCAGGAAACTATATTATTGCAATATATTATATAAACATACAGGACAAATCCTATCTATAGAATAATAGGTACTATCAACATCAAAGACTCTTATTTTCTCAACATTAAACTTTATTTTTCTTTTTAAAATATTTAACCTACTTACAAATTCTAATGACGTTTTTTCTTTTCCTATTGCTTTGTAATGTTACAATAAATTTTACATTCTTTATTTGTATTTTATCCCCAGATTTGTTTCGTTTAGTCCCCTCCTCCCAGATTTTTGTAGTTATTCTCTATGTGTATCCCCTTAAACACTGTTGTTTCTTCCATTAACTTGGTATAGGTAGAAGCAACCTGCTCTGTCTATTCTGGTTTCCTAAGTTTGGTCTGCTAAGTCCCTTTGATGTCTATGAAGTTTTTCAGTGGATAGAGCATCGGCCTGGGTACTGAGGGTTCAGGGTTCGATTCTGGTCAAGTGCATATATTTCTGTTGCAGGCTCAATCCCCAGCCCTGGTGGGGGCACTTGAGGGAAACAGCCAATGGATGTGTTTCTCTCATATCAATGTTTCTCCGTCTGTCACTTTCCTTCCGTTCCACTCTCTCTAAAAATCAGTGGAAAAATGTCCTCAGTTAAGGATGAACAACAACAACAAAAGTTGTTTTTACAAGTCCTATGCTTTTCTAAAATGTTTCCACCCAAAACGTGTTATTATATGTTTCATTTAATTAGGTTGCCTGTCACAATTAGTGGTATCTCTATTGTGTTTGATTAAAAACTAATATACTAAAAGGCACTTTGAAAACAAGATAATTTACCCTTTATGCTTTGACAGGCCTAAGAGTCTTAAATTTTTCACAGATGGCATCTGTTATTTGTACCAGGTGCCTGTTAGCGCTATGTAAATTCTTGCTGGTATCACTGTGTCTTTTTTGTTTCCTGAAACAGGTGTACCACTTATTTCTCTTCAGTTAAATGAAATCCTCTTTGTGACCTTTTCCATACTTAAGGAGTAAATAAAATTCACTTACTTGCTCCAAAATGTATTTAGAAATGCAAATTAAGTGTTCCCCTGTAGGGGGTGCAATCTGTTTTAAACTCTAAATATGTGTAATGAAAGCTGTAAACCATAGAGGGCACATTCAAAGGCACTCTGTGTATTAATGCAGATTTCTTTTTTTTTTTTTTTTAATAAATTTTTATTGTTCATATTATTACAAGTGTTCCTTTCCCCCCCCCTTCCCACCCCACCCTCTGCCCTTTCCCCACTCCCCATTGTCCTCATCCATAGGTGCACAGTTTATGTTCAGTCTCTTCCCACATTCCCCTCTCCCCTTTTCCCCAAGAATCATCAGTTCACTCCCCTTCCATACCTCTGATTCTATTATATTCAACAGTTAATATTGTTCATCAGATTTTTTTTTAATTTCCTTGGTTTTTAGATTCACTTGTTGATAGTTACGTATTTGTTGTTCATAATTTTTATCTTTATTTACTTTCTCTTCTGAAAGAACCCCCTTCAGCAATTCATATAATTCTGGTTTGGTGGTGATGAACTCCTTTAGCTTTTTTTTTTATTAGTGAAGCTCTTTATCTGACCTTCAATTCTGAGTGATAGCTTTGCTGGGTAGAGTATTTTTGGCTGTAGGTTCTTGCTGTTCATCACCCTGAATATTTCTTGCCATTCCCGTCTGGCCTGCATGGTTTCTGTTGAGAAATCAGCTGACAATCGTATAGGTGCTCCTTTATAGGTAACCACCTGCTTAGCTCTTGCTGCTTTTAATATTCTCTCTTTGTCCTTTGCTCTTGGAATCTTAATTATGATTTGTCTTGGTGTGGTCCTCTTTGGATTCCTCTTATTTGGAGTTCTGTGTGCTTCCTGGACTTGTAAGTCCAATTCTTTCCCCAGGTGGGGGAAGTTTTCTGTCACTATTTCTTTCAGTATGTTTTCGATATCTTGCTCTCTCTCATCTTCTGGGACCCCCATGATTCTGATGTTGGGTCGTTTGAAGTTGTCCCAGAGGTTTCTTACATTATCTTCAATTTTCTGGATTCTCTTGCCTTCTAGCTTCTGCAGAGGAGTGTCTTCTGGCTCTTTATGTTCCAAATCTTTGACTTGATTCTTGCGATCTTCTATTCTGTTTTTAGGACTCTGTAGAATATTTTTTATTTCAGACAATGTATTCTTTATTTCTTGTTGATCCCTTAGCATTTCTTGTTGATCCCTTTTCATATCCTCATAGGTCTCATTTATTTTATCGGCCTTTTCTAGGAGTCTCTTGAAAAACCCTATAAGTGTGGTTTTGAACTCTATATCCAGTCTCTTTTTGTCCTCCATTTCTTTCGTTTGTGATCTATTTGGTTTAGGCATTTTCGCAGGCAGCTTTCCTGATGGGGGCGGGGTTTCAGGGTGGAGCCTACAGCCTTGGCTTCCGTCAGCCCCGCCCTATGGGACTCCTGAGACTCAGGGTCCTTCAGTACTTGTTGTAAGCACCTCTGAGAGAAAGGTGCCCTCGATTTTCGCCTGCTACCAAACAGTGTAAGCTCTCCCGCAATGGGCCCGAAACTGGGGTTCAGTTCAGTTGGAAGTGGAGTTGGAGGTGGCGTTCAGAGCAGTCTGGAGCCTGTCTCCTTCCCGCCAGGGCAGTCCTACGGCACAGCCGGCCGGCCCTTCTCTGCGCGCTGTGTGCGCGCCTCTGGGACCTCCTTTCGCTGCTTCCCCGAGTACCGCCTTACAGCCCAGCTCCCTATGGATGAGCCTGGGTCCCCAGGGTCTGGCCTAGAACGGGGGTTCAGAGCAGTTGGGGGCCCAGCACAGTCGGAGTGTTTATCTCCTTTCCGCTAGGGAACGCCCGCCAGGCACTCGGCCTCCCTCCTCTCCGGCTCCGTCCTCTTCTCGCGCGCCGCGTGTCTCCGTACCTTGGGCTTTTACAGCTCCTCCGCGCTTCCTTCTGGTTTTCTCCTTGCTTCTCGTTGTAGAATTTCCAGTCAGTTGACTTTCCTGTAGTTCTGGGTAATGTCCATTTTATATTTTAGTTGTATTTTATTGAAATTGTTGCGTGCGGCTGCGGCTAGGTGCCTACCCGAGCAGCCATCTTGGATTCTCCTAATGCAGATTTCTTAAGCGATCTGAAAACCATGTAAATTTGATAGCCAGTGTTTCCCTCGAGTTATAAAATTTGAATAATTAGGATAAAAACAATACATATATTTTTTATGGTTTGGGGCGTTGAATTAATCAGGATTCTCCCAAGAAGTAGAACCAGTAGAATGTATATATAATATATTCTTACTTATGTGTTTATACATTTAAATTCATATAAATTATCATACACAAACATACACATACTACATTTAGGTAGAGGTTGCAATAGAGGTAGAGAGATTGATTTATTACTGTGGGAGCTGGCAAGTTCAAAATCTGTATCACAGGCTGGAAATTCAGGTGGGAGTTGATATTGCAGTCTTGGGTCTGAAGGCTTTCTAAGTTGCAGTCAGAAGGCAGAATTCCTTCTTGTCTTGAAAGCTTCAGTCTTTGCTGTTAAGATCTTTAATTGATTGGATGAGGTTCACCCACATATGGATGACAATCTGTTGATTTAAAGTCTATTGATTATAAATGTTGATCACATCTTTGTTTTGTTTTTCCATTTTTTATTAAGATATTATATGTGTACATATCTTACCATTGCCTCCCCGCCCCCCCCCAACCCACTCCCATACATGCCCTCACCTCCCAGGGTTTTGCGTCCGTTGGTTATGTGAACATCTTTAAAATACATTTACATCTAAACTAGTATTTGACCAAACAACTGAAATCTATAGTCTAAACAAGTTGGCATATAAAATTAATCATTACTGGCATATTGCATACATTATATCAATGTAGGCATGAACCTAAATGAAAGATAATGGTTGCTAAACTACCTGGCATGGCTCAGTGGTTTGAGCATTGACCTATAAACCAGGATATCATGGTTTGATTCCCAGTCAAGGCACATCCCAGTAGGGGATGTGCAGGAGGCAGCCAATCAGTGATTCTCTCATCATTGATGCTTCTATCCCTCTCTCCCTCTTCCTTCCTCTCTGAAATCAAGAAAAAACTATTTTTAAAAAGATAACGGTTGCTAGGTTTTTGGTAGCCTGGCTTTACTGTTTAATAGAACTCTTCAGTAATGAAAATGTTAATTTATACTGTAGTACTCCAAAGTAGGACATGAAATATATAAACCATACTTCTTGTCAGTTTGGATTTTTTCTCTAATTATTATGGAGGGTCAATGTCTTATAATGGTATTATTTTAGTTTGTTCTTTGAAACATAGCTTTCAAGTTCTTCGTGTGCATTTTATATTAGGCAATCTTGAACACATAATTAGAATAGTGGCCAAAATGTAGATTAAAGAGAGAAGGCTAATCAACTTGCTCTCCTGTGGAATTTCTAAAATCCTAAAATTGTTCTAACAGAATGTTCCAGGACCTCACACAGATCCATAAAAATGTATCTTGTGGGTTATGGTGCTCATTTGTTTTGTGTAAGTTTCCAGTTCAAGAAGATGTCAGGCTTGGATGTCTTCTAGTTGCCCTCATCCTGTAAGTCTTTTTTTCAGTCTCCCAAGTTAAAAAGAAATCTTTTAGTTGTCTTTCTCCCTACAGTTCTAAAGTAGCTATCTCACTCTCCTTTTCTCTCTCCTCCCTCTTTTCTCTCCCTCTCAGTTCTGATCCTGATGTTCAAAATGTACTGTCCCTAATCTTGTATGTCTTATATTCAATTTATGTGTCAGTCTTCATCTATATTTCCTTTCCAAAGGTTATTACAGTTTATTTTTTAAATCCTAGAATGGTGTTTAGTCTGTGTGTGTGCTGCGCATATGTGTGTACTTATGTCTTTAGTTGTGGGATCTTGATCTCTACGTGACTTTCCATTAGCTTGACATCATCATGTGACCCCTTGGGTTGAGCAGGAAATGAGTTTTTGTCCCAAATAGCAGGACGCAACAGAAATGATTTTCTTTGCTCCAAAGCCTCTTTGCTGCAGGAACACAAATTGAAATAGTGGCTCAGTGATTGATTTAACTCATTAGACAGCCTGCTGATAAGAATTTATGTTTAGACTTTGGAAGAAAGGGAGAACATTTTCCAGGGCTCTGAAGAGGTCCAAGTCATAGAAAAAAGTAAGAAGAAAAACTATTACTTGCAAACAGTATTGAGCAATATTCTGTATAATAAATCAAACTTTATAGGATTAATCATTTGTCAGATTGTGTGCCAACACCCTATCGTGTGATTGTGTGTGTGTGTGTGTGTGTAGTGGGGGAGGGTTATATATGTTCACTGAGGCAATCCCTAATATAAAGTTTATTAGCTTTTATTTGATTTCTCCTTTATTAAAGAAAAGTATTGAGGAAATGACAAACACTTTTTATTTTTTTTGGCAAGCTCAGCTTTTTCAGGCTGTTTATTTTTGCAGATGTATTTCATCAGTTCTTAAGAATGAAGCTAGGAATGTTTCCTGGCTTCTTGGTTAGTACCACCCAGAAATTTAAAAAAAAATTGTTTTCTTAGAATATGGTATTTGGGGGAGGTAGGCAATCTTTTTGTTTTTGTGAACTAGTAGATTTTAAAATACATTTAAATGATGCATTTTAATGCTGCTTTTAATTATGCAGCGTTTTAATTCCATATTGCTTTTTTTGTTTGTTAATCCCTCGAGAATATTTTTTCCATTGATTTTTAAAGAGTGGAAGGGAGAGGAAGAGACAAAGAAATATCAATGTGAATGAGACACATCAATTGATTGCCTCCCACATGCACCCCCACCAGAGCCAGGTGTAGAGCCTGCAACCGAGGTAATATCCTTGACTGGAATCGAACCTGGGACCCTTCAGTCTTCAGGTTGACACTCTTTTCACTGAGCCAAACCAGCTAGGGCCTATATTGCTTTTTGACTCTTGTTTTAGGTTGATGCATTTATTATTTTATAGTTAACTAAAGGCCTAGTGCATGAAATTCATGCACTGGTGGGGAGGACATGACTGCTCATTGATCATTCATCAGCCCAGTCTGCCCCCTCTCACAGTTCAGGAACCCTCAGGGGATGTCCTACTGATGGCTCAGGGGAAGGCGCCACCCTCATCACCCCACTGCTGCTGCTGCTATTGCTGCTGCTGCTGCCACTGCCAGCTGCCACACTCCAGTATAATATCTCAAAAATTGTAAGAAATTTTTAAAAAATATCTGCAAATAAAATGTTTTCTCAGTGTCTCCCCATTCACAGGCAAAGGGCCTGAGCTGAAGGGTATAAGGGGTAGTTTTACTCTGCTTCCTATTTCTATACAATCAGTGTGAGAACACAGCCTGTGGAAAGCATCGGGAGGCCCAAATACACTTTTTGTGTTTTTTTAAATTGAACTTATTGGGGTGACACTGGTTAACAAAATTATACAAGTTTCAAATAAGCTTTTCACAAGAGTATTTCTTATAGTTAAAATACCTATATTAAGAAATTGTTCTGATGCATTTTCTTTGAACCAGATGAATTGAGTCTGTTTCTTCATTTGTCAAACATTTATTAAGCCTCCCAGGCTTTGATGTTGCCCTGTGCCTACAGAAACTGACAGTTTAGACAAAAATTGAAAGCAATTACAATTCAACATAGTGACTGTTACAAAAGGGGTTCCTTTTCCTGATTGTGTCTTACCATTTTGGGCCAACTCCAGAGGGCCTTCCAGTTTGAGCTTTGAAGTCGGGGAATAAAGCAGAAGCGAGGACACAGAAACTTCCTGTCAAATAAAGAAGTAAAATTTAAGCTGCCAACAGAGAACCATGTTAATACACTTCCTTTTCTCTGAAATCCTAGATAAAATTGATGTATTCATAATGCAGAGCTCCTCAAATTGAGGGATGTGACCTAATCTCTTGAAGAAAATGAAAATCCTTGTGGACTTCTATGGTTGACTGAAATCTATAATAATAAAAGCATAATATGCTAATTAAACCAGACGACCTTCCGGATGACCTTCCGGACGAGGGCGGGGTTGTGAGGGAAGCCGGTGCCAGCAGCTGGGAGAAGGAAGGCCTACTCTTGCATAAATTTCATACATCGGGCCTCTAGTTATTATAATGTTAATTAAATAGCATATAAGCAATATTGATAATGTTGATAATGTTGATAATATAAGTAATGTTTGATATGCACAAACACAAAATTACATATATTACTTTATGCTTATAACTCATACTAAAATCAAAACAAATTTACAAATGAAATGTAAATAGGACTACAAAACCATTATAATTCAAATGAACATTACAATTCAGTTCAGATCAACATGGACTTAATGGGATGGGTGGTGCTGCTTTGCTGAACTAGCTGTTGATTTGGGGAATTACAGTAGAAAGATGTTACCACAAGTCTCGTTCTGTGGTTCACCTGTTGCTGTATTGGGATTTGAAAATACTTAAATGCCTGTTTGCGTAAGTATGGTATCCAAACAATATTAACCCCGTTAAGTGTCTAACAGGATGCTAGGCTAATCAAGCCTCATCTTTGATCAGACCCTTTCAGTGAGTAATTTAGAAGGAGGGCATTGAAGATGTATCACGTGGCAACTCTGTAAAGCTTCATCACTTGAATATAAAGTTAGCTTAATTGAATTAAAGGTAGCCTTTCAATAACTTAGGTGTCGGGTACAGTTATTGCTACAATCGGGTATAAAAAGCCTCTCTTTTGCATTTTATGACCACATGTATTTCTAATAAGTTGATAGGAGTTGGCGAAAAGATGATTCTGGGCTCTCCCACCACTCTCCTTGGACCTTGTTTGAACCCCAGGGCCTTCCTGTCACACAGCCCTCCCTGATGCCAACTGGCATAGACTCAGCTGGACCGCAAACCACTGCATAAAACCATTGTTCCACTATGCAGTTGCTTGGGTCATGCAAAAGATACACACTGTTAAATTTATTTTTTTAGAAGACTACCCTAAAAATTAAATTTTTAAAAAAATCAAGAATTTGAAGACCTTTAATAATATATCCATAGATCTTAGTTTGAGAAATACTTCTATAGAGAGAGAATGCAACAGTTTCCTGATGGTGAAAATAAGATTTGGGACTCTCTACCCAAATTTTGTCTAATTAAAGAAATTTGTAAATAATTTCTCATTTCTAGATGCACCATTAACGTATAGCATTGCAGTGATATTTAAATCTGATGTCCAGGACCCGTTATGACACGTGTGCCATGAGGAATTTAGATAGGTCCCGGGTTTTAAGAGCCAAGCCTACCTGCTGTTGGCCCTGGCTCCGCCAAGGCTGTGTTGAGCCTTACCTGCTTCCCGGGGCTGAGGAGACCACAAAGCCCAGCGTTGGTGTCCTCTATACCTACATCTGTCTACGGGCAGTGTTGTTGGGTTTGTGTTTGAGTCCATCATTTTTATTTTTCACTTTGAGAACTAACATGTTCTAAGTTTCATGTATAATTAATTGGTTATATTTAATTTCTAAACATTAGAAGTGATTCATTTACCAAAGGATAAATTTAATTCGTCTCAACCAATTTCCCCCTACTCTTTTTGTGTTTTAAATCATGAAATGACACCGACCATTTCTCTATGTGTGGCGTTAACAGCACTCTCTCTGCTTCAACTTAAATACTGCCATTAGGACATAATCAGTGCTTGAAAATCCAAACCGAGCAAAGCCATATCCTTCATGATGCCAGAAATTCTGCTTTCTTTTTTTTCTAATTTATTTTCAGCTAATTTGTATCCATCAAGATTTTAATCAGGGGCATAATATGTTTATATTTGATAAAGGGCTGATTGTAAGCTTTATCCATTGCCAGTCATAATGCTTGGCACATAGTAGGTATTCATTGTGGGCGAATGAATGAATGAATGAATGAGGTGTAGTAGTAGTGGCACTGGTGTGGCCATGTAGTTTTTTAGCAGAAGCACACTTTGCATTGTAGAAACATTGTCTTACTTAATCTTTGCATTGCCTAAAGTATTATTTATTTTGAGAGATGCAGGAATCTTTTAGAAAATTTGTAGATTCCTCTGGCTCAGGCTCAGAGGTTGAGAATGCTCTTTGGATAATCACATGGATGGATCGCCTTTTACACAAAAAGGAACAGTTATAGATCAAACACCCAAATTGTACATAGAATGATGTACCTCCTACCTAGTAGTTAAAATAGTTCAAAGAATTTTTACCAAAGCCATTGGTCCTAGGCAGCATTTAAAATAGATATTTGATATTGTTATAATTGAAGCCCTGAGTTGTAGAACAATGGAACACCAGAAATCAAATTTTCTTTTGAACTTATTTTTTTTTATATTGCCAAGGATTTCTTTGTTTCTGTTATCACCACGTAGATTTTAAATATTATGTCAGAATATTTTATCACATTAATATCCAAGTGTAATCTTTCTTAATTAAAATCATTTCTCTAAGCTTGTACTAAATAATTTATAAAATGATTGAAAACAGACTGGTGCTCTTGGACTAAAGGACTTTTGTTGTTCTATTATTTTTCAACTTAGAATTTTTAATTTGCTGAAAATACTTAAACTTCAAAGCACTTACACTGGCTTAATGTTTTATTTTCCTTTTTAAATCAATCTCAATATATTCTACAAAGCTTCTTTTAAATAATAGACATCTTAAGTTTTTCCTACATACACTTAATTTTTTTTAAATGACAGATGTTTAACCTAAAATTTCATAAAATAGCAAAGTTTTGTTATTTTCTATTTTAATAATGAGATCAATAACTTTTGATGATTTGACATAGCAGTTTGAGCAAAGAGACAGTCTGAATTGAAACACGTAAAACATACTTGAAATAATTTCCTACATAATTATAAATGAATAGCTGAAGTCTGAGTTACCTCTTTTATTTACTAATTGGAATATTAGAATTTTCATCTTCATTAGTGCCTTATCTCTCCAGAATCTTCTCAGTTACAATAAGACCTTTCCTTTCAGAGCCTCATTAATGTGAATTTAACTCCATGTAGAAATAATGCAATTACACCCAACTAGTTACAATTTTAGTGCTCATTGTTAGATACTCTTTTTTAAAATTATTGTTCAGCCCCTTATCCCATTAAAATTTGAAGCTCTTCCCACTATTTCTAAACCTGAGGCCTGCCCACCCATCCCCACACCTGAGTCTCCGCAAGCCGCCTTGATTTACCATGTCCATCTGGTGCAAAGCTCCGCCCTTCCTGGTTTCTACAGCACACACCTTGACCAAGCATTCTGAGTTTTTGTAAGGATCCCCCTGCAAAACACAAGGTTTTCACCACTCTTTCTCCTTCAGCCTTGTCTGTTGACTATCCCTCCCCAAATTCTTCTGTTTTGCAGAAGAGCTTCCTTTTTCCTGGGGAGCCTTCATAGCCCAGGCACCACAACTTTGGGAGTCACATCTGAAACGCACCCCCCCCTCCGCCCACACACACACACACACACACACACACACACACACTGGAGTATTGGCGGGTGCCTTCCTGTCTCTATCTCAGTAACAGCAAACATAGCAGGATTCTCTTGTGGAAAAACAACAAAAGTTGGAAACAGTCCCATTAATCTGACAGTCCAATTTTAATGTTTTAAGTAGAATTTCATTGAATTTGCAACATCAAGTTTGATCAACTAACTTTCAGTGGTGAGAACTGAAAACATCTAATGTAAGCAAAAACTACTCTTAAGTCAGAAATAAAATATTTCACATAACAAAAAAAAAAAAAGCCTATCTTTAGGATTTTACTTACTGCCTACCTCTTTTCAAAAATGTAATTTATAAAAATTGTGGAATGAATCTGGGTGTGAGCTTTTCTGGACTTTTTCCAAACCACTTTTCCTGTTAGCTGTTCCAAGAGAATTTCAGGAGTTTGCCAGCTTGGTTTGTTTATGAGCCTAGAATTTAGATGGTGGTATAAATTTAAATAGTCTGAAGAACTTGCTTCTACCACACTGGGTTAGAAATGATTGCAGAGGCACTTCTGCCCAGAATACTGACCTGTCTTGCATGATTTTGCTTCCTGTCAGAATTGTTGTTATTATTTTTAATCCTCACCTGAGGATATGTTGAGGGAGGGTGGAGAGATTAAAACATTGATGTGATATCGGACCCGAAACCTAGGTATGTGCCCTGACTGGGAATCAAAGCCACAATCATCTGGTGTACAAGACAGTGCTCCAGCCAGCCGAGCCACCTGGCCAGGGCCTGTGAGAATGAATTTTAAAGGGAGAAAGCTGAGAGCCAGTTGACTAGAAGAACTTTAGTTCTCACTCAGTTCTAATAAAATTTAATGGTTTGATCTTTAATTTAGGAGGCAATTTTCCTAGTAATTTGGCAGAGGTTCATTCCTTTAAATAAAACTTTACCAGCCCTAACTGGTTTGTTTCAGTAGATAGAGCATCGGCCTGCGGACTGAAGGGTCCCAGGTTCAGTTCCGGTCAAGGGCATGTACTTTGGTTGTGGGCACATCCCCAGTAGGGAGTGTGCAGGAGGCACTGATCGATATTTCTCTCTCATCAATGTTTCTGACTCCATCCCTCTCCCTTCCTCTCTATAAAAAAATCAATAAGATATATTTAAAAAAAATCACACACCTTTACCAAAGATACTGCATTAATGGGGTTTTGAGGAGCTCATGTTTCCTTACATTCCATGATTTTTTTTTTTTTTTAGTGGTGCTGTTTTTTATTTAACAAACATTTTTAAAAATTATTATTAACAAAGCATTGCATTGGGCATGTTTCAAACATGTAAGCAATAAAAAAAAAAAAGAGAGTGGGAGAAAGACACAGCAGAGCCTGAATGTGAGTGCATTTGGACGTGGGTTGTCTTCAGATTCCACATGGGAACATGGGTATTGAGATTCTGTTACTGTTAGCCTGGTCTTAATACTGAGACTGCAAAAAGAACATCTATGTTATCTTTGTGTGACCTTGACCACATTCTTTAACCTTCCTAAGGACCTCATTTCTTGAGTGTTACTAGTAAATGGATCTTATGTCTCCCTTTTACCTAACTCCAAAGGTGGGTTGTGAGGGTCGGATAAAAACATCTGTGAAAGTACTTTGTATGGTACTGTAGTAGCTACAGACATTAGTGATGATGTTTGTGGGGAAAAAAAAAAAAAAAAGGGGGGGGGATGGAGGAGGAAAAGGAAGTTTGCTCTTAAAATTCCTTCCTGCAGTGTGGGTGAAGTGGATAGTCCTCAAACCCTAAGTGGCTGAAAAATGGCGGGAGGAAGGGACTACCAGCCGGGGGCACAGCGGTGACAGGGCCCTCCAACTGGCCCTGCGAATGTCCACTCCATTCCTTTCAGGTGCTGTTGGAATGTTGGCAGTGTGCTAGGCACCATGTGGGTGAGTGGGGAGCCACACAATGACAGGATCCGGTGCGTGCCCTCCAGCAGTTCCCAGGTCAGCTGTGGACAGCAGAGCGTGAGCCAGGAGAAGTGCTGGGCAGAGGGATTGGAGCAGAAAAGAAGCTGGTGCTTGTGAGTGGCTCTGGCATATCTATTCCAGGATTAAATAGGATGACTTAAAAAGAACCCACCGTATTTGTGACTGTTGAAATCACACAGAAAAGGAAAACATTAAGGGTATTTTAAAAGGTTGGTTATAAACAGACGTCTGTAGTAACACTTTTTTTATCTTTTCCTAGATGAGGAGTGACAGGACTAGCATCTTCTTTAGTCTTGTCACGTCCCAGGTTACTTACGTGCTCTTTTTGGGCGTCGGGGGCATCGTTTTCACCAGGAGGTTCTACTCGATTGCTCACTTACGTTCGTGTCATGGGACACTAAATCTCCATGCCCCATTTTTAACTTCATCTCTTGTATCCAAAAGTTAAATTGCTGGTGATCTTTATCTCTGACAGTTTTTAAAGGAAATGAGTGGATAATCTATTATTCATACTAGTAATAAGGACCCAAAAATCAAAGATAATTCCCAGTTAGTGGTAATCGTATTTGGCTCTTGAATGCCTTGAGAATTTTTTCTTTCGTTCTTTCTTAGACAAGCAATAAAATAAACATTTATTTTCTAAATATACAACTGGAAGGGGAGACATTCCAGAAGATGCCAAGAGCTATTAGGAAGCTAACCTAAGATTAAATACTCACTGCAGTCCTAGCAGGTTTGGCTCAGTGGCCAGAGCATAGGACTGCAGAAGGAAGGATCCTGGGTTTGATTCCAGTACCTCGGCTGCAGGCTCAATCCCCGCCCTGGTCAGGGGACGTGTCGGAGGCAACCTACCAATGTGTTTCTCTCACATCACATAAGTGTTTCTCTCCATTTTCTCTAAAAGTCAATGGAAAAATGTCCTGGGGTGAGGATTAAAAACAACAAAAATTCACTGCAGAAAATCCAGGGAGTTGGGTTAGGCTTGTGTTGAAATGAATTCTCTACTGAATCTAACTAATGTTTTACTCCAGCAGAGTTGCTACTTTGGTGCCTACTTAGTATAAATATTCAGAGAAAATATGGGGAATTTGGGGAGAAAATGAAGTCTTATATAAACAGGCGGGTCTCAGTTATTTGTATTTACTGCAGAAATCCCGGAGTGGCCCCAGTGCGGCCCATGTACTCACTGTTACCGTACATTCACATGATGTACTGGATGCTTCCGGAGATGGTAGACAATCCCACATTCAAAATTCAAAACAAAAAATATTTCAATACCCAAGTGAGAGGAAATGGATTCTCCCAGATCAGTCTGGGCCCATCTTTTAAAGATGATGAGCGTCTGGAATTTTTATGTGCATTTGCAAAGCTACTGCTTCTCCTGACAGACAATTCCTTGTGATTACTGGCTGTGGGGCAGCAAGCAAGGGCAGCGTCAGGAGGGACAGAGAATTTACAGTGCAGAACCTTCCATCATGCATTGATGTCAGGAAAAGAGAGGAGCCATTTCTGATAAGAAAGAACTGTTAATTTTAAACAGCTGTGATGCTCTTTCCGTGACCACCTCCTGTAAAGCAACAGCGGGGTAATTCATAGGCCGTTGGTCACAAGATGAGTTTGAGTAATCAATCCCTCAGTGAAACCAAGAAGTAAAGACTAGAAGAGGTGACAGAGTTCAGCCCCGGGAGTGGAACACAGAGTCTTTTACGAATTGGTTTTCTTACCCAGGTTAGATTTGGCAGCAGCTACACCCCTCCTTAAAGCCCTTCCCCCCCTCCCCACCCCCCACCCTCTGTTTCTTATAGTGAATCAACACTTTTGAAACTATAGAAGCACAGTGTAAAAATTATTCCTGAGTTAGAGTTGCAGAAATGACATTGAAAGTTATTCAGCATTCCTACTACCCAGGCTAACTCTTAGTGGCACACTCATTTCGATGCTTGAAGAAATGTGATACCGTTTTTCTAAACCGATTTAGAATTTTTATTAATACCTTTGGCTGGAATAATGAAAAGCTGCCTGCATCTATGAAATTGGGTAAGAGCTTGTTATTTTGGTGAAGAGACATATTTCCCGAAGGTCTGTCTGCAAGTCGTCAGGTACAAATGTCGCATGTGAGTTGAATTTGGAAGTTGACTGCTTTGGGTTTTAAATTGGACCTTTAGGGGAATATATTCAGTTTTAAATCCAGCCTTAATATCTATGTGTGTTTTGAGTGTCTTTTCTCAAAGAATGAGGAACACGTTTTTCTTTTTCCAAAGGCAGCTTAGCTAAGTATTAGTTGTTTAGGGACAGGGGTTCTTGTTCAGCCTTTCCTTGCATGAGTTTGGAGGAAATCACTCATTTTTTTATCTATCTTTTTCACTTGACTTATCAAATATGCACACTAATTCTGGCCCCCTGCTTCTGGGGGTGTCACATATGTCACCCAAGTTTTCAGAAATAAATGGTGATATTTTAAGACTTTTATCAACCCAAGGTATTTTCATGTATATGAATAATAATAGCAATATTGTTTAAAATAAGAGCAAATCATGTAAATGAATGCTATATCATTTTCTTATTCATATTTAATAAACATTTATACTTATTCATATTTTATAAAGAACCCACAAGTATTTGGAACTATAAAAACTTATAGCTAAGTCTATATATGTCTTAATGTTCAGATTCCACTCAAGCTATAGCTTTAAATTTTCAGGGTTGAGGATCTAAGCAGCCTTGTAGGAATTAAGTAGGCCAGTATTCAAAACCACCACTCCTTTGGCTAGATTTTGCAAAACTTTCAAATCATCTGCTCAGAAGGCTAAATCCCAGGCACTCTTCAAGATGAGGCATGATGACAGAGTGGCTGGAAAAGCAGCATCTCATAGATGTAGAGAACTTGAAAAATAGCTCCTTCCTCTTTGAAGGGGAAGTACGATAGATGAAAGGAATGAATCCCTTATTACCTTCCTCTGGGAAAGTGATCACATTTACTAAAAACGAGGAAGGAAAACGTATCATACAAGGATGGAAGCAGATCAGAAGTGCATCGACATACAGGATCAGGCAAATCTTGAACCTTAAGCAAGGTCTAAAGATAGTAATATAGCCTATTATTCTCTAGAAGGGAAGATGGAACAATAATAACAGCTAACATTTATGGAGTGTTCATTGTTTACCAGCCACGGTATTTATTATGCATTATCTGTAGGTTATTCGTAAGTGAGACAGGTGCTGTGTTTGTCTTTATTCTGGAAGCAAAGAAACCAAGGCATACAGAGATTAAGAATGTTCCTCAAGGTCATTCATAGCTGTGCTACCTTTCAGACCCGGAGTACCTGATTGCAGAAACCACACTCTTAACCAGTATTCCATACTGCCTCCCATGAATCTGAAACGTAGATTCATAGTTCATCAATTGGTGGTGTGGAGGAGGAGATGGTGTGGACTGATGAAATATGGTTCTAAAATAGACCAAGTTCTAAGTTACTTAGGAATTGGCCCAAATAGCAAGGTAATCATTTTTGAAAAGGATGAATTCCAACAGGAATTGGGTATTGGATATTGTTAGAAGGTCCCCCGTTAAGTATTAAGGATGCATAACAAAGAGATTGAGACTTCAGAGTAAGAAACCCAGCCATTGGAAATGTATATAAGGCAAGGAACCCAGCCATAGTGGACTGTAGTAAAATTGAGGGCAGAGGCAGGAATATCTTGACAAAGCATTTCTTATGTTACCTCCCCTGCTAAGGGCTAGAGTTGGCCTCAGAATCACATGCATAGCTGTAAGTCAAGGTTAATTTAACAGATTCAGCTCAGAGAGAACAGAAGAAAGGGCACGGAGCCAGGTAGGCCATTACACATGAACCCAACTGGGTTAGAGTTCCAGGCAAGAAGCTAATTTTACTAGTTTTGCTAGCATTTTTTCACCATGGCAGTGCTGCTTCTATGGGAGATGGCATCATGTAACAGTGACATTGGATATCCAAAGACTGTGGAATGGCAGGTGAATTTTCATACTGTAATTATAAAATTCAATAACATCCTTTCATATATACCTTATGACCCAGATTAAGTTGTTATTCTCTCTCTCTCTCTCTCTCTCTCTCTCTCTCTCTCTTTCTCCCTCCCTCCCTCCCCCCCCCCTTTTTCTTTTAAGGGACACAGCATGTTATGTAATATATTGATTGTAGAGTTCACTAAGCCATTTAGAATGTTATTAGGAAAAATAATTAGATATGAATTATTAAATTATTCATATCACTTGTTTATTCTGTTTTATAATAACTTTTGGATAATATAGTATATGATTTGTATCCTTAAAAGATAAACCTTTGCCCAGCCAGTGTGGTTCAGTGGTTGAGTGTTGACCCATGCATGAATCAGGAGATTGTGGTGATTCAATTCCCGGTCAGGGCACATGCCCGAATTGCAGGCGGAAGCCCCAGTAGGGGGTGGCCAGGAAGCAGAAGATCGATAACTCTCTCATCATTGATGTTTCTATCTCTCTCTCCATCTCCCTTTCTCTCTATGAAATTGATAAAATAAAAACTATTAAAAAAGATAATTAAAAAAGATAAATCTTCAATATAGCAGTACCTAGGAGAGTTTTCATTTGCTAGACTAGTCCTCTATTCCAGTGTTTCCCAACCTTCTCTCATGATGAGAATCACCTGGTGGAGTTGTTAAAACACAGATTCCTGAATCCCAACTAAGAAGTGCTAAACTAGAATTTTTGGGAACATATAGGTAAAATTGCATACCTAACTTAGTGCTCTGTATATAACATCTGTGTTAGAGCACTAGTTAAGTATACAATTTTACCTATATGTTCCCAAAAATTCTAGTTTAGCACTTCTTAGTTGGGATTCAGGAATCTGTGTTTTAACAACTCCACCAGGTGATTCTCATCATGAGAGAAGGTTGGGAAACACTGCTCTATTCTGTGGAAGAAAAAATAAAAAATAAATTATTTTTTCTTTCATGTAATGTTTGTCTGCATGTTTATTTTATAATAGCTCTAAAGGCTGTCCAATTATCTGTTTTTTCAAAAGCTCAAACTTTCCTAGATCTAGTTGTAAGTGCTATTAGAAATCTTCCAACAATGTTTTTAAGAACCCAGATTAGTTTCATTCGTGCTAGGAAGATGTTCTCCAGATGATTGACATACTATAGGGTGGTTTCTATCCAAAAATATTTCTCTGGCTTAATCTGTGCATTTGTCAAGTTCCATCCAGTAAAAAGCTTTGTTGTTAAGAAATTGGTCCAAAATTTACGAAAGGAAAAATGCTAAAATACAGGATGTAACCAGGAAATGCGGTTATTTTCTATTACGTGAATTCTCTCAAGTGGTATTATTCACGTGCATCTTGGAGTCTAATCTCACGTTACAGAGTCGGCCTGAGATGGAGAGTAATGTGGGTCTGAGGTGGGACCTGTGGTCAAAGTGCAGGTATCACCATTTAAATGCTGCTAAGCCGGTTCTGAATTTGTTTCCTGCTCTGTCAGTTGCGAATCATACCTCTCTCCCAGGATCCTTATGAAAAACAGATGTATATAAAGTTGCAAATGTAGATTTTCAGTAAAGGCTAACTGTTATCACTCATTGGTACCTGAACTCTAAAACTACCCACTCAAGAGAGTGATATAATTTCAAATCATAAGGAAGTGCTTTTGCTATAAAAGCCTGTTTCTCGGCTATCTGAGCCCTCCACACCGCCTGCTGCACTATTTGCTCTTGCTCTCTGCAGATAATGATGACAGCTTGGTGTGCCTCCGGCTCGGTGCGAAGTGATTTACATAAATTATTTCATTTAATCCTAACAGTCCTTTTAGGAAATTTTTGGTCTCTGACTTTCTACCAGGACTTTCTACTCTCTGTATTTTCTTTTAGAACATGTATTCTTTTTACTTATGTCTCCCTTATTCTACCCACTGCTTTGTACTAATTATGGTACTTTATGTAGCCAGTTAGTGAAGGGGCTTTGGGATGCAGATCTCGGAGAATCAGAACTGTTCTGGCTCAAAAAATAAAGGGAATATTTTTTCACACACACACAACTGAGTAATTCTACACTGCACTCTATTTCTCCGTGATTGTTTTCCCTCTGTTTTCTTCCATGGCTCTGCTCATTGATTAGAAATGGCCGTGTTTCCACTCTGTCTTCTCTCATGGCTCTCTCATTGATTAGAAATGGCTGCCACAGTTTCCGACATGACATCTTTGTACTGTACTTTCCATAGAAGAGCTTCTATTCTCACATACAAAACTCTTGGCTTCCTTTGACTGGACCAATTTAAATCTTGTGTTGCCTTTGACCCAATCACTGGGAGCAGGAGGTGGGATTGCATCTACTGGCTTATCCCTGCCCTTTCCTAATCATACACTAGACAAAAGGAATAGTGTTAATATGCTTAGTGAAACATAGACCTGATGTCATGGTCAATGTCACCCAGGTCATAGAGAAGCTTAATGGAGCAGGAGGTGAAGTGGTACTGGGAAGGTATCTTTGGATTGTTCCCAGCCTCACATGGAAAGATTTCAACGTTTTACCTTGAATTATTGTATTTTGCTATAGGAGTTTTAGAGAAGATAATTCTTTATCATTTTAAAGAAATTGCCTTCACAGTTAGCTAAGAGTTATTTTTTAAAATCATGAATGGAAGTTGACTTTTGTCTAAATCTGAGATAATCGTGTGGATTCTCCTTTTATTCTGCAAATGTGATAAATTACACTAATTTTTAAAAACAACTTTAATGAGCTGTGATAGCATACGGTAAGCTGCACATATTTGTAGTATATATTGATAATTCCACATATGTTTATGTCTGTGAAACCATTACTGAAATCAGAGTAATGAGCATTTTAATCCCTCCCTTCTGGAAGTTTCCTCATACTCCTCTTCAGTTCTCTCTGCAGTTCTGTCCTCCCACCTACCCCTCCACACAGGCCTCAGGCAACTGCTGATCTGTGTTCTGTCACTTTAGATTAGTTGCATTACTGGTTGAATTTTTAAATGTTAAACTAACCCTCCATTTTCTGAAATAAACTTACCTTAATTATTACATATTAACTCTCTTTCCTACACATTTCTGTATTCATTTACCTAATATTTTGCTTAGGATTTTTGTATCTATGTTTATAAATGCAATTGGGCTTCATTGTTTTTTCTTTCTACAAATGCCTTTTTCACCAAGGTTATGCTGGCTTCCTAAAGTGGGCTGGAGGGTGTTTTCTATTCTCATCTTTTCTGTGCTCTAGAAGAATTTGTGTAAGATAGATTTTTTCTTTTCCCCTTAAGATTTGGTTTGCATCAACCAACAAAACCAACTGGACCTAGAGTATTTTTTTGGGTTAAAGTTTTTAACTAATGATTCAGTTTTAAAATAGATATAGAACTGTTCACCTATTGTTTCTTCCTGTGCTGTCAGATTTTATAAAATGCATATTTTCTTGATTTTTAAAATTGAAATATAACAGGCACATAGTATGTGCATAACATTAAGCATAAAATGCAATTTGTTTACAAATATATAATTTATTGATATAAAGTTGTTTATAATCTCTTATCTTTTAATCTCTGTAGGTTCTGCAATGATATCCCCTCTTTTCGTGATATTACTTGAGCTTACTTTGTATTTTTTTATTATTTTCCATAAATTTGTCATTTCAAAGACCAAGTTTTATCTTCGTTGGTCTTCTCTTTTGTATGCTTTTCTTCTATTTTGTTGCTGTTCTTATTTTTGTATTTTATTTAGATTTAAGTTCTTTTAATAACTTTTTATTATAGATGTTTAGTTCATTGCCTTATAGCTTTTCTTCTTCTAGATTAAATGCATTTGGGACATAATTTTTCTCTTAAAATGGGTTTAATATATCTCATACATTTGCATGAGCATTCACTTCAAAATATGTTCTAATTTCCATTGTGATTTCTTCTTTGACTCCTGGGTTATTAGGAAGTATATTCCTTCATTTACAAGCATTCTAAGCATATTTTCATGATTACTTTCTGATCTAATTTCTTTCCCTGGCACCAACCGTCATTTGCTAGATTGCCTGAGGTCAGCATGCCTTCCTGACGTTCATGGACTGTGCTGCTTTGCCAGGAATGTCTCTAAGGGATTCTGCCATACTGTACCTACTTATAGAGGGAGCCAGAATGGCCTCTGTTTTACTGTTAGCTTAAAACAAATTTAGCCAGCTTAAAACCAGAAATGGAACTGATAAAGTCATCCGAGCTTTCCCTCACCACCCATGTATTTCCTTGTCTAGAATGAAGCTAACGATGTAAATAAATGCTTCCTGGAAAGGTTAAGGAGGAAAGCGTCCACTCCCCCTCCTGTCCCTCTATTCCTCACCTCTGGAGTGGGATGGTTAGCATCTGATGGGAACTAGAGGAGTAGTTGAGGCTGCGCCATATGTCCCTGTTAGAAACACTGAGCTCATAATCGCTAATAAACTGCAGGGGTTGTCTAAGCTGCCAAGGTTATAAAGGGCACAAAATGATTATAGCTGAGCTAAAACTAACATGAACCTTCCTTTACCACCCACGGTGACCTGAGAAGGTGGTATGGCAGACAAGCTCTAAGGAGAGGGGCTCAGGCATGGCTCACCCATTAGCCAAACATGTCTCAGGAAAGAAGATACCAGTAAATATTTCTAAGTGTCACATGTTTACCTTTGAACCTATGCACTTGTCTTTAGAATTCATCTCTTGTGGGAACTGAGTATTTTATAAATATTCTCTAACGTTAAAGTGTTGGTAACATCAAGTGTACGTGTGCTCACCAATGAAAGTCCGAGTGTTCCCTAGAGGGAGGTCTGACCGCAGTGGTCCAGGGGCTGAGGGTTCCATCTTTAGGGGTGGGAATTTCTGCTCAGAAGGAAGCTACAGGTGTGCTCCTCCCCATGTGACCACGTGGATGGCGGAGAGGGATCTGGGTTACTGTCATGAAGCCGGGTAGGACTGAGACTCCACAGGGCTGACCAGGGAAGCGGGAGGGAGGGTCACCACAATATCAGTGTTGCATGTTTATAAACTTGATTTCAGATGAGGCATGAAATGCCAGCCCCTTCACTAAGAAGAGAATGATAAAGAAACTGGATACCAGTTTATTAAATTCGGGTGGAAAATATACCTCCTTCAGGAATCTGTCTGCATGTGTACCGAAACGTCCTTAGCAAACAGTGTATCAAAAAAAAAAGAAAATTGCCTTGTTCCAAAAAAGTAACACATCAGACTTTTGTTGCCTGGAGAACTCGCTCTTCTGTCCACCCTGGAGATGTCTCTTTTCCCGACTAATAACTTGAAAAGGTGGTCTCGGATCAGAACCCCTCTATCATACATAAAGACATCAGTAACTTTTTTCTCCAACCTCCCATTTTTATTGGTCCTCAGAAATTTGTCATGGTAGCATCCCCTGCCTTAGCATGAAAACGCTTCCAAGACTGAGGCTTCTGTTACAAAGGGTGCAGTTTACAAGAGCAGCTCTCTGAGGAGATGAGCAGATGAGGTGAGGATAATGGTGATGTCAGGAGCCAGAAAACCTGGGGGCTAGACCTAGGCTTCTACTGCCTAACAGTCTGACCTTGAGTACGTTTCTCTGGCTCCAGTGGCTTATGCGGCAATGTCACCTTTGCCATGTAACCCAGAGTTAGCACTTTATTTTAGTAATTCTAGAGAGAAAACACCTAGACCAGGGGTCCTCAAACTTTTTAAAGTGGGGGCCAGATCACGGTCCCTCAGAGAGCTGGAGGGCCAGACTATATGAACTACTAATTCCTACTGTAACACCTCGGCTACGCTCACTGCCCAAAAAACCTGGCGGGCCAGATCAGACTCCTCTGTGGGCCGCATGTGGCCCACGGGCCGTAGTTTGAAGACCCCTGACCTAGACTGAGGGGATTGATCTCTGTTCTCAGTGAGGTTTTGTACCGTTTTATTGTTCTTGGTGATGTCTTCGCCTTTCACCGGGCAGCCTTTTTTGTGTGTTCTTTTCTCAATCATTGGGTTAGCTGGAGATTAAGTGCCATCGAATGGTCCAAAAGGTATGTTCTTTTCACCTTTGGAGAAAGAACTACCATAGTGGTGTACCTCATCCCCTCCCCAAAATGCCTGTGAATGACAAGCCATGAAAAAAATTTTTGAAATGAAGTCAATTCAATTAGTATAAACATTGAATCAGTCTCTAATTTAGACATATCATAGGAAACTGTAATATATGCCAGCTGATCCTCATCCAAATTACCATGGAAATAGCGGTCTTATAACAAAGTATGTGCTTGGACTATTCTAAAAATTTCAGCCGCTTTGTGTGATATTGGACCTAAGAAAAAGAAATCTTCTAACAAAAGATATTTGAAATATGTACTTAGGTGCTCAGGAGGTAGACTTGACTTGAAAAAATTCACCAAAAAGGTAACAATGACCCTGGGTTTTCTCTCAAGCTTCTTTAATCTAAATCTCTGATATTGTTGTGTTATTTTTATCTGAAGTCAAATATTGAAGGGATTGCTAAAAAGTATTGCCATTTCCTGCCCCAGCCCCATGAGATAGAGTTTGGAGAAGAGGAGGTAGTCATATTCTTCTCTTGAATGATCAAATAAAGTTCTTGTTCAAGAGATCAACCCTATTCCAATAATACCAGATTTATTCATCAAATGTATTGCTTTGAAGAGAATGAAAATATTTTAGGTGAAATAATAGTATATGGAGAAATGAGCTATAACAGACCTAGTAAAAATGCAGACATCGTGACTACGGTGTGCTTGGTGAAGGTAACGGTAGGTTTGCCGTATTCTTCACATTTGAGTTAATCTGTGCAAACCCGTGCACACCACAGCCGAAGTGACTTTCATGCTGCAGTCACTGTCGTCTGCAGCAGTTACAACATAGCATCAAACAAGATGGAAAGGACCAGACTTGTAAACAGAATAGCCTTCCAGAATTTAGTAGTCCCCAGGTGACCTTGCCCGTCACTGATATCCCCTGAGACAATTTCAGACTTGTCTTACCCATCTTTTCCTGGTGGCTTTGTGGTTATAGGTTTCCTCCATTAAAGTAGAAAATAGGGTTATAATAGACAGAATAAATATATACTTGGCACTTCAGGTGAAATAAAGAATCTGAAGTTAACATCCTTCTTTGGCAAATACCTGGATCAGTGATTTGCGGCCCTTTATCACCATTCTAAGAATTTGCTTGTTATGAATTTATGTATTCCCAACCTGTCATTTTTCTTTTGACTCTTCTGTGGAATTTTTTTTTTTTACCATATATATCTTTAAATTTTTTCATGTATTAATCTCTTTATGCCTCCAGATTTTAAATAGAAAGGCCTCTGCATCCCAAGGTAATAAAGAAATTCTATCATCTTGCATTATTCTAGTATTTTTATGATTTCAGATTTTAAGTTTAAATTGTTGCTCCTTTGAAATTTACCTGGCATACAGCATAAGGCATGAACCCAACTTAATTTTATTAAAAATGTCTCTCCAGTTGTCTAATGACAATTTTTTGAGTTGTCCATCTTTTCTTCACTGATTTCAGATGCCATGTTTACTAGACACACAATTCTGTATGCATTAGGGTCTATTTCTAGACTTGTTCTGTTCCATGTAGTCATCTGAGTCATCTGTGTATTCTTGCACCTGAGCTATGCTTTTAATTATTATTGCTGCACGTTATTTTATAGTGAGCATTAGGAATAGTCTTCTCATTTCTTCCTTTTTTTAGGTATTCTTGAAATTCTTGTTTTGTATACTTGTTAAAAAGATATGTAGGTCAGAATTCCTTGTCTAATTTTCTCCCCCACCCTTTCCTCAATTTCTGGCTTTGTTATTGTAATTACAATCTTTCTCTAAATTAACTAAGGAAGAACTTGACAACTTTATGAGGTTGAGTCTTGCTGTATAAGAAATTGGTATGCCACTCCCTTTATACAAGTCTTCGTATCCTTCAGGAATGCTTTAAAATTGCATTCATAAATCTTACATATTTCTCAAAGTTTTTTTTCTCAGATATTTCGTCTTTGGTTGTTGTACTACTTCACTTTCTAACCCACTATGGTTGTTCATCTGAAATTTATTGATATGCAGTAATTCTGCTTCATGCTACCTTACTAACTTTTCTTACTGTTTATAGTACATTTTCAGTTGGAATATTTCAGGTTTTCTATAACAATTACAAATTGTGATAGTTTTGTTTCTTTCTCTAAATATATATCTGTATAGTTTCTTTCTCTTATTAATCTCATTGTCTAATATCCATAACTGTTAGGTTATAGTGGTGCAAAGTGATCATCCTTCTTTGTTCCTGATTTTACTGGGAATGTTGCCTACTGTGGCCTCAGAAAGTGCAGTGGTCATTACAGCACCAACGTGTATTTTATCAAGTTAAGAAGGCATCTATTTCTACTTTATGGAATTTAACCATATTTCCAAACTAATAGTAAAGCCCAGGTGTATGCGCAGCCTCCCCAGAATGACAGAATCAAAGCTCTAAAAGGAGACCTAAGACTTTCTAGTCCACCTCCCTCAAATCTTGAGTAATAAATTTCAACCACAATTCCACCAGAAGTCACAACTTTATTTTAGAAAACAAGCTGGAACTTTAAAAAAAGAAAAAAGGATGACTGTCTCTTGGGTCTCACACGGGTGTTCCTTTGGGTTTACAAAATTAAAACATTGAAAATTGCCCTTATGACTCTTTTTTTCTCTCCCATTGTGCTTTCTCCTTGAGAGTTTCCCCATTTTGTCCTTCTCTTTTCATCACACTTCTGGGACCTCACATGCGCTGCTTGGCTGTGCATTCCTGCCCCAGCTGGCCACTGATCAGGAGCCAAGTTTATCAAAGATTTCCAGACAGTGACGTAATTCCGTTCCCACCCCAAAAGACCTCTGCCATTTGGTCTTGCTGGACAAAGTGCAATGTCTTCCACCAGTTACTTCTGGATTTGAAGCAGAAAACTTGTTGGAGCCACCAAACACCTGAAAATATGCTTCAGCGTTGACGGTGCGTTTAGCAAAACCATTTGAACCAACAGTAGAGGTGTCATAAATGCCACTGTACCTCATATTCATTTGTGGGTGACATTTGGATTGCAAAAGAAATTAGGTCATGTTTACAATATTCAAAGGAAGAAACATAAGCAATTACATATTAGTATTGTACTTTTTTTTTTTTTAAAGCTGCAATGCTGCTTTTAAAATGCATATGGTGTTTTAGAGAATGGAGAGGGGGAAAGGGAGAAAGGGAAGAGAGACAGAATCAGAGACATCGATCAGTTGCCTCTCACATACACCCGGACTGGGGCTCAAACCTGCAACCTGGGTATGTGCCCTGATCTGGAGCAGACCCACCAGCACCTTTGGGTGTACGGGATGATGCTCCAACCAACTGAGCCACACTGGTCAGGGCAGTACTGTACTTACCATTTTGCACTTATTCTGTGTCATAACTTTCATGAATAATCATAAAAATTAGTAAAAGTTTTAAATGCTAAGATAATTTGTGTACAAATGGGGGGGGGGAGATCTAAGCCATTTGGTAAATAATTTTAATTATTAATTTTTTACTGAAAAATAAAAAAATAGCATTTCTATTCATGTATAGTTGTCAGACTTGGGTTTGAACCTGAGTTTTCCACTCCTTTCGTGGCTGAGTGGCCGGATCTCAGCGTAGTCTCTGTCCTCACCTGCAAACTGGAGAGTTGTATGAGAAGTACAAGGATAATCGCTCATAAAGTGCTTAGCACAGTGGTACTCTGATGTAGGGCCTTAATAAATGAAAGCTATGGTTAGTACAGCCAATTGGTAAGCCCTGTAATAAAGAATGTTATTCTTTAACACATATGAATTTAGAGAATAATGAGCAGATATCACAGTTTTGATACAATTCATATATATTAATTGCAAAACCGCTCTTTTGGCCACATTTCCTCTTTTCTGAGATAGAACCAAGGTACTTGTGTGGGTTTGACTCTAGTCTCTACTCTGGCTCTTCTTTCTTAGGAACTATTTGGGCAGCCAAAATCTGAAGCATAAAAATACGTGTGTTTTGTTCTGTTTTTTAATTTAGGTTTTCATCAGACCGTTACTATATTTTGACTAATAAGTGGAATATAAAAGTACTACTAAAGACTAATATGATTCATCTTGACATATTTATAGCCATAGAGGACTTGGGTATCTTTTATTTACACATTTATTAAGTAGGTTTAGAGTGTCTTTTTTATGCTAGATACAGTGATAATGCCCCGGAGATACATACAATAGATGAAAGGATAGATCCCTACTCTGCAAAGGCTTACAGTCTGATGTCTAAAAGGAACTTAAAAGCCACCTCATAATAGAATAAGACTTCCCTCATACCTCTAACCCTCAGGGGAGGGAAATAGCCCTCTTATGTATCCCATAGGTATACTTGCACTTATTTTAGCATTTATCACACTATACTACACTATAGGCTACTTGAGGGCAGGTGCTGTGTCTTATTTATCACAGAAGAAAAAGATGACTAAAGTATGATCTCAGCTCTTAAATAATCTACAGTTGGGCGAAAAAGACATCTATAAACTACTAACATATAGAAATAACTTCAATATAAATTTGCATGAAATAATTGCTGCCAAGTGTGTGCTGTGGGAGGTAGGAGGTTTTATAGGTTACTTGGCGGGGCTGGCATTTAGAAGGAATGGTAGGATTTCCATAGATAGGGATGTACGGAAGAGAATCCCAGATGAGGGGACATCATAACCAAAGGCAGAACAGTACATGTGTTGCTTGAGGAATAAACAGAAAAGAGTGTCTGGCAAGAATGTTAGGCAGGGGAATGGTTAACATTGTGGCTGATCTTGAATGTGTAAAATGTTCAACTGCATGATGTGGTGCAGTTGGATTAAGTAAAATAAAGTCTCAGAATTGACGATTAGATTTTACAATCAAAGGGTCACTGGTGACTCAATAAGAGCACTTTCAGTGGAGTGGTGGGGGTTGAAATGTTTTTTTAAAATATATTTTTATTGATTTCAGAGAGGAGGAGAGAGGGAGAGAGAGAGAAACATCAATGATGAGAGAAAGCCATTAATCAGCTGCCTCCTGCTGGGGATCGAGCCCGCAACCTGGGCATGAGCCCTGACAGGAAATGGAACTGTGACCTCCTATTTCATAGGTTGACGCTCAATCACTGAGCCACGCCGGCTTGGCTGGAATATATTTTAAAGGTAATGGGAGAAAAGAAATTGGAGATTGTGAATATTAATTCTTTTGAGGAATTTGTGCCAGAGGAAATAAAGAAACGGGGTCGTCACTTGACAAGAGCTGTTTTGGAGGAGTGGTAGGGTGACAGTTTGTTTGTAATGAGTTTAAGATAACATGGGAAGGGACAAAATGAAAACAGCAAATATACACTACTTTTGAGGACTTTTGCTCCAAAGAAATAAGTTGATGGTTGATAAAGTGGTCAAAAAATGTTTTTTAAATAGGAGAAAAAGAATTATGTGTGCATGCTGAAGTGAATGATTCAGCAGGGAGCAAAACTTAGAGAATCATTGGAGGGATGCCCTTGAATATGTGAGAGCAGATGGAATCTAGTTCCTGAGTGAAGGAGAACTTGGCGTTAGATAGGAGCTTGACAACTTAATCTGTGGGAAGCAGCAGGTAGGCAAAGTATGAGGGTGTGTATCTTGGCCGGTGGGTCAAAGTGGTAGTAGAATCTGTGAAATTCCCTTCTGATTGCTTCGGGGTTCTCAATAAGGTAGGAAGCAAGATTATTGGGTGAGAGTGAGGATGAGGTGGAGAGGCAGTGTGTTTCCTGAAGAGAAAAAAGGTATGGAATACTTGTCTAGAGAATGGGAGAGTGACTGGACTCTGACGTATGGCAGCATTAAGGTCTTGAAGTTGAAGTGAGGGACCTAAGCATGCCTGTGAATTTTCCCCCCAGCCCCATTCAGCTTACAGGTGCAGAATGAGTAAGCAGTTGGATTTAGAGTTGAAATGAGAAGGGCAAGAGAATGATTACATTAATTGATCTTAGAATTTAAGCTGGAGGAATAGAGGACATATAGAATGAGGGACAGTGAAAAGATGGCCTGATCAATGGACTGGAAGACCAGGAAATTGAAGGGTCACTGGGGTCACGTACCAGAGTGAGTTGGAAGGATGAGCGATAGTGGTCTGAGAGGTCAGCATCCTACCCATTCATCCCAGTTGGGATCTAGGGAGGCAAGAAGAGAATGAGGTCATTACAGGGGAAAAGGTAAATGAACCAGAAGGTCGGTTTATATTAAAAGGTAAGACTAGAGAGAAGTGAGAAGGAGCCAGGAGTAAAATCCTGGAGAAATGAGGGGGAATGATGTGGGAGGAGCAACAGTGCGGGGCATTAGGTAATGTAAACTGATGACAGGAGATTCAAAGCTGGGTCTGTACCCTAGGGCCAAGGTTAATTATATAGCAATGCCACTGTTGGCTAAATCAGTTAGTAAGAAGGCAGATGCCTTTAGAATTTCATGTTACTTAATGTCCCAGATCCTGTATTATACTACTTTTTCTTCCTCAAGGTGCTTAGAAGAAAGTACACATATATGAACTGATCAAAAATAAAGAACATGTATTTTTTTTTTATTGGAACGTGAATAGTGACAATATGACTGTGAAATGTTATTTTCTTTTGGGGTCTGCCATTCTGTTTCTGTCCTAGAGTATTTTCTGGTCTAGAAACCACTGAAAAGAACAAAATACAATTTTTACCTGGCGCTTGAAACATTCCTACTATAAAAAAAAATTTTAAGGGAGAATAAAGAGAGCTAATATACAATCTCTGAAGTATCTAGCCAGTCAAAGGCAGAAACTGATAGAGAGGAGAGGAAAAGAAAAAGAAAGAGAAAGGAAGAGAAAAATGTGCTCTTCTTGGGAAGAGTTTAATTTAGCCACAAATCTGCACATCCATTGAATAGTAAAATGTTTACTAAGTTCTCTGGGAAACAGAAAAAGCATGATGTTTTAATATAAGATGAATGAAAAGAGCCTGTGAATTGTTTAACCTTATTTCCCTTTCACTCCTCAAGTGTTATTGTTCAGTTCTTACTTGTTTTGAAAGGGATCTCCTACTCTTGACTCAAATTCTTTAAACAAGTGTGTTTGTTTGGCGATTTAGCATATAGAACTATTGTTCCTTGGGCCAGGCCACCTCTTTAGAAAGCTGAGGGCCTCAATGCAATGCGACTTTCTTAAGACTGGAAAGAATGTTGGCAGGCAAGAGCAGGGGATGTACATGTTGTTAATTTGCTCTGTTTCCCATAGAAAGTCCATTAAACTGTGCTTGGAAAGAGAAGGGTAAGTAAGAGGCTTTGAGGAATTAACCAAGTAGCTGTACAGCTGCCCTCATGTCTCTTGTCTCTTAGAAGCAGCCTATAGAGAAGTGGGGAGAAAATATTTGAGTTACTGGGGTGTGGGTAATGACTTACTGGGAAAATTAATCCTCATTATTTAATCATTTTCTACCAATATTTCACTCATAGAGAGCAAATATAAATTATGGTGCCTTCTGAGACTGTAAGAGGCTACCTATCTATGTAGCATGCTGGCAGGGCAGGCTGGCCCCAGAGTGGTAGAGCCAGATGGCAGGGGTGGCTCAAATCACCTAGGGTTACACAGAGCCATTACAAAACTTTGAAATATAGAAGCATCATGTAAAATGTGTTTATATCTAAATGTTAAACATGCATACTCATTCTAGCATCCTGAGATAACAATAAAAATAATGAAAATTGATACCATATCAAATGAATAAAATGTAATCATGAAAAATGGAAATATAGAATCTTTAAAAAAGGTTATCTTAAAACACTAAGTGCATTGATGGTGTCATCATTGCAATAAGAGCATATTTTTGAGCAATATTTTCCAGCTGCTTTAAGAACAGTTTTTTCCTCTACGGTAGTGGCAGACTGGTGAACAGCATTTTGCCCTGATTCCTAGTATTTCTTCTCAGCTGTCATTTAAAATCTTTTTTTTATTTTTTTTATTTTTATTTTTTAGAAGCAGCAGCAGCATTTATGTTTGGCACATTATATCCTCACTACACCCTTTGAACGAGGTACTATCATTAGCTCCATTTTACAGAAATGAAAACTGAGGTGCAGAAATAAGTAAGTTGCTCATGGACACATAAAGTAAGTGGCAAGGTCAAGATATGAACCCAGGCAGTCAGACTGCAAAGCTCCCACTCTTAAAAACTGGGGGGGTACACTCTGAGTCTTTTTCAGGCTCAATTTTCTCATCTGTAAAATAGGGTCAGTACTTATCTCTCGTGGTGGTTGTGACAAATAAGATAAGGTGTTTGGGCAGGGGATGCATTGATGCTTTCTTGGTCTGTTTCTGTATTATTTAATTTGTTGTAATGAACATGAATTATTCATGCATTTTTTAATCAAGAAAAAAAAAAGCCTATAATAGTGCCTGGCACAGAGAGGCATCTAATAAAGTCATTGTTGTTATGTCTAAAAGCAAAGTCAGAGTTTCCATTTGTCAGCTAGGGAAGCTTGGGTGTGAAGGGAAGAAACAAGATAACCAAGGAGGTGAATTCAGGTTAGAGGTTTCACTTTCCATGGAGAGGGGTTTGTACAAGCTAAAGTGAAGGGCAGAAACCAGAGGGTGGGAGCATGAATTGGTTTAGCCAAGTGGGAATTAACCAATGGAGCACAGGCCCAAGAAATTGGCAGGGGTAAAGTGGGGGAGGGGAACAGTCTCAGAGCCTTGAATGAATTACTTATTTTGTATAAATTTAATAGTGACTTAACTGTTAGTAGATAAGCCCTGTTTTATAAGCTCGCTGAAGTAATATAATAAAAATATGAAAAATCATGTTGGGAGAATGAGAAAGGAGTTAACTCTATGCTTTTTAAAATTAATCTACCTGGTTCTGAGGGATGTGAGAATTACGTTTTCTGAAGAGGAGCCAACAGTTTATTTTTCCACTTGTGGGCTGTATGGTAAAATGATTATTGGCAAAAGGACAGCTTTTCATGCCGCTTCCTTTGGTGCGTCAGAGGGGCAGCAAGAGGAGTTTTTTCTGCAGCTGGGGAAAAGGTTCGGAGCTGTCTTCCTGGAAGCGGCTCTCATTTCAGAGTCTAAAATAAGATTTAAAGGACTGTGCTGTTTTGGAATCGGGGCCCTACTCATCCTAAGCACATCGGTTGGTAGCTATTGAAATTCAAATAAAGTTCAAGTAATGCTCATATTACCCTTGCCAATTTCAAGGAGTGTTCAAAAAACACACATACAGAAAACTCGAGTCCCTGACACTGCCTCAGACACAATATGGAAAGCATTGATTTCCTGCCCACCCTAGTTAGTACTTTGAGCCTGAGTCACAACATTTAATTCCTTTAAAATGTTTCTTCCTCCGCACCTGAACTTTTCAACTGAGATCCACTTTCATTTTCAAAAGTTTCCATATGGCCAAAACCAGTTTGGCTCAGTGGATAGAGCGTCAGCCTGTAGACTGAAGGGCTCCGGGTTCGATTCCAGTCAAGGGCATGTACCTTGGTTGCGGGCACATCCCCAGTGGGGGGCATGCAAGAGGCAGCTGATTGATGATTTTCTCTCATCAATGTTTCTAACTCTCTATCTCTCTCCCTTCCTCTATGTAAAAAAAAAAATCAATACATTTAAAAAAAAAAGTTTCCTTATGAATTACAGCAAGTACTTGTAATACTTTGATGTTGATCATCCTGCAGACTTCAGTAATTGAAATGAGGTTGTGGACTAGAAAGGATTGAATAGTGTGGTTTCCTCTTTGTATTTTCTCCAATTTTAGTACATGAAAATTTTCATTTAGATGCTATGATTAAGGAATTTGGTCTATCCATCTACTTACACATAATTCCATTCATTTCATAAAGGATTCAAGGCATCCTTAAAAGCAAACACAGACAGGAAAAATAGGAGAACTTCCCTTAAAAAAATTTTTTTAAATTTAAGTATAGTTATTAGACAATGTTATATTACTTATGTTTCAGGTGTACAATGTAGTGATTTGACATTTTTATACCTTATATGATTATCTCACTAATTCTAATAATCTGTCACCTTGTAAACTTATCACAATATTATTGACTACTAGAGGCCCGGTGCATGGATTCATGCACCAGTGGGGTCTCTTGGTCTGGCCTGCACCCTCTTGCAATCTGGGACCCCTCAGGGGATGTTGGAAAGCTGGTTTCAGCCCTATCCCTGCAGGCCCAATCCAGACAGGAGGGAACACGATGGTCAGTCCCCTGGTGGTCAGTGCACGTTATAGCAACCTGTCAACTGGTTGTTTGATCACTTAGGTTCATATATATATATATATATATATATATATATATATATATATATATATATTCTCCTTCACCTTTTTCACCCATTCACCCACCCCCTTTTTTCTGAATAACCACCCCTTTGATCCCTGTTTCTATTCATCTGTTTTTGTTTTTTAAATTCCACATGTTTTTCTCTGTCTGGCTTATTTCACTTAGGTCTATATGTGCAGTTGCAAAAGGCAAGATTTTATTCTTTTTTTATTGCTGAGTAATATTCCATTGCAGGTATATATCACATTTTCCTTTATTTATTGATGGGCATCAAAGTTGCTTTCATATGCTGACTATTGTAAATAATGCTGCAATAAATATAGGGATACACATTTTTAAAAATTCATGTGGTTTTTGTTTTTTGGATAAATACCCTGAAGTGGAATTGCTGCATTGTATGGTAGATATATTTTTAGGTGTTTTTTGTTTTTGTTTTTGTTTTTAATATTTTAAAGAATCTCCATACTGTTTTCATAGGGGCTGTGCCAATTAGCAGTCCCGTCAATAGTTCACAAGGGTTCCCTAGTCAACAGACTTGTTGATAATATCTACTCTGACTGGTGTGAGGTAGTAAGCCATTGTGGTTTTGATTTGCATTTCTCTGATGATTAGTGATGTTGAGCATCTTTCCATATGTCTATTGGTCACCTGTTTGTCTTTTCAGATCCTTTGCCCATTTTTTAATTGAATTGTGTGTGTTATTTATTTATTTTTTGGTGTGAGTGTTGTAAGTTCTTTATAAATTCTGGATATTAACCCCTTATCAGATGTATCTTTGGTGAATATGCTCTCCCATTCAGTGGGCTGTCTTTTAATTTTGTTGATGGTTTCCTTTGCTGTGCAAAGACTTTTTAGTTTGATGTAGTCCCATTTATTTATTTTTCCCCCTTTATTTCCTTTTCCTGAGGAGACATATCAGAAAAAATACTGCCATGAGAGAGATGCCCAAGATATTGCTAGGCTTTCTAGACACAGACTGCTTTCCTCAAGTAATCATAGTTTCATATCACCCTTTGATGTATCATCCCAGTGGCACAAAGTGAAGCCGCCATTATTTGTGTGTTGAAAAGAGCATTAGGCTGGAGAGCCGGGGCACTTGAATCCTCCTTTTAGTTCCTCTGCTAAGAAAGCCACCTGTGAAGCGCCTGCTCTGCGTCCAGCACTGAGCCAGGCACTCTCCACAGGCCGTCTTGCCCAAGGCTTAGGTTAAACCACCAGAGTCTATATGTCATGAAACGTCACAAGTGAGGGAGCTGAAGGTGAGCAGGTACAGCAGGGTGAGGCAGTTCCACGCGATGTCTAAAGAAGCAATAAGAAATGGAACACCAGCTGGGACCAGTTTGGCTCAGTGGATAGAGCATTGGCCTGTGGACTGAAAGGTCCCAGGTTCGATTCCGGTCAAGGGCATGTACCTTGGTTGCGGGCACATCCCCTGTGGGGGGTGTGCAAGAGGCGGCTGATTGATGTTTCTCTCTCGTCGACGTTTCTAACTCTCTGTCCCTCTCAATTCCTCTCTGTGTAAAATCAATAAAATATATTAAAAAAGAAAAAAGAAATGGAACACCAACATGCCTAACTGGACTTGTGGCCCTGGAGTCACTGACCCAGCAGGTTTATCACTGAGAGTTGCACTGGCCACTGAACTTTGGCCAAGGGTCTGTGAGGAACTAGGGAGGCCTGGAGAAGCTCCATCCGTTCACTTTTATTCATATGTTGTAAGTGTGCCTTATACTTCCGGCTGAAGGCCATCTGTTGTCATTCGTATGAGCCTTTTAACCCAGACTGGCCAGTAGAAATCTGGCTTAGCTCAGTGGGGTAAGTAATTGGTCCGGATCCTGTAAGTAGTGAGAGGTGAAGGAAGTGGCTTGTTTCACAGCCAGGGGTCTTTCCATTCTCCCAGTGATCTCTGCGCCAGCAATGCCATTAGGACAGGTCATTCCGCCTCTGTGTTGCTAACTCCCTCACCTGTGCCAAGAAAGAGTAAACAGATGACCCGGGCTGACTTTGTTGTTAAATGCACATTACAGGGTTTTTTTGTTTTCTTCAAGATTTCAAATTCCTCAAAGACAGAGACTACACTTTCCACATTCTCGAATCACTAAAATTGCTTTGCAAATTAACAAGTGCTCCGTGAACATTTGTTGGTGTAGAATGCGTGAATGGCACAAAGGAAAAACAGGTTTAATGATTTTTCACAACAGATTTTCGGTGCTAGAACACTAGCGCCTGTGGGGACCCTAAAATCTCTCGGGTTCACATTTCAACTGTGGAGTCTTCTATAAAGACAGCGTTTGCCATGGGCCTTTTCACAGGAAGATGCTCAGCCAGGGTCAGCTTGTTCTCATCTGAAAAGAGCACAGAATTGAGGGCAGGAAAGCAGGCAGCCTAGAAAGGATCAAGGTAAGAGCTGTGGAAGGTAGACGTCTCTGTAACAGAACTGTTTGGGCTATTTTTATCTCTGTGCTGCCGTTATAGCAACAAAATGACAAACTGACTATTCACATCTAACACAACTAGAGCCTGTCCAAACACATTTTGAATAAATTATGAACTATGAACATCTCTATTTGGCATGCAGCAGAGAGAACTACTAAATCTTACGTTCCTGTCTGTAATTTAAACAGTGTTTTAAATGTACCCTTGGAAGATATAATACAATTACTTATGCATTATTTAATAGTGTTCTTTCTTTATGCCAAAAATAAAAAATAAAAAAATCTAAAAGGAAGGTATACAGCCCTCAGGAGACACAGAATCTATGGATTTTTGTAGTTCCTGATTTCGAACATAAAGTCTCATGGAAGTCATTAGCTAACGGTTCTAAACCTTTATGCCTGAAAAACTTGCGAGCAGATATCCCTTCAGCCTTCCTGCCTCCCCCGCCGTCCCCAGCCAAAGCGGGAGGGAGGCAGGTCCCGCGCTGCCAACAGTTACGAAGGTTGATTCTGGAATAAAAACAGGAATCTGCAGCATGCACCGGTGTCTGGCTTTGTCTCTTGAGTGCTACAAAGACCAGCATTATACTGAAACCATAAATTTATAGTTTTCTGAAATGAAAAGAAAAATCTGGATAAGTTAAACATTATTTTTTGTTGTTGAAAATTTGCTTAAACTTAAATGTCAATTTTTTCCAACTAAGTTTTTATGTAAAAGGCAGGTGGGGGGGGGGGGGGGGAAGGAGCCATAAGGATTCAGACTGTTTTTGTGCTGCCCCATTATAGACTGTCAGTGGTGCTTTCCATATCCTTTAATTAAATTCGGTCTCCACATTCAGTTTTGACCGGAGACACAGAACAATAAAGTCACAGTGTCTTGACTTCCAATTTTTTCAACCACTTTGTGATAGCACTTAGCTTTCTTGTCCCCAGAACAGGAAGAGGAAAAACATCCTGTTGATTAAATTTGGGTAATAACTTACCCTTAGTGTGGATTGTTTTTACATCCTCAATGTCGTTCTCGCTTGCAAGAGGAAGTACAGGATTCAGTTACACGAAAATCCTGCACGAGTAGGCCCTCACAGCCCCACGGCCCCACCTCCCGCCCACTCGTCATCAGGAAGGTGGTTCCTACATCCGGTCTAATTAGCATATTAGCTCTTTATTATATAGGATGTCATGGCAACCTGAACTGAGATGGTCCTGAGTCCTCTAGACTATATTTCAGGCTTCCTAATATTACCTTAAAGTTCTGTGCAAGGTAAGATATAAAAGGAAAAAAAACCTTCTCCCCTAAATAACCTTGGTCGTAGTAAATGCTCCCATCAAGTTCATTCTGACCCTGAGTTAAAATGATCTAGCTGTACTGAATGACCGTCCTGGGGCTGTTCTTCTGTGCTTATTCATGTTAAATTTCATATAAGCCCTTACATTATATGGGTTAGAAAGCCAGAACAATGTGAACAAAATCCAAGCATACTTTTTGGTACCATTATCTCATTATCTGCCATGTATCTCCCTCTGTCACTCCCAACCACGGAATCCCAGGCCTACCTCAGTGAGGCTGTTTGACAGAGGTGGAAATCTCACAAGTATGTTTTCAACAGTCTTTAATTTTGAAAGGATGCTAGTACTGCTTGACTATTTCTAGCTTCTGGTATTAGATTAGGAAAAGAAACCCATTTTTTTTTTTTTTAACATTTTCCCTAAAACCTTGGGATATGATAGGCATGGGGAAGCCGTCTAGAGCTTTCTTTCTGCACCCCAGGGCGTTGTTCCTGAGTCTCCCGCAGGGGGAGACTGACAGCTCTGAGTGCAGGTCAGCCTTGGGGTGAGCAGTCCCCTTTCTAGGGAATAGTAAGCTCTAAGAAATGATTAAGCAGACTTACAGACTCTAACATAGTAAATGAATTCCATTTAGGCGAATTTGCAATGGCAGCTCGTATTGATGTATAACGAATATCCAAGCTCTGCTTAGATTTGCCAACTTGTTAGGACAAAATAAGTTCTGATTTATTTTTATTAGTTAATATTTAGTCAAGTCATAAAATGCAAAAGCATATCCCTAACTCTACTGTATATATTATAGTAGTTTACTTAGTTGTTATGGGTTTTATATTTATATATCTTTTGGGAGAAAAAAAAAATCAAAGCTAAAACTTAAATAGCTTCCATAGTCATTCTTGCTTCCTTGTTAGGAAAAATTCCTTTAAAGACATTACTATTATAAATGTCCCAATTATAAATGTACTGTTTTTTAATTTTTACTTCCTCTCATCTGTCCTCCATGGGCACCTTGAATTTTCATTCTGAAATACAATTTGATCTGTGTCTTTACAGGAAAAGTCTAAATCCTTAGCAAGCTGTACACAATGCTTTACCATCCAGCCATAGCCCCAATAACCTATTTTTTCGCTTCATTTAGTTTTTACTTTTTGTGACATGCTATTTTATTATTTCTTTAAATCTCATTATTGAAATTATTACATATGTTCCCCTTTTCTTCCCCCATTGGCCCCTTCTAGCCCACCCTTCCCCCAGGCTTTCACCACCCTATTGACTGTGTCCTTGGGTTATGCCTATACATATTTGGTTGATCTCTTCCCATCTTGCCCAGTATCCTATAATATTTTAATCCATAAGAGAATAGTGTCTGGTGTCTTAAATGTTAGTTCAAAATGTCTGGTGTCTTAAATGTTAGATATTTTAGCTACTATTCTCCTTTGTGAATTTTACATGGTAAATATATTAGGCTAATAGTTTTCAATATTATAAAGTAACTTATACACAGCAGAGGGGGCGGAGAGAGGAATCACTCTGCATTTCCATGCTGGAGTTACTAAACCCACTGAAGAGACTTGATGCCATTGGTAAAATAATAGATCGTATTTGCCCCTGGATATCATTACCTCCCAGCAAGAGATTTGTTAATAAAATTTCTGCATTCATTCTAATGACTTTGATCACAAAAGCCACATTTTATATTTCTTACTGTTCAGATCATTATTTCAAACAGAACAAAAAAGAAAACTTGTTTTTATTTCCAAAGGCATTTCCTCAATTTCATAATCTTTTACTAATTTGAAATTTATAGATATTTATTGAAGGCATTTGAAAATAGCAAAGAAAAAGGGAAAGAAAAACTACCCACATTTCAGGAGATAACCATTATCATTTTGATGTACATCTTTCAAAATTATATATATATATATATATATATATATATATATATATATATATATATATATAATCTTCTTATAAAAGTGAGGTCATACTACACATCCTGTTTTGTTACTTGCTTTTTAAAAACTTAATACCATATTAGAAACACTGTACATATTAGTAAAAAATTTTCATAATTTTAATGGTTATATATTATTCCTTCATATGGAAATATGGTAACTTATTTAACCAGTTTTTAATTATTCGACATTTCATGGATAGATTTGTTCTTACCATAGATCTTGGCAACCTCCACATAAGAGCTTTCTTCTTTCCTTATTAAGAACTTTAAGCTTTCACTTATGGCTTCTCTTTGGCATATTCGAATGGCCAGCATCACTATTCTTGTGCTTTGTGGCCGTTATTAAGTAAAATAAGGGTTCCATGAACACATGCACTGTGATACAGTCATGGTCGATTTGCTAACTGAGGTGACTACTGAGTGACTAACTGGCAGGGAGCATAGAGCACCTATACCGGACAGAGGGGTCGTTAATGGTCTGGGCAGGATAGAGAGAGATTTCATCATGCTACTCAGAGCAGCGTTTATTTCTGGAATTATTTAACATTTTCGGGCCGCAACTGACCCAAGGTAACTGAAATCCTGGGTAACAAACTGAGGAAAGTAAAACCATGGATAAAGGTGGGCGGGGGAGAACCATTGTATTGGGACATTGTACAACAGATTTCTAGGAAGTATTCATCTTGTTTTACTAAAACTTCATGCCTATTGATTAGTAGCTCCTCACTTTCTCCTTCCCCCAGTTCCTGACAACCACCCGTCCTTATATGTCACATTTTCTTTGGTTGTTTCCACTGCGATCATTGCTGCAATGAACAAGAAAGTGCAGCTATCTCTTGGAGATCATGATTTCAATCCTTTTGTAGAAATACCCAGAAATGGGATTGCTGGATCATATTTAGATAATTTAATTCAGTTTGTCATATTAAGTACCATGTACAAAGTAAGTCAATGGAGCTACTACAGTGCACATGTATGGAGCACTGTCATATGCTATATGGGTACCAATGTCTCAGTCAACAGGCTGAGAGCTGCCGGTTATTAGACTAAAAATGGAAAGATAAGGACAGGCTGATGTCAGGGGCTGGACGGACCAAACTTCAGTTGATTAAGACTTGCCATCTTCTTGGAATTAGGATAGCAGAGGCATTGTGTGACAGACATCACCAGAGGAGGAGTTTGGGGAAACCCTTGTGCTCAATATTTTGTGATATGGAAGTTAATTCTATGCTCTGATATCATGAAACAAAATTAAAAAGCCAAAGTCAAAACCATATTCTTGTCTCAATCTATCCAAGAGTGAGACCTTGTGAGAGAACCAGGAAGATCTTGGTTGTGGAGTCATTTTCTAAGGCGTTAGATGCAGATTGAGGTAATACAGAACTTGGATGTTTATTAAAAACGTTTTGCCATGTTCCACTTTTTCCCCCATTACACAAATTCAATGAAATTTGTTTGAATAAGAAAGAATTTTCAAAATAATAATTATACCCCACCATCTAATTATTGTCTTCTTTAGAATGAATGAAGCAAACAACATAATTAACTACTATTTATTTTCATCCTGTGTCCCACACAGGGCTAAAGTGACTATTGCTATTTGTTTTATTCACAATTCATTGCACAGGAGATCCCAGTTCTCTTAGAAAATAAATTTTATGTTAATTTGAGTATCTTGTCTCAAAAGTTTGACTTAATTGGTAAATCAAAGTCTCTTTATGAAAGAACAGAAGAATATCCAAGTTTTCCAAATCACAGAATTCAACTCCCATGTTTGTTGGGTGAGGGGATGAGGGACTATAAATAAAACAATAAGTTACCAGCAAATTCTTCCATCAGGGATGACGAGGAACTAGATATCAGTATTAACATTTTCAGACAATTCCCAACCCCTATCCCAATCCTCCTCTGTGTCCTCTACTAGCTCCAGCCTTTATTTTCCTCCATGGTAAGCAGGTCACCCTGTTTGTGGTCAGCTTTCAAGAAACTAATTCTGAGCCGGTACACCATTCTGCTTGATTTGGTCTGTTTCCCACCATACAACCCTATGACTGTTTAAGAAAAAGCACTGAATAAATACTTCCTTATTAACAGATCAAATTGAGTGACTAACCAATTACACTGAGCTAGTCACTCCCAGTGAGACCACTGGAAGCAAGCATTTGGTGGATAAGAAAACTAGACTGGTGACTATCTTTAATCTTTAAATTTTTTCAATTATAGTTGACATATATTAGTTTCAGATTTAATTTTTTTTTTAAGTGGGAAGGAGGAAGGGAAACAAAGACAGAGAGAGAAAAACATGCATTTATTGATTGCTTCTTGTATGTGCCCTGACCAGGGATCGAACCTGCAACCTTGGTATATGGGGACAATGTTCTAACCAACTGAGCTACACAGCCAAGGCTCCCATGACTATTTTTGGAACTGGCAATCTGTATTTCTCAATCCCTTCACCTTTTTCACCCATCGCCCCAACCCCTTCCCATTTGGCAATCATTCATTTGTTCTCTGAATCTGAGTCTGTTGATTTATTTTGTTTTTGTTTTCTTAGATTCCACATGTAAGTGAAACCATATGGTATTTTTCTTCTTGTATCTGACTTATTTCACTGAGCATAATTCCATCTAGGTCCATCAATCTATTTGCAAATGGCAGAGTAATTTTCCACTGTATAAATGTACCACATCATCTTCATCCAAATGTCTGTCAGTGGGCAATTAGGTTGCTTCTATATTTTGACTATTGTAAATAATGCTGCAGTGAACATAGGGGTGCGTATATCTTTCCGATTAGGAGTTCAGTTTCTTCAGTGGTGGGACCCATCTTCTGGCTTTCATTTCTTTGTTGTTGTAACTTCTGAGACCTCAGACTTTCAATTCTATTCAGATGCAAGCATATCAATCACCCTAACTTGTTTGAGCTGCCTCATCAGAAAGCCATTTGGAAAACTAAACATGGAAGCCATCTATCTAGTACTGTTGAAGTAGCTTTCAATTCAAAAGAGGGAGACATAATATGATTAATTAAATTGCATTTTGATTGTGGAGATTAGACATTCTTTGATCATTTTATTAATTGTGTCGGAGAGATTGAGCATATCTTAGAATGCAATATTTAATTATGAAGAGTTTTTCTTAACCTCTCCCATAAAATCTTTTTCTCTTTGTCCTTTCAGCCTTAAACCCTGCCCTTTCACCGTGTCACCTCCCACTAGACAGGAGATTTGAATATATGGATGATGTCCTTTTATTTGAGATTCAATGGGCTGTTAATAGATTTCTTTATGAAAGACAAGTTTTAATTCAGTCAATAAGCACACACTATTGAAATTTTTATGAGGGTGACAACAGTACACTCAATTTTGGTTTTAAAAGTATAGGCAGAAAAAATTTATTGGGATTTAGCAATTATTTTTTTTAACAACCTGAAAAAAAAAACAATTAATATTAGAAAGATATTTTTTTCTTCATCTTCTATTTTATTGCCTACTTTTATAAAATAAGGAAATAAACTAGCATGGGTTTTTATAAGTATAAAAAGAAAACCATTTTGATAAGGAATGGCTATTTTCTGAATCTCTATTTGTATTATAGACTGAAATTAATGAGACTATAACATATTAACACTAAAAAAATTTCAGGGTAGCCGAGACTGGTTTGGCTCAGTGGATAGAGCATCGGCCTGTGGACTGAAAGGTCCCAGGTTTGATTCCAGTCAAGGGCATGTACCTTGGTTGCGGGCACATCCCCGGTGGGGGTGTGCAAGAGGCAGCTGATCGATGTCTCTCTCTCATTGATGTTTCTAACTATCCCTTTCTCTTCCTCTCTGTAAAAAATCAATATATTTTTTAAAGAATTCAGGGTATAATATTCAAATACCAATTGCAGGTGACCACTTAACGAGCTGAAAAATTACAATGGCATTCTTGCCTCCTATCGTGAGCCTCCCTGTGAACTGAGGCACATACCTGACTTTAAAGATAAAATACCCTCTTTGGGGAAAATGAGACGCTAAAAAGAATAATTTTTTAAAAACCCTGGGAGGTGGAAAAGATAAGCCATTTCACTAATGATGAGACAGGAAGGAAAGTTTCACTACTTTGAATTCTTGTCCAACATTTAAAGGCATGCGGAAAGCCCTCACCTTCAGGGTTATCAGCTTGTAATGCAGTTTCCCCTTCACAGACGGTCCCTTTCTAACACACATTTGGCACATTAAAAATTTTCTCCTGATTTTCCACCTGGTGAATCTTTTTTTCTAGTGGTTCTTGTGTCATTAGTTACCTCTCCATTCTGCCTTCAAATTATTTTCAAAGTGGCTGTGAGAGAGCTGATTTATGAATGTCTGAAAAGCCTGTGCATGCACCTGTCTGCCCTTCTTCACTAGCCCAGTGTTCGGCAAACTCATTAGTCAACAGAGCCAAATATCAATAGTGCAACGATTGAAATTCCTTTTGAGAGCCAAAAATTTTAAACTTAAACTTCTTATAATGCCAAAATAGACTCACCCAGACCGTGGTATTTTGTGGAAGAGCCACAGTCAAGGGGCCAAAGAGCCTCATGTGGCTCGTGAGCCGCAGTTTGCCAACCAGGGCACTAGCCTGACCCGGCCTGGGAGCCACCCTCCTCCCCCAGCAGCCACAGGAAAGCATTGCCCAGGACCTCCCTCAGCACGTGGGGCCCCAGTGTTGCTCAGCTGAGTGGTCCAGTCTCAACAGCTCTTGCCCATGGGCTGCAGCGGAGAGCTCTCAGTCCCCGAGTTCAAAGCTGTAGCCAGGATGGCGGCCTGAGGATACATGTTTTGATGACCTCAGAGCGATGCATGCCTCACTGTAATGGAAAAAAGTATCTAAGAAAGTCAGTTGTGAAGCAAAAATGCATAAATAAATTTCTGTCCCTCTTCCCAATCACCTTTATCCCTCTTCCCAATATAATTTTGTGTATAAAAACCAGAGAAACAGTATCAGCAAGAAGAAAAATAACCTCACAGCTTTACATGTTTATAGCTCTCTTTGTTGCCAAGAAGATTTAAAGTGATTTGTAAGGATACGTAAAACTGTAACAGGAGGTGCATTTAAAAGTGAAAAAGGATCTAAAAACAACCACCCAAGGGTGAGGGATAAGAGAGAGCCAGGAACAGGGCTTTGTAAAAAGTCTAAAATAATGACCTCTGCTCAGGGTGGGTCACACTTTGGCTCTAAACTCTCTGGTAGCCGCCTATCAGCTCATGGCATCACCCCAAAAACGCAATTTGCTTATGAGCATTTGGGAAGGAGGTGGAAGAGGTCAGGGTGAGGGCGGAAAATGCAGGGGAGTCTGGCCAACTCCTTTTCATTTGGCTTCCTGTGGGAGCAGATATTAACATATCTGGAATAGAAAACATCTTAAACTGTGTGTCCTTAAAGCATCTTCCTCAAATATTGTTCTTCTGAGACAAGGTGCCCGTAACTATATTGGAAGGCATTGGGTTCAGAATCGAGGTGGACTCGCCTTGCCAGGAACAGAACTGTTCTGTTTAAAGCCGTATAAAGCTGCTTAGTGTCTCTCCCCTCCTTCCGAGTCAGACACCTAAAGAGACTGATTTATTCATTGCTATCTCCATGTGTTCACTTCCCCCTCACTCCCAAAACCATTCTAATTTGGCTCACACCCCCAACTCCACCCCCACCCCCATCGCTCCACTGAAGCTGATCCTGCGAAGGTCTGCAAAGCATTTTTTAGTTCCTATTTCACTTGAGTCTCAGCAGCATTTGGAGTTGACTGCTGTCTCCTTAAAATACTGTGTCCTTAGTTTTCCCAGTGCCCCACTTCGTGGTCCTCTCCCTCTCCCCCTGATCACTCGCTCTACCTGTGCTCTGTCTGCTATCTCCTTCGCTACCTGACCCCTCAGTGGTGGTGTTCCTTGGGCTTTCTGTTCTCATGCTGAAAAGAACTCAAGATCTGACAGAGTCCATAAAAACGTTGCTATGATACAGGCCAGCAAAAAACATTTCTGATCTCCCGTTTACCATAGTGTAGCATTTCAAGAAGCTCTGGCTAAGTGAATGATGACAGTGGTAGGTATGGTGGTGTACTGTCTTGCTCAACCTCTGTTCCAAGCTCTTCCCTTTCTTTTACTGCGGACTTGGGAGAGCGAGGAGCTGTTTTCCTCATTTACCTTGCAGCTAGAGCCTTCAAATACCATTCAGGCTTCATCCATCAGAAGTCCTCCTGTGAAGTCTGGAACTGAGGTGGGAGAGAAGCAGCGGTGCTTGAGTCCTCCGTTGAGTTGGCGTGAGGATTTAGCAGGCATTACATGGAGCCAGTGAGTCTGGTGGGCGCTCCCTGATGCCTGGACTGCGGTTAGGGGAGCATGCACATAAAATGCAGTGATCTTAGTGGCAGCCCCCCGATTCCCAGCAGTTCCCTGAGTGGGCCTATCAGGAAACAGTTGTCTAAGGCTCACAAATAGAGATTACAGGGCAGCGTTCAGGGAGGTTCTGGGTATTGTTTAGTGCCGTGGTAGGCAAACTCAGTCAACAGAGCCAAATGTCAACAGTACGATGATTGAAATTTCTTTTGAGAACCAATTTTTTAAAACTTCAACTTCTTCTAACGCCACTTGTTCAAAATAGACTCGCCTAAGCCGTGGTATTTTGTGGAAGAACCACACTCAAGGGGCCAAAGAGCCGCGGTTTGCCTACCATGGTCTTAGGCAATTCACACACATTCTCTTTAATCCTTTCAATAACACAGTGAAGTATTATCCCTATTTTAAAGATGAGGAATCTGGTCTCAGGTTAGTGATGGGTGTCCTGTGATTTCCTGGATAATCACTGAAGTCTTATTGTGCACTATTCTGACAAATTTTAGACATCATATCCAAATTCCATTAAATGATTATCTTGATAAAGAAGTATATGGTATTATTTGCCCACATGTAACTGAATAAGAAAACTTGCTAAGACACTATGTACTATCCTTCCATTATTAATGCGAGCTTGAAAGCTTGAAATGGGCAGGCAACTCAGTATTTTCTGGCAGCTTTTATTCCTTAGCTGACTGTTTCTACTGTCTGCCTTCTCGCTCTGCTCCACCTTTATACCGCTGCTGCAGATGTCCAAGGACTATGCTGCCCCACTTTAGTCCCAGGAAATAGTACTGCTATGAATTATTAATAGTGGCTTTCTAGTGCTTTAATTTCACTTCTTTGTTTCAGAGGAGAATATTAGTTAGATGGAATTTTCATATTGCCTCAGGAGCTTACTACATTTTGTAGGAGACACTAACCGACTTGAATTATAGAAAAGACAGTCTTATGTTGCTTCCCACTTCTGCATGTGATGGATTCCCCACGTAGTCCACTCCCCGATAGACTAGCTCAGTGATGGGCTAAGAGGGCGGTTTTCCACTGAGCTCTTCGGAGCCTTTGGGATTCCCCAGAGGTGCTCGGGGTACAGTCGGGGGAGATCCTGCACCCCACCTCCCAACCATTCTTTACTTCAGGGAAGCAATTCACTTCCACTATAAACATTAAGCTTTTGTGCAAGATTATGTTGGAAGAAAGGATTCTTCTCTTTAAAAAGCTTAGACATCCTGAATTAATACAACAAATACAATTATAGGTACTTGTACATCTTTGGGATAATAGAAGTGTCTAAGGATTTGTATTTGATCACTACAATATGTCTGAGCTTATACAACCACCCCGGCACTGAACTTGACTGAGCAGGCAGCATGTCACGTGACCGGGTCTGTCATACTCACTCTGAACTCTGGGTGAAGGCATTTTCATGCTTGTTTATATAATGAGTAAACTGACATGCACAAATAACAGTAAAATTTGGGGACTGGCAAAAAAAAATAAACCGATCCTATGAATAAACTTAGTTCACATTCTTATGTTCAGGTTGTTAGGTCTGATCTATAGGCCCTGCAACTTCCTTTAAGAGGATGGATCTAGTCATTACTTGGGCTATTTCGTAGAGGATTGTCATGAGTAAATTATTATTTTATTTTGTAATAAGAGCAACTATTTCTTTACCTTTCAAAGAATGTAAAAACACACACAGAGAAGGATTTTGTTTCCTAGGAGGTGAGATCAGGGTTAAAGGTCGTGCTCAGGGTTCCTTTCTGGGTGTGGACTGTGTAGGACCCTAGAAACGTTCCCTCCTTCCATGTCTGGCAGCTACAGATGGGAAGAAGGAGGCAGGTGACAATAGTCTTTCATTCCATATATATTTACTGAGTGCCCACCATCACTGGGCATAGTGGTAAAGGTAGGGGATAGTGAATAAGGCTCCAACGCTGCCTTAGAAGTTGTATTCTAATGTAGAGTGGGCACGTAGTGAACACATAGCAATCACAGCATGTGACAATGCCCGTGATACACACAACAGGTTGCGGGCGGGTCCTTTCAGACAGGGGCTGTCTAAGAAAGGCCTCTGGGAGGCAGAAGCATAAGTGCGTTTTAGAAGGTCGCAGCTGGCCTCTGCCGACTGCCAAGGCCATAAATGAGTGGCACTTACTGCACTTGATAGCTAAATGTGTGCCATCTGCACCAAACAATTAAAATGCTGTGGGCGCCCTGAGGGGCCAATATAATTGGTGACTGCCTGAATAGGAACAGGAAAACACGGCACAGTTAATTTACTACGTGCGTACTACATTTTCCCTTCATTTAACAGCACTGTGTTTTATTCATTTCTTTCATGCAAAGATGGCCTGAAGGACTTAAAAGTAATATATGCAAGATCTGTCCTTCAGCACGCCCTACAATGTTGTTTTCTCAACCGTGGAGAATCCTCACCACACATGTAAGAAATGCATCTCTAATGAAAGTCCTTTTTATGTTATTACTGTACAAGTGGTAAAGGAATAAAATACTTTCTAAAAATTGGGTTTAATTTTCAAAATCTACACATAACATTTAAAATATGTTAAAGGGACAACATGGTTATCAAGTAATAGGACTTCTGCCAATAGAATTTTCCACCTTCCATTGCTATTCTTTCATTTTGATTAGTTGCGCTTTCTTATTTTTTTGTTCTTTTAAAGCCAGTCAGTGGGTCATGTTTCTTAAATAAAAATATCTGAAAGATATGTGCAGACAAAGCAGATTCAGATTTACAGTAGAAATACTAGGCCCCAGTCTCTTCCGAGCAAATGTAATTCTCCCATCTACTCAGCCATCCATTCAATATTTATCGAGTCCACTAAACCTCTAGGTAGAACATGCTGGAGCCAGAGGCGTATCATGGCCCGACCCCCAGGCTGGGTGAATGCTGCTGATGCTCTTTCTCTGCACAGTTACTGTGGCAGTTTTCCGGGAGGCATGTAAATAGCCACCATGTGGTTAGACGGCCTACAATAAAGAGCAATTTGAAATTATGCACTCAATGTGCTACCAACGGACATGCAGGATGAATTCGGGAAAAATACAAAAAGCGGTTTACCTGGGAACCCCAAAGAAAAGAAAAACTTATATTACCAGGGCAGTTCAGGAAGGCATCTGTTTACAATATAAGAGATCACTAGTTTTTGTACCAGTTTAAGAACATCATGATTAAGAAGCATCTTGCTCAAAACAGCAAGAAAAATAGAATATGTCTAAGCATAAACTTAATAAGAAATATATATATAGGACCTGAATTAAGCAAAGCACAAAATCTAAATAAAGACCATTTAAAAGTTTTACTTTTTTAAATTAGTTAATGTTATCAGTAGTCTTCCTATGTTCATTGGTTTCCAGTCATGCTTGAATTAGGATTTGCATTCTAAGATTTGAGAAATTCAATAGTGTTTTCTTTAAAACTTGGCTGAAATGCCTTTGCTATCACAGAGATGTCCCCTGACCAGAAGTTAGCCCCCCCACTTCCTCTCTCCCTTTATATAAAGATCACAGTGCACATCACATCCTGCCTTATTATGTTATTTTTAGTATTCTCCAAAGTCTCCTAGTAGATTGTAAGTAACCGAGAGAAGAAACCTCACTTTGAATGTCTGTGAATGTATTCAGTATCTAGAATATGCCTTGCATACAGTGCTACTTAAATATTTATGTAATTGAGTTAACGGGTACTGTTTGAGTATATAGCCAGTCCTCACTAATTAGATATAAATTTGTGTGAAAATTTGTGACGTTATTTTTTGCTTAGAAGAACTGTTCTACCCTCTCAGACCTGCACCACACCCATTAAGAGCAGCACATGAGACTGGGTTCCTAGAATACCTGAGTAGGCAGGCAGGTCATGCAAAGGGGTTCCTAGCACCTGGGGTGGCAAGTGTGGAGCCATAGCACCAAGTGGCACGAGCACATGCATGCGTGTGCACACACACACACACACACTGGAGCTGAATCACCTGACAGCATGACCATTCTGCCCCCAGCAGTGGCCTAGATTCCGCCTTGGTCATAGGTCTGCCTGGTGAAGTTTTGATGATGTCAAAGACCAGCTTCCTATAGGTAGGTAGACAGGCTCTCAACTAGTTAAATACATTGTTATTAGCTGGGATGGATTCGTCCATTGCAGCTCCTATGCCCTCTATCCATTACTGGTTCCATTTCCTCTTTTCATTGTCTCTTGAGCCCATTCAAATAGGCTTTCAGTCCACCAAAACTGCTCTGGTCAAGGCCATCAGTGACCTCTGGGTTGCTAAATGCAACCGTCAATTCTCAATCCTCTCCTTACTTGACCTGCAAGCAGCATTGACCCACCTCTCGCTTCACTGCTCCCAGAGGCTTCATTTGACTCTCAGGACGCAATGCTCTCCCAGCTTTCTCCTACCTCACTGGACGGTTATCCTGAGCCCTTAACACTGGGAATACCTAAGGTGCAGTCCTCAGACTGCTTCCCTTTCCTACTTATATTCATCTTCTTGGCGATCCCATCCAATCTTATGGCTTTCAATTCTATTTGCAGACAAATTTCAAATTTTATCTTCTACAGCCAGATTCATTGATCCAACTGCATACTCACCAACTCCTGTAGCTAATAGACATCTCAGACTTCCATTCCAAAACTGAACTTCCACTCTTCCCCCAAATCTGCTCTTCACAGCCTCTCCATTTGAGGAGATGACAACCATCCAACTATTTTTTTTTTTTAAACAACCCTAATGCCATGGGTGGACTAAAGGAAATAGAATATGTAAAGAACTTAGCATATTGCTGAGCAGTCAGTGCACAATAAATGTTAGCTTCTATTTCTGGCTTTTCTTTTCTAGAAGGTCTCAAGGAGATTTGACTTGTAAAATTGAAGTTATTAGCTCATTTTCATAATAACTAAATTTTATTCTTAAACACATGCGATTTCAAGATTTCAATTTAAAGAGATGAAGAAAGTAAAATGTGCTGCTGTGCTCATGGCTTAGCTTCTAAAAAAAGAAGAAAAGTCACCTTTCCCAGTAAAACTGTCACAAGAACCACAGAAAATGTTACACAGCACAATGGCAATTTGAAGCATTAGAAATCTTCTCTTGCCTAGCAGTAATTTTCAGCTAATCAGACAACTTGAGCCTAGAAAATAATTTAAATTCAAGGTTATATGAGATGTTAATATGCTATTCACAGCTGTACACAACTCTAGTTTCACAACCTGAAAGAATTTTGGGGATACGAGGAAAGTCATGGAATGTTTTTACAACAGCTGGAATAAGTGACCTCATTTTATTAACCAGCAGTCCCACTTACTCTGTCATCCCAACTAATTATTAAGAATTTACTAGAAACTTTCTACCTATCAACAATAGTTATCTGAGTTATCAAGTATATTAAAATAAGCCTTCGTTATATAGAAAGCATCTTGGGTAAGTACACAATGCATAAATTAGACACATGGATATTGCTAATTTCACACTTAACTTGGCCCTTTAATACATATGGTTTGCTAATATGGTAAGAGATGGTTTTTGGATAATAAACACTGTTCATGGAAAATCACATTTTTTCTTTTATCCATTCTCCTATCTTCCTCCAGTTTCCTCCACTCCCTCCCTCCTGTGTGTGTGTATACATGTATATATATACACACACACACATATTCACATACACACATATATATATGTATACATACACACATATATATGTATGTATATCATCTACCATGTGCTGGGTAATGAGAAAAAAATACTTTAACTCTTGCGTACAGCTCAACAGCTAGGTAGTAATGGCCTTGGATGTTTTAAGGGGCGGGGGAGGGTGGGAATAACCTCGGTATGAAATCTCAGTAGTTGACTGTGCTTAATTTGTCCATAGTTAATTACATATTAAACTCTATGGTATTCTAATATTTTATATTTTCTAAAATTATAAAATTTTGAAACATTTATATTTTACATTACTTTTACTAAGTTACTTTTGCATATAAACTCCCATTGTGGGATCATTTTAGCTAGTCTATATATACTTTATATGCTAATTTTTACTTGTTTATTTTTTGTAGGAAGTCCTGGCTGAGCAAGGTTGGCAGTCCTAGTTCTCGCATTGACCGCACGGACTTTTCTAACGAAAAAACCATCTCTAAACTTGAGTATTCTAATTTTAGTATTCGATACTAATAGAAATGATATTCTTATGTATTAGGGTAATAGTAGCAGAATAGTAAGAAAAGGAACTCTTATCTGAAAGCTATATTATACAGATTACTAAAAACGTCTGACACTGAAATAGCTCTACTCAACTATGTTTTTCACGAGCAAAAATTAGTATCTAAAATAAAAATGTCATTATAAAATACTTAATGTGAATATTTAATTTAAACTTGTCTCATGGAAACTAATTCTAATGAATGTTATAGCTTATATGTTATTTGGCTAGGCTAGACATAATAAAGTTAACAGTACTTAAAAATACTTTTTAAATGGTTATCTGATTTGAATTCTAAAACCTTTCAAATAATAACTTATTGAAGTTGAGTAACCAGTAGTTAGAGATAAACATATATGATGATTAGTATAACCCAAAAATAGTATCAAGAAAGAGTTACATTTTTAAGTTCTGATTAAATGAGAACATGGTTCAGTACTTGAGGTTGGCGCTCCTTCATGCATTTTGTGAACTGCTTTGTTCTGTAGAGTGAACAGATGAGCTATGGCAACCCACAATTTCAGTAGAGCAAGCAGCATGGTTTGTATGAACCACCCTCCATGATGGAGACCCCTTACCCAGAAGAACAACTGAGAGTCTCGATAGTCATACTGTCCCCCAAGTTTGGCCTATCATTTGGGGATTTTCACATATAAATTATTTTTAAGCAACCAAAGTATTTTAAGGGGAAGTTTCATTTCTATACTACAGAATTACACCACTGAAAAAAGGGAGACCTTTAACTCAAAATACTGGATAATTTTAAAAGTTGCAGGTATATGCTTGTATAAATCCTTCAGTGACTTTTCCAACATTTTAATATATTTTATTGATTTTTTACAGAGAGGAAGAGAGAGGGATTGAGAATTAGAAACATCGATGAGAGAGAATCATCGATCAGCTGCCTCTTGCACACCCCCTACTGGGGATGTGCCCGCAACCAAGGTACATGCCCTTGACCAGAATCGAACCCTGGACCTTTCAGTCTGCAGGCCGATGCTCTATCCACTGAGCCAAACCGGTTTTGGCTTTTCCAACATTTTAAAACAATGAATCCTTCATTCAGAAGAAATTTCCCTGGCATTTAAATTGTAAAGAAGGTGAAAAGACACAACTGGCGTGATTGAAATGGGGCTGGGGGAACCTGGAACATAGCACATTTGGTCTCACTTTCCCTCCCGCATCTTGTCCTCCTTGGGGATCCGGGTTAGAAACCACCGTCCTGTCTATGGGAGAAATGTCCACTGCTGCACTCCATGGCGCAGAGAGAGAATCTGGCCCCTCTCCTATGCCTGTGGCACGATCAGAATTGAGAAAAGGAGGTGAAGGGTAGGCTGACATTGTTCACCCGAAAGGTTAACTCTGATGATAATATTGATATCAAATAGATATCAAATAGATATGACAGCACATTAGGGAATGACAAAGGTATTTTTAAAACTTGCCAAATACTTGTAAAGAAATAATTTTCTTACTTTAACACCATCATCACGTTAAGTGTTCTGTGTGTCACATATTATACAGGAGAATCTATTGTGATACTCGTTTGAGTTTTGCTCTCCTGGTGTCACCCACTCCTGGTTGAAGGAAGGTGGACAAGTCTTTGTGTTCCCTTTCCTCAGGAGGGTTTGGTGCCAGATCCCCTGGAGACAACTTTCCTTGCAAGGTTTCATTTTAAAGAGAGCATTAGGTTGTGAGTTGGGAAAAGACAAACATAGGCCTTTAGCAGGTAAAAGAGAAGCCAAAGAAACAAGAAGAGTATTCAATACTTTTCTTGGACAGTCAAGTTGTAAAAAACCCTGTATGTCTTTATGCATAAAAAGGTTAAGTAATTTTGGAAAAAGATGATCTCTGATGTGACACCAATATGTCACCTTTTATTACCCTGCTCTATTCTGTGAGTTCCCTCCCCAGCTCAGGTTACAAGAAAATCACACTTTGCTGGCACAATCTTCTAGCTGCACAAACAATAGTTAAGGTTGCTTAATGATTAATACATAGCTACATTCTATTACTGGGTGAGGAATGTTGTAAATAATTATTAAAAGTAGGTGTCATGAATGTAGAAAAAAAAATGGTAAAGCAATGTGGTGTAGAGGCCAGATACATTTTAACATTAAACTTAATGTCAAATTTCATATGGACTTACACAAAAGTTTTAATTCATATGTCACATTTGAATAATAACAAACTGTGATACACTTAGTTTTGTTAGAATTAGATATTAAAAAAACCAAAAATATTAAGCAAAAGGTGGGTATCTACTTCAGTAACTATCAACCAGGAGTCTCAACATTCCACCTGTCCATACCCATCTGCAAGCAACATATCAGAATTATGGGAGTATTATTTATAAAAGCAAACTTAATTATTTTTTACATTTATATAAAAATGACTGTCTTTATTTTTACTGACAGTAAGTCAGGCATTTGGATAAATGGAACAGAATAGAGAGCACAGAAATAAACCCATGTGCATATATATAACAAAGGAGGCAAATATATACAGTTGGGTAACAGGGTAAAGACAGTCTTTTCAATAAATGTATTGGGAAAATTGGACAGATTCATGCAAAGAATGAATATGGAACACTTAAAAGGTTTGCTTAAAAGGTTTTGTACAGCAAAAAACTATCAACAAAACAAAAAATCTGAATGGGAGAATATATTTACCAATGATATATCTAATAAAGAGTTAATATCCAAAAGATATTAGGAACTTATATAACTTAGCACCAAAAAAAAATTAAATAAAGAAAGAAAAAAGAAAAAAGAAAAGAAAAAATCCAAACTACTCAAAAATGGACAGAGGACCTAAATAGACATTTCTCCAAAGAGGACATACAGATGGCCAATAAATATATGAAAAGATGCTCAACATCACTAGTCGTCAGGGAAATGCAAATTAAAACAAGGAGCTATCACCTCAGACCTATCAGAATATCATCAATAAATCAACAAATAAGTGTTGAGGATATTCAGAAAAGGTAACCCTCATGCACTATTGGTGGGGATGTAAATGGGTGAAGCCACTATGGAAAATAGTGTGGTGGTTTCTAAAAAAAAAATTGAAAATATAGCTAATGTGACCCAGCAATTCCACTTCTGGATATTTATTAAAAAAAATCCAAAATTCTAATTCGACATATGCACCCTTATGTTTACTGCAGCATTTACAATATCCAAGATATGGAAGCAACCTCAGTGCCATCAATAGACAATTGCATAAAGAAAATGTGGTACATTTATATTTTATTGATCTTTTACAGAGAGGAAGGGAGAGAGATAGCCAGAAACATTGATGAGAGATAAACATCGACCAGTTGCCTCTTGCACACCCCCTACTGGGGATGTGCCCACAACTAAGGTACATGCCCTTGACCGGAATCGAACCCGGGACCTTTCAGTCCACAGACTGACGCTCTATCACTGAGCCAAACCGGTTTCAGCAATAATAGTGGAATATTACTCTGTCATGAAAAAGAATGAAATCTTGCCGTTGTGACAACATGGATAGACCTAGGGGTATTATGCTAAGAGAAATAAGTCAGAGGAAGACAATACCATAAGGTTTCACTTACGTATGGAATCTAAAAAACAAACACACAATGAAACAAAAACCTAGATGCAGAGAAAAAAATTTACGATTGCCAGATGGAAGTGGGGGGAGGTGATGGTGGTGAGGGGATGTAGGAAAAGGTGAAGGGGACAAGAAATTCAAACTGCCAGTTATAAAAACAGTCATGGGATGTAAATTACAACATAGAGATTATTGTAATAACTGTGTATGGTGTCAGATGGGTACTTGACTTACCATGCAATCACTTCCTAATTATATAAATGTCTAATCACTATGTTGTATAATTGACACTACGTGATAATTGTAATTGAAACATTTTTTTAATTTAAAAAATTTAAAGAAATGAAATAAAATTTTAAAAGCCTGTCCTTTTAATTTTTTCAACCTTGTTTGAAACTAGTACACAGATTACAAGCACCCTGAGGCCAGCTTCAGTATTAATTTTCCTCCTTTTACGGCTACCAAGATCGGTGTTCAGGTCCGATGGGAAAGGGAACCGAGGGTAAAAAGCCTGTTTTCTTAAAATGTTAACTCATGAAATGAAGCTCAATAGAATTTTGGAGGGAATATGTAAATGACAGTCTTGACCAGGTGGGCCAGTCCATAGAAGCAACAGGGATGTGGGAGAGAGACGAAGTTTTTCTATTAGGAAGGGTATAGGCTTCTAAGCTCTAGAAGAAGCGATCCACATTTCATCTGAGACTGGGAATTTCTGGGAATACCCTGAAGCCTGCAGAAAGCTTGTGTCTGCAAGGCAGGTGCTGTGCTAACTAGGAACAGAAGCACTGAAGGAGGGAACTAAAAGTTGGGGTGGGGGGGGGTGACAGTGAATTTGACTTTGCTCAAAACTGGTCACCACTGTGACAACTAAGTATTTTCCGTTTTGTGTACCAAAGAAAAATTTCAGCAACATGTATCTCCATACTCATACTTAGATAGGACAGAAAAACAGAATCTACTTCCAAAAATTGGCTTTGTATTTGGATGTATGTAGTCCACAAATATATTTCAATAGTAAGTAGCTCTCCCTAACCTCCATAGAATGCTCACTACTTGGTTAAAAGGAAAAGATCGTCATGTCTGGAACTAATTTCAGGACCTGAAAATAGGCAGCATAGTATGGCAGAAAATATTCTGGTCTAGGGATCAGAAGACCTGCATCTGGGCGCGGCCCAGCCATTAATTTGCCATGTGCCTAGGTACCCTCAGCTTTTACTAAACCCATAATTTGGGTTAAATCAGGATTCCAGGAAGCCAGAGGCTTCCCAGGAGGTGGTACCAGGGCAGCTGCAGAAGGGCCCTCATCCCTGCTCCAACCAGAGCAGCCCTACTCCTATCTCTATCAGCTGTTAGGCTTCTCCCTAAGAAATCTTTTGAGGAGAATTCTGCCTCAAAGAAATAACAACAAAGACACTGAATTCATCTCTGGAGTCTTCTAAGTTTCTATAATTGTTAAACCTTATTTCCTATTTTCTTGATTACTTCTGTCAAGCCATTGTGGTATGTCCACTTTACCTTTAGCCATTTGCACTAAAACAACGCATACTTTGTGAAAAGCACTATTGGAAAAAGATTCTTATTTTTCATAGTGGTCCCTAGAAGTGTCCATGGTCGATAAAATATTTCTGTAATTGACTTTCAGTTGTCTCTTGTTTCTCTTTTGATGTTTACCAAAGTGAAAAATATGCAAGACAAAATACAAATATATGTGACTTAATTAAAAAGTTTTATAAGCATGTCTTGCAGATTTTAACCTAACATGGAGAATTATGTGAAAGAGGCAGTTTTCCTTTTTCTTAACTGGTTCGAATAATTTTGAACAAATCTGATATGAATTTTTACATTTAGAATTTAAAGTCTAGTTACCCTATCTATGATCTCATTAGCAGTTTTTCCTATAGAAAATGAGTTTTTCTCCTAAGAACATGCTTTGTGCTTCCTCCTCTGTTTGAAGGTCAGTTCACACGCTTGGTTGGATGTCCAAGATACTTCTTTCATCCTCCAACTACATTTTTCTTGTCTTAGTTTTGTTTTCTATGTTGGCACAAAGAAAGCTTCAAGTAGCAATGAACATAAACTTCCGATATGGCTTTCCCCCTACTCTCTCATTTTACAAATACTAGAAGCAGCACAGAGAAAGATTCAGTAGCTTCATTGTATTGGAAATGGAGTTTCTATTTCAAAACAATTCCAAAAAGCCAGGATTAACATCCATCACCTGGTCATTTGCAAGCATCAAAGCAGAATTCCTACTGAAATCTGGTCAGATTCATCTGGATTAGGAGCATGCTTAACCAGACAATTGGCATAAAGTGGACAGACACAGCATAACCTTGTTTTTTAGATGCAGGATCTATATCGACCAGGGAAAAAAAAATGGAGCAAAAGTTCTACCCCTCGGGTACTATTTTCTTATGAAGCAAAAGAAAGATCAGCCTTCCTGTCTTTTCTCTGATCCTAACTGCCCTTCTCTCTCCGCATTATAATTCCTAACGCACAGCACACAGGAGAGAGGATACAGGGAGTGAGTGGCTCAGTGGGCAGTCCCATTACTGACAGCATGGACAACAAGGCAAGAGAACTGCCTAGATGTCTACTTATACTTTATAACTTATTTTACACATCCTTTTAAGTGTACAATGAACTTCATAATTTAAACAAATACTTTCCTAGAGATCATAACCCTAGATTAGGGTAGATCAATCACTCTAAGGCCTTTGATCTGAGAAGGCTACACTCAGCAAATGCAGTGTATAACCAGACTCCCCTCATGAAAAAATGAAAAAACCGGAAACAAAAATCAGCCCTGAAATTAAAAAAAAAAAAAAAAAAAAAGCCATACCCAAGGTAAATGGAACATTATCCTTTGGAATCAGGGGAAGTACATATCTTTAAAAGCTATAAGAAAAAAGGTTTCAGGAAAGATATGCTATGTCCTCCATCGCGTGTAATAAAAGTTGATCTTTGAAAGAAGAACAGGGAGCCACTGGGGAGAATATGTGCAGATTAAAAAAAATATATATGGATTAAGGAAAATCACTTGAAATATAAAAACCACATTCTGAAGAGCAGCCAACACACACATACAATTACACACTTAGCTATGGAAACTACAGGAGACCCAAGAGGGAATAGGAAAACTGCAATCTATTCTGGAATTAGTAACTGGCCACTTTCATTAGTGACACAGAGCTGTGGTTGGCAACCCCAGCTGATTATCAGAATTATCTACATAGCATTTTAAACGTACTTATTACAAGGCCCCACTCCAGACCTGATAAATCAGGGGCTTTCATGGTTTTAGTCCTTGAACCTGCATGTTTAAAAAAATGCCCTGGTGATTTTGACAATCTGCAAAGCTCAGGAAACACCAGGGTAGAGAATAAATCTGAAAAGTTTATTTAAAAAGTAGAACAACAACAAAAGGAAAATGTGAGTGTGAAAATGATTAATTTAGAGGAATGAGGGCACACATCTAACCCATCAGTAAGTCAGTTATAGAAGTTCATGGGGGTAAGGGGGTAGAATTGAAACAGAAGGCAAAACCACTCATGATAGAAGAAAACTTCCTTGAGTTAAAAAAAAAAAAGCTATAAATTATACAGTGTAAAGTTATATAGCTAAAAAGGACTTGAGTTTTAAGCAAAAATTACTGAAAAGAGGCTCCTACACAAAGCATGGCTTAAAAAAATAAAATTTCAAGATAAGAACTCTCTAGCATTCATCTCAAGAAGAACCTAATGGCTGCCCAGCAATGCTCCAGTTTTTCTAATCCATCCACTCGCTCACTCTCCTAGACAACCACTGCACACTCACTCCCCACTCAGCCATGACTGTGCTTCTATTTCCAACAGAAGAACTTCCACAAGCCTCCCCCACTGCATCTGCTTACCTGCCCTACGTCTGTGCCCACCCTTACCTTCCTGCCTCTTACTGTGGCTGCACCGTCTATGCGCCCAATGAAGGCAATGCCCGGATCCCACTTCCTCCAGGACGCTGCTCCTGCGATTCTCACTCTTACATCGTCCATTTCCATTCCCCACTGGATTCTCTTTCCCATCAGTCTGCAAACATGCTATTAATCTCTCCCTCTCTGACCCCTCTAGCTACCACATCTTTCTCCCTTTTAGAGAAACTCCTCCAAAAATGCTGTCTATACTTGATGTAATCCACTCACACCATTTTCTGCACTGTAGAACTATTGTAAAAAATTTCAAAAAAACACATTCTATAATGTGTTACATAATGGATTACTCTGAAAATATAAAAATCAGTTATATGTTGAAACTTTGTCATTTGCCTAACTGTATATCATAATTTTAAAAGGGAAAGAGCTTTGCATTTATGGTTGCATATAATTTAACAAATATTTTAATAAAATAAAAAATAAAATTTCCTTAATGGGCCAAAATTGAGACGAATAAAAGATTTAATATTAGATTTTTAGAAAATTGAGAGGGCATACTGTAAATTCTTCCAATCTGTCTATGACCTCTTCCCCCTCCCCTCACACCAATTTGTTTCAATTTAGCAAAATAAGCCTCTTAATGGGCCCCACTGGTGCCTCCAATATGCAGTCTGAATAATACATCTGACACCTCAGCATTCTGGGATTTAAGCTATAGCTTAACTCTGGTTTTAAAAAGAATGCCAATGCCCCATTCAGTTTATTGTTTCACTCCATTGTTTGAAAACAAGAGTCGGGAGGGAAACATTAGTTATTTCCAAATGTCATCAAATGTGAGTGGCTCTCAGTGTTAGAGCTGTCCATCCAGAGCACAGCACAGGGTTTTAATTTGGCAGGGTGTGTATACACAGGCATTGCTGCCAGCCATGAGGGCAAACTCTTTATCAATACAAGGACAAATTTGACCAGCAAGCACATCCTTTAGTAGTCAACATTTTGAAAAATTAAAACTAACACCATTGTCCAAAGAAAAAATGTGGGTGCTTTAGATGGCGTTGGTATGATTAAATTTGAAAACATCACTTTGAGATATGACAGAGAGATCATTGTAATGCAAACCATGTCTTTCCAAATCATAACGTGCATTGTTTTTTAAGCGCTGGCTGTTCCTGAGTAGTTCACAGGTTGACTAGGAAACAAAACATTCACAATCAGAGATCTACAGTAAAATTCCAGGGTAATAAACAAATGGCGTCATGGTACTGCGGCCTGCAAGGCCTGATATTGTGTGCTGCCTTACATCCTGCGGGGCCTCACATGGCTCGTTCTCTTTCCCACTCGTACCCACGGAGAAGGTCCACTAACCACCCTCCTTACTAGGGACCAGATGCACCTCCTGCTCATCCCTAAATAGCAAGGTTCAGTTCCCCGCCAGCCTGCCACATTATCTCACCAGCCAATCACATCCTCCGGTGGGAACCAGGGGTGATCTCATCCTCCTACCACCCGAAGCCTGCCTCCCACAGCCTCTCTGTTCGTTCTCCTGTGGCCCCGCACAGCATGGTGTCCTCCGCCCCTCGGCTGTGAGGATATGTCGCTAACAAACTGCTGCCAGTGCTGGGTGTCATGTGCTCTGCCACCCCCAACATCCTAGGGCAGGGACTTCTTCCTCATCGGGGTGAATAGGAGGAGGTTAGACCCGGCTATATCTCTTAGCACTGTACAAGGTCCAAGCTTAGAAAAAGGCCCTTCTGGTGCCTGGCTATGGAGGTTTGGTGAAGTAGCCTGGTATAGATGGAGAATGGCGTGAAGGATTTGGTTTTGCATGTGGCTTTGGTCGCATTCTGGGATTCTCTCTGAAGGAGCATACAGACAAGAAATGACAGCTAAGTAGCAACAAAATACGGATTTCATTAACGAAACAAGGGTCTAGTGACAATGGAGAACGTGAGAAAAAGCTAGATTACAGAAACTGAGTTAAGGTAGTAGGCCAAGGTGAGCCTTCTTACTTCCTAGGCACCATCCCTAAGATGTTTTTTATTTTTTTAATTTTTTATTTTATTGATTTTTTACAGAGAGGAAGGGGAAGGGAGAGTTAGAAACATTGACCAGCTGCCTCCTGCACACTCCCTACTGGGTATGTGCCCACAACCAAGGTACATGCCCTTGACCAAAACCAAACCTGGGGTCCTTGAGTCCACAGGCCGACGCTCTATCCACTGAGCCAAACAATTAGGGGCATCCCTAAGATTCTATACCCTCTTTCTAAATAGCTGTATGGTCATGAATGACAGGCCCATTGGCTGCATCCAGCTGCAGGTAGAACAAGAGGGTTGAGATGGCCAGGCCAGCTGAGCTAGAGAGGGCCAGGGTGTGCACATCCCTGAGCAATGACCTTGAATGCAATGAGCAACCCTCTAGTGAAACGTCCCCGTCAAGGTCCGTTTCTGACAGTCTGCTGATGCGTTTGTGCTCCAGTGCAGTGAAAGTGGGTGGAGAGAGGGATACCGGAAATGAAGCAATGATTTCCTTCTAACCCAAGAACTGAGGCTAAAATAAGTTCTCCCCAAACAGGAGAGAAAGCAGTTCTCATAAATATAACTGTATCCACACGCAGAGTAAAACAGAAGCGAGGATGAACAGACTGTTTGGACCAGAGGAGCCAGCTGTGGGGCCGTGAGATCAGTGGGGCCGGGGGTAAGACTGAGATTTATGCCTTTTGAGAGTGTGAAGTCCAAAGCCAGACGGGGTTGAGAAACTCCTGGGGAAAAAGTATGCAGCCTGATGAAAAACATGAAATCTTTCCTGCCTAAACAGTAAGGACTCTGGACACTCCCAGGAGTCCGGTCTCCCCAGGACTCTCAGTGGCCAGTTCCAGAAGGAGGGGAAGGCAGTGGGCTGGCAGAGAAAGAGCATGGACTGAACAAAACTGACTGGATGCGTCTGCCATTCATTCAGGAAACAGCCACTGAGAATCTGCCAGACGCCCCCACTGTGCCTGGGGCTCGGCACACAGAGACGTATGAGACAATCTCAACCTTTAAGACATTTATATTCTTTTTATTTTTTTATTACTATTGATTTTTTACAGAGAGGAAGAGAGAGGGATAGAGAGTTAGAAACATTGATGAGAGAGAATCATCGATCAGCCGCCTCTTGCACACCCCCTACTGCAGCGTTTTTCAACCGCTGTTCCGCGGCACACTAGTGTGCCGCGAGATGTTGCCTGGTGTGCCGTAGGTGCAGACAAGACAAGAATTTTATAATTTTTCACTATTTTGTTTACTTAATATTTCATAATAAAGTAATTATAAAATACTTTCTTTGTGTTTATTTGATTCCTATTCAAGAGAATTACTTTATATACAGTCAATATAGGCACAGAGTTAAATTTTTTAACATTTTCTAATGGTGGTGTGCCTCGTGATTTTTTTCATGAAACAAGTGTGCCTTTGCCCAAAAAAGGTTGAAAAACACTGCCCTACTGGAGATGTGCCCACAACCAAGGTACATGCCCTTGACTGGAATGGAACCCGGGACCTTTCAGGCCGCAGACCGACACTCTATCCACTGAGCCAAACCGGTTTCGGCAAGACATTTATATTCTTAACAATGCTAATAGATAACAAGTGGCTGAGTACCTATCATGTTCCAGGGAGTCTTTGAGCTTCACCAAAGCAGCACTCTGAGGAAAGCAGGGACAGTAATTATTACCATTTACAGGTGAGGAAACAAAGGTTCAGAAAGATAAAAACTCGCTCAAAGCCATGTTGCTAAGAAGTGGTTTCAACTCCAGGGCACAGTTTGGCTATATCCCTTCATATATGAATGAGAAGCAAAGAGAATATTTAAAAAAAAAAGGAAGCAAAATTTTAATTCTATTTATACAGTATTCCGTTCAGAAAGAAGACTATCCTGGATTTAAGTAAAAAAGTATAAACATTTTTTTTCTTAGAGAAGGTAAAAATAAAAAGTTTAAAGAGTAGTAACCCTAAGGGGAAAAAAAAAATCACAAGTCTCATATTACTAAATATGAAGAGAAATGATAGAAAGAAAACCCCATGAAGTATGCTCAAGATAAAATTATATGGTTTCTATATATTTTATTTTATATAACCAGAAGCAATCATTAGGGAAATAAGGTACTTAGAATTACTGTATTTTCCCATTAGTGAGGTTTTCTGTTCTCATCCACCAAAGAGCATTCCAGTGAAAGCGGAAGTCTGAAGGTAATGATTGGATCCTGTGGCCGGCACTGTTCAGGCCCATGTTCAGGGCGGGAAATGGGGATTGGGAGCAGATCATCTTGTGGATGAGCTTCTCAGCCTCATGTTCTTACAGAGATGAAATATGGCTTAAGATAAGGATTCATAGAAGGCTCAACAAGTAGAAAATATAAACACAAGAAGCAAAATGAAAAGTTTTGCAGAAGAGGCTGAGGCAAAATATATGGAATTCTTTAAATGAACAAGGAAAATAGCCTTTAAAGGTTGCTACAAGACACACACACACACACACACACACACACACACACACACACACACACCATCAAAACTAGACAGCTTAAACTAGTGAATCCTAACTTTTTTAGAATGGTGACACTCCAACAATCTTTCATTTTGCAATTTTCCTTCCTTAAGAAGCTATATGCCTGTGGCTATTCATTCAACCAATCTTTATTACATGATCACTCTGCTAGAACTCTCCAAGTTCATAATGTATATACAGGCTTCTTCTTTCAATCAGGTGAATATCAAAACTAGAGATTTCTAACAATGATTTTGGAGTAACTCAGGCTGACTGTATTTATATGTTATCTCAAAAGATTTCATGAAATTCAATTTTTATTTATACAGCTATATGAAAAAATGCAAATATACCAATGCACATGTCCAGCATTACATATATCAGAAGTGATCTATATGATTTATACTAGAGATTTTTACCTTTTAGGAGATGCAACACCTCATGATTATTTGTTCTGCAATGTCTCTCTCTCTCTTAAAAATCACTCAGCTTCGAACTTACACCAGAAAAAAAATTCAAGGTCCTTTTTATACCTGTAATTCATTTGAACCTATCCATCTTCAAAGACAGGCAAATCTAATGCTAACATCTGTCATTCTCATTGCTCCCTAATGTGTATTTTAGTTTGATAAAATTCTTATAACCTAAAATAATTAAATAAAAACAATGTAATGTATGCACTTGAATTTTCTACTGTACCAATTATAATGGGAAGAATACTAACAGCCAACGTTTAATGAGTGCAAGATACATTTTCTCATGTAATCCTTATAATACATGTGTATCAGCCAAATAAACTATCTTTTAAAAGAAGAAATTAAAGATAGCTTTGGTTTATGCAGTATCTCTGAGGTCCTTCCCTGTATCACAAGTACATAGCTGAAGAAATGACCGAGAGGAACCTGGGGCTGCCTGAGCCCCAGCATTCCTATCTGGTTACACAGACATACCACTCGTGTGTTTTTGTTTTTTGTTTTTTTGGCATTTTCCTACGGTTAAAAAAAAAAAAAAAAAAAAAAAAAGCGGTGACAATTTTCTGCATCTATAACATTTTGGATGAGCCATTTCCATCCTATTTTGTTTCCTCACATATGGTGTTCTAGCTCAAATAGCATTGGTATTTTTAACTTGGACAGTTATCAGTAAATTACTTTGAATTACTCTTTGCTGACACGTATCCAAATTACCTAACACAAATGAGAAAACGGCATGTATTATTTAGGCTAGTGTGTGCACTGCCTTTCAGCTATAAGTTTTCCAATAGAATCAATATATTTTACAGATGGAAGAGATCACAAAGAAGATGCAACCTGGCTACTTTTTTTTACCAGTGAGAATGTATAGCAGAGAGGTTAAAGTGTCTCTCCTCGGTCAGATCAGTAGTTAGGAGTGGGGGGAAGGGGGAGGGGAAAGTAATAGCAGTCCAGCGCTTTTTCTACATTAAAATGTAAGTATTATTTTTAAATCTACATTATTTGTCAGAGGAGGTATCAATCATAAATAACTGGCTGGTTTTTATAATACTGTGTTATCATCACTACTGAAATTTAATGCTTGTGATAACTGGTTATACAATATGGTTATACATCATTGCTGCTCTCAGTTATTTCCTGTATGCCTGTTTTGGATCCATATCTAAATTGTGACTGTGGTAGGCACATATCTTTAATGTTTCCTATATCCCTCGATAAATATACACACATATAAACTGCATAAGAGTTGGAAAGAGATTGACAAGAGTATATTTATAGTTAGACCAGTGGTCAGGAAACTCATTATTCAACAGAGCCAAATATCAACAGTATGACGATTGAGATTTGAGAGCCACATTTTTTAAACTTTAACTTCTCCTAACGCCACTTCTTCAAAATAGACTCGCCCAGGCCGTGGTATTTTGTGGAAGGGTCACATTCAAGGGGCCAAAGAGCCACATGTGGCTCGAGAGCCGCAGTTTGCTGACAACGGGTTTAGACTAATACTCCAAGACTCAGAATAAAACTGAACAGCTGTCATTCTGCATGGCTGCAGGTGAGTTTGTTTTCAGAGGGAGAAAGTGGAGAAAATTCCTCATTTCTTCTTATCAAGTAGTTGGGATGGTCCCTGATGGTGAGTCATTTTAGGAGCTTGAGGAGATTGGTAAAGGTTGGAATAGAAATTAGAGGGAATGATGAGATCATTGACTAAGCCTTAAGACATGAAGTAAAATATACCAATTAAATTGCTCAATAAAAATAGTAGCTAATAATGACCAAGGAGTGACTAGGTGTCTGGTTGTTGTAAACCATCTATACCTCAGCCCAAGCACTGATCCCATTTTGTGGATGAGAAAATTGAGGCGCACCTAAGTTTGATCATTTGCCCAAGCAAACCAGCTCCTCAGTGGTGGAGCCAGGGCATATAACCCTATTCACAGTATAATGATTAGGATAAAGCCAGGTAAGCAGAGTTGGCCCTCTATGTCCTCAGGTTTCTAGCCCCAGAATTCAACCAATTGCAAATAAAAAATATTACATTTTTGCTGATGTGCACTATGTATGTAGGCCATGATGGTTGCATCTGTACTGAACATGTACAGACTTTTTTCCTTGTCATTATTCCCTAACCCAGTGGTTGGCAAACTCATTAGTCAACAGAGCCAAATATCAACAGTACAACAATTGAAATTTCTTTTGAGAGCCAAATTTTTTAAACTTAAACTTCTTCTAACGCCACTTGTTCAATATAGACTCGCACAGGCCGTGGAATTTTGGGGGCCAAAGAGCTGCATGTGGCTTGTGAGCCGCAGTTTGCCGACCACTACCCTAACCAATACAGCATAATAACTCTTAAATAACATTTACACTGTATTAGGTATATAAGTAATCTCGAGGTGATTTAAAGTATACAGGAGGATATGTGGGGTTACTTGCAAATAGTATGCCATTTTATATAAGGGACTTACTTGAATATCCTCAGATTTGGGGAAATTGAGGATGACTGTATGCAGTGTTTAAAGCAGTCTTCATATTTATTTACCCGCCCACCCCTTAATCCCCAAACACACACATACTATAGTACTTAACCACACATTCAAGTCTTCTATTCATATACTCTTTTCCTCATAGGACGTAAGCTCACATATGTACAAAGAGTCCTAGGGCCAAACTCCACTCTCCCACATTTCTTCAAGGTAAACGTCAAGACCAAGTCATACTGACTCTGGGTTACAAAACACGCGCACACCCATAGCCCAACACACAGCAGAGTTCAACTCAGTAAGGATTTTTCTTCTCCCATTTATCCAGGGAAATGCACGGGTTACCATGACAGATGCCAAAGACATTTGGCTCTGGCAGTGGAAACTGGGCGGCAATGGTGAGATGAGGTAAGAAATTCCAGGCCCAGAAGGTGGACCAGGTCATCAGCTGCTTTCCCGGAGCTGGCTCTTTTGGATAAGCGCTGAGGGAACAGGCCCCGCCAGCGGCGAGAGCTCCAGTACCCTGGCCCCGTTCTGCACCGGGCTGGGCCTGGAGCAGATGCACACACCGCGGGGAGTCTCATTTGCAAGACCCGAGTGCTCTCTAGCTCTTTTTTTTTTTTTTTTTTTTTGGTTGATTTCATTTATTTATTTATTTGGTTTCTTTTTTTAATTATTATTAAATTATTATCTGTGTACATATCTTACCATTGCCCGCCCCTTCCCATACATGCCCTCCCTCCCCAGAGTTTTGTGTCCATTGGTTGTACTTATATGCACGTCTCTTTTAATGCTTGCTGCAGGGAAAAGGGTGTTGTCAGAAACGGTGAACCTTGAGAGCCAAGCTTTTTCTTGTGCAGGGATTAGGCAGCCCAGGAGCAGCAATCATGTCGTGCACAGTGCTTCGTGGTTCTGGGGAAAACAAGTCTCTCTCCTGCCTGCCTGCCTGCCTGCACTTTGCAGCCCGCAGCTCCGGGGTGAGGTGCAGACGGACTTGAGCTGCGGGGACAGGGACAATTAGCAGCGCTGCCCTAGGGCCAAGGGGAGGCTCCAGAACGGCCCCTTGCTGATGCCAAGGGTGGGGTGGGCCCTGATAAATAAAGACGCTTCCTGGCCAGATGGAGGGAAGGCCAAGTTCAAACGCAGGCTGTCCAGCCTGGGGTAGGTCCGGGAAAGAAGCCCAGAGATCCGGCCAGCCTCCCCCGCCCGCTGCCGCAGGCGCAGTGTGGACACGCCAGCTACCCCTGCAGAGCTGGAGCCGGAGCCGGGGTACTGCGCATGCACAGCGGTACCCCCCTCCCGGCACCCCTCTCCCCCGGCACCCCTCTCCCCCCTCCTCCCGCTCCTCCCGGCACCCAGTCCCCCTCCCCCCCCAACGCCACCCTGTCCCCGCGCCCCCCCCCTCCCCCCCCCCCCCCCCCCCGCCCCGCGCTTCCAAAGGCCTCGGTCACTTAGCAACGCGTGAGTCACAATCGCGGCTCCGAATGCCCTTTTCCTGGCAGAGCTTAGTCCCCATAGACCCCGAGGCTCCTGGCCGCCTCCTGTCAGGTCAGAGGAGCCCATGGAACCAAAGGAGGATCCGCAGCAGTAAGTGCTGGGGCTTGATGTGCTAGTTCTCCTTCCAAACAGCATTTTCCTCCTCCGGGGGGCCTCTCATGGAGCCATCCCCATTGGGGGGCTCTCCCTCCGCCAGTCCCCATCCCCAACGGGGGGCTTTCCCTCCGCCAGTCCCCCATCCCCAACGGGGGGGGCTCTCCCTCCGCCAGTCCCCCATCCCCAACGGGGGGCTCTCCCTCCGCCAGTCCCCATCCCCAACGGGGGGCTCTCCCTCCGCCAGTCCCCCATCCCCAACGGGGGGCTCTCCCTCCGCCAGTCCCCATCCCCAACGGGGGGCTCTCCCTCCGCCAGTCCCCCATCCCCAACGGGGGCTCTCCCTCCGCCAGTCCCCCACCCCCAACGGGGGCTCTCCCTCCGCCAGTCCCCCACCCCCAACGGGGGCTCTCCCTCCGCCAGTCCCCCACCCCCAACGGGGGCTCTCCCTCCGCCAGTCCCCCACCCCCAACGGGGGCTCTCCCTCCGCCAGTCCCCCACCCCCAACGGGGGCTCTCCCTCCGCCAGTCCCCCACCCCCAACGGGGGCTCTCCCTCCGCCAGTCCCCATCCCCAACGGGGGCTCTCCCTCCGCCAGTCCCCCATCCCCCAACGGGGGCTCTCCCTCTGCCAGTCCCCATCCCCAATGGGGGGCTCTCCCTCTGCCAGTCCCCATCGCTGTCTCCGTCCCGGTGGTGGGGCACTCACAGCTCCGCTTCTGAAAGCGCTCTGTTTTCTGGGCATCTGCTGTGTGCCAGGGGTGCCAGGTTCTTCGCAGGCACTGCAGCCTGGCCTACCATTCCTGAAGTCATCCCAAATTATCCACTCTTTCTCACAAACCACATCTAATTTGCTAGCAAATTTCTGTAGGAGATAGAATGTAATTTTACTTTTTATTCTTTTCGGTTCTTTTTTTATTTAAAAAAAAAATCTTAATAGTTGAAAGTATTACCTGGGTCCTCTTTTCCCCCCTAATAGGTAGGCTCTATCTTTAAAATATATCCAGAATCCACCGCGATGAGTGCCTTACGCCATCACCCCACCTGGTCTAAGTACCTGCTCTACGTGGACAATATTATACAAAGGCCTTTGCTTCGCTCCTTGTCCCTTTCCAGCCTTCTCAACACAGCACTCGGTCGAGTTGGCTTCGCACAAGACAAATTAGATCCCCCTTCTCCACTGGCCCTTGCAAAGAAAACGCTAAGGCTCCAACCATGGCTTATGGGGCCTACTCATTGGGCCCCTCTTCCCTTCCGTGGCCTTATCTACTACTCGCCCTCTGACGCAACTCTGCTCCAGCACGCAGGCCGCCTTGCTGGCATCAGCAATGGTTCTCAAAGTGTGGTCCCCAGGCCAGCATCACCTGGGGAGGTATTAGAAATGCAATTGTTGCACACTCCTCACCACAGGCTCACCAACTCAGCAACGCTAAGAGCAGGGCACAGTAATCAGTCTGGTTTGAACAAGGCCTCCAGGGGATTCTGATGGATCCTAAGTTTTGAGAACGATTGCATGGCTCGTTATGATGTGGAGCCAGTACTATCTGCTTCTAAAGCCTGTATTTTTGTCACTACACAGTGGTTCTCAGACTCGAACGTACAGGAGAATCATCTAGAGAGCCGGTTAAAACAGGTTCCTGGGAACCTGCCCCAGAGATTGTGTTTCAGTAGCTTGGGATAGGAAATATTTCTAACAAGCTGACAATTGAGGCCAATGTTGCTTCTCTGGGATCCACACCTTGAGCACCATGGTGAGACAGGTGCGCTTCTGCAGCACAGCCTGGCAGTGAGAGTTCACTCTGCTGAGATTCTCTTCCCTCTTCCCTGTCTTTTCCACTTGCCACCTTCATCAGGCAGCCTGCACACTATATAAAAATGCAATTTACCTCCCATATACACACACGCCTGTCTCCCATTCTTTAGTATTGGCCTTAGTACACAACACCATCTCACAGAATGCTGGCATACTTTTTTTCATGGTGCTTTGCTTTACTGCGCTCCACAGAGGTTGTAGTTCTTACAAACTGAAGGCAAGACCCTCCACCAGCAAAAAGGTTACACCTTGTGTTATTGCGATACTTGTTTTATGGTGGTGGATAGTGTAAGGCAATATCTCTGAGGTATGCCTGTATGTGTTTTACTTATTATTTTCTTTTCCATCTGCCTTCCCGCTAGAATGTAAGCCCTATGAAGGCAGGGTTTTTGTTAGATCCTTCCCCCAGCTTCAGGGCCTCACCACAACACTTAGAGGCATGGCTCAGTAAGTATTTGTTGAAGGAATGAATTATTCATTGTTATTCTCACATCTTTCACAGCAGGCATTACGGTCCTGAGCTTTCAAATGAGGAAACCAAGGCTCAGACAGTCAATGGCTGGAATCCCAGCTCTGATTAACTTCGAGTTTTTCGAACACAGGTTTTAACTGTGTTTTCCTTCTAATAAGAGATTATTATAAAATCATATACTTGACATTCACCACGAGCACTTAATTGGGTGGATGCTTATGTATGCAAGTAAACAGCCACAGTCCTTTCCTCCAAGGACCGGTTCCAGTACAAGCATCTTGCTGGGTTATAGCTATGAGAAGCAGATGGAAAAAAACGAACGTCAGAAGTTTTGAATCAATCACAACCTTTAAATAAATGTTTCCAGCTATGGAAAGGTAATAGGAAAAGCCCTAGGAGTTATTTATACTTTAGCAGGAATCAGCTTTTCCAAATCCTTTACAGAGAGCACTTTTTGTTGGGATGCAGAGAACTAGGATCCCAGGATGCTGAACAGTGTTTGTGCGTATTCAAGTAAGGTTTGGGAGTGTACTGCTACAACAAAGCCAGAGAAAACAGTTCCAGGGGATTCACTAGCGGTGGTGGATCTGCATAGAAAATATAATGGTCCAGATGGTGGGGACCTAATGATAAATGAAACACAATCTTTGCCTTCATGGAACTTATTGATTAGTAAAAGGTATTGTAGTGCTTACCAAAATCATGTAAACAAGAAGTAGGTACATAAATAATTAATTGTGGTGTTATGCAAGAAATGAACGAGATACTGAAATGGAGATTACATAGAGTGAGGAAGGAGAAACCTTAGGAAACGTTTCTGTGATGACCTCCAGGCTGAGACGGAAATGTTAGTGAACCAGGTGTGCAGGGAGGCAGGTGTGCAGGGAGCTGGGAACGAGCCGGAGCAGGCAGAGGGAAGGCAGTATGTGCAAAAACCTGCGGGGAAAGACACTGGTGCTGAAGGAAGGGGGGCTGGCTGGAGAAGTGAGGGGAAGGGTCTTGAGTGCAACTGAAGACTTCCGCTGGACAGGGTCTCCCAGGACCTCAGAGCCACGGTGTGAAGGCAGCATTCATTGCAAACACAATGAAAAGATATGGGAGGGTTTAACTGGAAAAGGACTTGATAAAGGACCTGGCCCTGGCTTTGGTTTGAAGGGAGGGATTCTGTTTTAAGGGATTCTATTTTAAAAGCTTCTATGTAAAAGTATTCTAATTCATATGTTCCATTCTTACCTTTACTTTTCAAGTGTATGACATTTAAAATACTCCCTTTTATAATGTCTACTATAACTTATTTAAAAGAAGAAAAATCTATAAGCTATTTCCTTCTAATCATTTCTTTTAACTTTTTAAAGAACTCAGTAAGTTTCATTTTTTAAAAAATGCCAGTGTAGTTATTAGAAGTAACAAGTGATAAGAAATGGAATTGTTTTGATGCCTGCACAGTGGTCTTTTCTTGATTAATTCTTTTGGTCATTTGGTAGTTTTTGTAAGTTTTCCAGGTGAGCTTTTAAAATAGTCTTCCTCATCCAGATGGATGAACTTACTAGGTAACTAGCTTAAAGGTGAGTTAAGATTAGTAAGTAACAGTCGCATGATAAAATACTACAAATGTGCTTTGTAAGAGTGATCAAATCACTACTCCTCTCCTCTCAGCGAGAGTCTGTACACTGCGTTGGTATATTGTACTACATAATCAATATTCACACAAATCCCTTTATCTCATATAATTTAGAGAAGATACCCTCTCACATTTTAATAGCAGGAGCCCCTTATAAATTATAATAAAGCCTAGTCTTCTTGACTGATACTTGAAATATATTTAACTCTTATTTTATGTAATTATAACTCATTACTGAAAATGCTCATTGAGATAAATGATTTACTATTTCATTCTGTTTTTCAGACAGCATAAAATAGAAGATGCTGGTGTAATGTATATAACTGAAAAAGAAGAACTCAAACACGAAAAAGAACCTGGAAAGAGCGCATCACATTCAAAACCAGGCGTCATGATACGCCGTGTATATTATGCTAAATTCATTAACACAAATGCAAGAACATGCAATGAACCAGTTCCCTACATAGATTCCAAGAAAGGGTCAGAATATCAGGTTGGACAGGTGTTCATTATATACAACTAAAATTTAGATTCAGACGCTCTTTTGCAAGATAATTTAGACACAGACTACTTAAAGGATGTAACATATGTCAGAGTAATACTTTTTATAATCCAACTAGAGGCCCAGTGCACAAAATTCGTGCACAGATAGGGTCCCTAGGCCTGGCTGGTGATCAGAGCCAATTGGGATTTGGGCCTTCTGGCTGCGGGCCCTGGCCTTCCTTCCCCAGCTGCCGGATGCCTGCTGGGGCCTTCTTTCATTCCAAGCTGCCCCCCTGGTCACATCATATAGTCAGTGCACATCATAATGAGCAATCAAAATCCTAGTTGAACTCCCGAGGGGACACCTTGCATATTAACCTTTTATATGTATAGTTTAAAGCAGTAGCCTGGAACTACTCTCATGTAACTTTTGCATACAAGCCATATACAAACACACATATTTCATATACATTACATGCATTTCATTATAGACAGTCCTTGGGTTACATCAGACTGGACGTAGGTCATTTCATGGTTACGTCGCCATCTCCCATTTATTTATAAAATAAAAAAGTCCATCATTTCGATGTATGTACATATGTACTTTATGTTTTTTTATTATTTATGTACCACAAGTAAAGGTCAGGAATTGTTATCTTTCTTTTAAAATTTTTTTTACCGCTTCACTTCATTACTGCTGTGTATGTGCTCCATGTGAGTGACGTAAGTGCATATGTAGGTGGGTTCCGACTGACGGCAAAAATCACGTTATGTCGCACTGAGGACCTACTGTATATATATGCCATATTCACTCCAGAAAAATGATTTAGATTCCATATATATATATATATATATATATACACACACACACACACACAGTAGTGCTCCGAGGTAACTGAAAAATATCTTCTATAGTATTTGTAACATATTCTAATATAAAAAGTTTATATTAGAATAATTCAGATGCTTTCTATAAAATAATAGCTACCATTTATTGAAAGTGTATGAAGTGTTAGGAATGAGCTAAGTGTTTCATATGTTATATCCCCTAGTCTGCACAATAATTTCTATGATGTATCACTGGAAATATTTTACAGATAACATACTCCAAAAAGTAAATTAACATGTCTGAGATTACAAAGTAAGCAAAAGCCACAGTCATCTCTCTCTGGTCCAGGACTACTGCTTTAGCCAAACCACACTCTTATTCACACTATTAGAGTAAATATATTCCATTATCTCCCTTTATTAAATTCGACTTTTTTTGAGGTATAATTTATCAGTTTCCTACTGCTGCTGTTACAAATAACCACAAACTTAAACACTAGCTAAAAGCAACACTAACTTATTCCCTTTCACTTCTGGAGCTTAGAAGTCTCACATCGGTCTCATTGGCGATCCGTAGGGCTGGTTCCTTCTAGAGCAGTGGTTCTCAACCTTCCTAATGCTGCAACCCTTTATTATGGTTCCTCATGTTGTGGTGACCCCCAACCATAAAATTATTTTCGTTGCTACTTCATAACTGTAATTTTGCTACTGTTATGAATTGTAATGTAAACATCTGTGTTTTCCAATGGCTTTAGGTGACCCTGCTAGCTGTTCTCAATCTGTGGGTCTCGATCCACAAATTGAGAACCGCTAGCAGGGTCACCACAAGTTGAGAACCACTAGAGGGTCTGAGGAGATAATCTGTTTCCAGTTTCTAGAAGCTGCCTGCATTCCTTGGTTCATGGCTCCTTCCTGGTCAAAACCAGCATCATCTCTCATCTCTCTCTCTCTCTCTCTCTCTCTCTCTCTCTCGCTCTCCCTCCCCCCCCTTCATCCCTCTCTCTCTCTCTCTCTCTCTCTCTCTCTCTCTCTCTCTCTCTCTCTCTCTCTCAATAACAGCCAGAGTTCCTTTGCCTTGTAAATTTGGGTATAGTTGTGAGTTAGGTGTAGTTGTGATTTAACAACATTTGAACAGAAGTTTGTTTTAGAGGGTTCTCTTTACAATGATAGCATCAACCATTTTTATAAAATTGCACACCATGGGACAAGTATGTGTGGATGTGAAGTGGGAATTTCTGAGGTCAGATATGCTGTAATATCATTTAGTAAACCCTTACATGGGCAGTTTTAAGACTATTTTATTAAAAATTATTTGGTATTTAAAAGAAATTTACCGACGAGGCCTACACTGGGGAAATAAGCCTGGTACAGAGATCCAGGTTAGTGAAGTTCCCAGATATTTTATGAAAGTCAATGAGTGACTCTCCTGAGCTCTAGTTTCGGCTGAATGTAAACCAGACTATTAACTGAACCCATCCTTACAAATTTCGTGCACCGGGCCTCCAGTATATAATAAAATTGTACAATACAGAAATATAACTATTTTGTTGATTTTTATAACTCCATCTATTAATAGAAGGTAGTTTAAGAATTTAGCATCTGTATTTTAGTTAAAAATGTGAGATGTTTCATTTTTAGGTGTCTTTTAAGAAATACAGCCTTTATGAAAATATATTAGATTTCAGAACTTTGTTTTAGTACTAGACTATCCAATGACTCATGGAACCGAATGACTGTCCATTAAAAGACCTTAAGCAGCACACAGAAATGGCCTATAGTATCCAATTTTATATTTCTAACTTTTTCCCCTAAAGGTTGACTGGTGGTCACATGGTGAAGAACCTGAGCATCACTTTCAACCACCGTATGACACTAAGAGCACCCAGAGGAGTGACTTTCAAAAACCAATGTGTCCATTGGTTTTGCCAGTCAGACACAGCAAGTTTCAAAAGCCTACTTGTGGAATAGGTAAGGTTAGCAGTGGTAAAACTTCTCAATTATCTCAGGTTACTCCTATCAAGTTACGATGGTTAGATCTGCTGGCACCTCCTGAGAAAACCTCTTCTCTATAGAAGGTGAAAACAGACAAGCAAGTGCATCCATTGACATGTTTTTTTCTTTATCCCTTCCTTGTGGACAGCTTATCTCCAAACATGTTTAATATATCATCATAAAAATTGTACTGACTAGTAAGCACTAACTTCCAAGTCAGAAACTTAGTAGCATTCTGCTCTTTATTGCACCAAACTTTAAAAATTGTCACTGTTAAAATAGTAGGCAACACTATATGGTACCCTGTTTCCCCGAAAATAAGTGTCTTATATTAATTTTTTCTCCCAAAGTTGCGCTAGGTCTTATTTTCAGGGGCTGTCTTATCTTTCCATGCGCTAGGTCTTATTTTCGGAGGATGTCTTATTTTTGGGGAAACACGGTAGTATTTCTCAAAGTGCAATCTGAAGGGTACTGGGTTTTGCGATGTTTATAGATGCCCTAAAACAAACAAACAAAAAAACCAGGTTGGCCAACACATAGAGACGACCAATATGTCTTCCGATAAAGGACTGATAAAGAAGATGTGGTACATACGTATATGCTATGGAATACTACTCAGCCATAAGAAACGATGAAATACTGCCATTTGCAACAACATGGATGGACCTTGAGAACATTATACTAAGCAAAATCAGTCAGTCAAAGAAAGCCAACAACCATATGATTTCACGCATATGTAGGATATCAAACGGAAACTCAGAGAAATAGAGAACAGTATGGGGGTTACTAAAAGGAAGGGGATGAGTGGGTGGAAGAGCGTAAAGGGGGCCAAATATTTGATGAAGGAAGATGATTTGTCTATGGGCGGTGGGCACAGAATGCAATGTTCAGATCATGTGTAATGTACATTTGAATCCTATATGACCCTATTACCAATGTCACCTCAATAAATTTAATTTAAAAAAAAAAACGGGAAGAAGTGGTTAAATAAGTTTTGTGAAAACTGAATTTATACAGATATTTAGATAGATATCTCTATCTAGATATCTGTATATATATATATTTATACAGATATATTTATATTTTTTATAAAAAGTAAAATATATTTATACAGATATCTGTATATATATTAAGAACTCTTAAAATTCTTATTCTAAGCATAAACAAAGTTCTCAGGAGCAGTAATTTTTTAACCAAGAAAAGAGGAATTGTATGACATGGACACTAGAAATTTGTTTTCAAGTGGTGCTGGGCCTTGGACCCACTGAGAAACAAATGTAGTCCTGCAACAATATTTGGACCCTCAGTGAACGAAATTCATTTATATTGTAAATGCTGTTTAGCAAGTCTCAACTTTTAGCATCCATCTAGAAACACAATATGGAAAACCTAAACACTGAATAGAATTTAAATTTTGTAGAACAGAATTATGTAAATATAATTTACCTTTCACAAGAAAGGTAAATATACAGTTGACAGAAGATGAGGAGTAGAAGGGTGTAATATCATTATTGAAGGTGAGCACTCCAGAGATGCGACCCAAAGTAGATGAAACAAGGAACAGAGATTAAGCTTAAAGTGAAGGGACCTAATATACAAACCAATTTTCTCTCCAACCCTGGCCTCTTCACTGAACCTCAAGACTAGATAGCCAACCACCTACTTGACATCTTTTCTTGGAAACTAACCTCCTTATCAAAAATAGAACATCTCATTCCTCCACCAGCCTTTCCCATCTCAATAAATGTCACTTCTATGCCCCCAGATGCTCATGTTTTAATAATCTAGAAGTCATTCTAAAACTCCCCCCCTACATCCAGCCCATCAGCAAATCTTGACATTTTCAATTTTCAAAATATATCCCAAATCTTCTTGCCAATGTAGTGCAGCCACTGCTTCCTCACCCCCATCCTTTCTCCTCTATAATTTGTTACCCATACCAGAAGGATTTTTTAAAAACATAAATGGTATCACTCTCCCCCTTTAGGTCCTCCAGTGACTTCATTTAAAAAAAAATATATTTTATTGATTTTGTACAGAGAAGAGGAGAGAGGGATAGAGAGTTAGAAACATCAATGAGAGAGTGTCATCAATCAGCTGCCTCTTGCACACTCCCTACTGGGGATATGCCCACAACCAAGGTACATGCCCTTGACCGGAATCGAACCTGGGACCTTTCAGTCCCTAAGCCGATGCTCTATTCACTGAGCCAAACCGGGTTCAGCTCCTCCAGTTACTTCTTGTTTGTCATGAGAAAAAAAAAATGTCTACCACTATGCTTAGTACATAGCAGACAACAAATGGTTTACATAGCTATTTCTATTAATTACTAGAAGCCCAATGCATGAAATTCATACAAGGGCTCAGCCCTCGCTGCCATGGCAACTGCCTCAGCAGCCCTGGCTTCGTCTGGCAGGTCATCCAGAAGGATGTCTGGAAGGTTGTTCGGCTGTTCGGTCTAATTAGCATATTATGCTTTTTATTATTATAGATTGTACTGAACCAACTAGGTGTTGAACTGGAATCTAACTTCAGGAATCTGGCATGAATGTCTTCCTTCCTCCCTCTACTTGCCTTCCCTTCACTCCCTCCTCCTCCTCCTTTCTTCTGTCTTTCCCTCTTCTTTTATCGGTATTTCTAATTTACAAGACCATTATTGTACCCAAGTCCTAGCACAATGCCCAGAATCAACCAATGCTTATTAATGATACGTATCATCCAACAGATTACATAAAGTCATACTGTAATTTCAACTAACATACATACCAATATAGGCTTGCAATTTATTCATATTTTAGATGATAACTGGATTATAGATGAATGTGACTTTAAAAGAAAATATTTTAATGTAACATTTTGAAGTACTTATATAAATGAGTCTGTATATGTCAGCTTATGCATGTGGACATGGAAAATGTGTATATAAACATGCATTAATGCCAATTATAAGTCATCTCCTAGTCATTCTGTTCCATCAGCCCACTTAATTATGCCTGGTCTTTGGCATTTCATCTTGTGCTGACAGTGAAAGTCCCCTTTATGTCTTGTACCACCACGCAATTTCCTGGCTGCCTTCCACAGTCAATTCAACAAATGACTATGCTCCATCATATCCGAGTCCCTGTAAGAATAAGTATTAACTTTTGGTTTTATGTAATAAATCTTTATAAATTGGAAAAGCTGATCTAATTTGTGAGGGAGGTATTTCATATTTATATGATACTGTGGCTGTTTATTGACTACTTGATATTTTAACATTCTTTTGAATTTCAAACTCATATACAGTGGTAAAAATAATTTTCTAAACTAGGTTTTTGTTTGTGTTGCTGTTTTTGCACCAAGGGATAACATAACAATTTTTTGCTATCATTATGTTTGATTGTTTTTCCACTATATCTGTACTATTATTTTTACATTAATAATCTTTTTATATAAGATCAAAGTAACTACTATTTAGAAGAATGGGATTTCTAATAGAAAAGTATCACTCATGTTTTTTAAGTAGACACAAGCAAAATGTTAAGAAAATTTGTCAACGTGAAAGCTGCTAAGTTTCCTTCAATATGAGTAGTAAGTTGTATATTTGAATAAATCTTGTGGGTTTTTTTTTTTTTTAATAAAATATAGATGGCTAGCACCAACTGGCTTGTTGTATCCTTGTTTAGAAAATTCCTATTTTAGTTAGATCAGGTTTCTAAGAAACAAAGAGTGGATTTCAAGCATTCTTCATAGACTTTGCCTTATTTCTTGGCAAGCCTCAACTAACAAGGCTTCTTTTTAAAGTAATTAGTTTGGGTCCGATTTGAATTCTTATGTAGAGTAACCAACCACTAAGAAATTGAATATCTTCTTTGATGTTTCCCCACTTAGAAGTTCTTCACTGCAGAGGGCTTCTTTAAAAGACTCATATATTTGCATAAGTGAACATGGTAGCTGTGTCTAATTCTGATAGGCATAATGCACTGAGTAAGAAATGTCTCTCTATAATAGCTCAGGTTATCTTTCCTCTCCTTTTATTAGTCCCAGAAAGAAATTTTCTTGAGTTATTCTTTTTGAAATTCTGAGAGGTTCTCTAGATTACTATATAAAAGATGATTCATTAGATTTAAGTGACTTCCTTCTGAAACATTTCTGTTATCTGCATAACAAAGCACTCCAAAATGTAGTGGCGTAAAAGAACAGTCATTTTATTTGCTTGTGATTCTGCAATCTGGACTGGGCTCAGCTGGCAGCTTTTGGCTGGTCTTGCTGGTGGGTGCTTGTGTGGCTACATTCAGTTAGGAGGTTGTCTGAGGACCGGACTCAGGTAAGACACTGGACTGATTGCTCATCTCCATCTCCATGTTGTCTCTCCATGTAAGTTCTCCAGCAGGCTAGGGGGACTTCTCACATGGCAGCTCAGGGCCTCCTCCCAGCCAAGTGCAAGGCTTTCTTGAGGATTATACCTGGAACTGGCACCATGTTCCTTCTGCCAAATTTAATCACAAGGCCAGTTCATATTCACTAAGGGGGGGGGGGGGGGGACTGTTCAAGATGTGAATACTGGGATGCCGGATTTATTGGGGCCACCTATGTAACAGACTACTACAATGTCCTAAAATCGTTCTTTCTGTGAGAGTTTAGAAGTGGCCACCTCTTCACTTCTCTTTGTCTGAAAATATCTTCAAATTGCCCTCACTCTTTACTGAATGAAGTAAATTATTTCCTATCCCTTTCAGTTTTCATGTTACAAGTATTTCCTCCCATCCTACTATTTCTCTGCTATCTTTGTTCATTGAACAGGAATCCTACATTTTGTTATAATTAAACTTAACAGGTTTCCACCTATGGGTGTGCAATGATTTTTTTAAAAACTATATATATTTTATTGAATTTTTACAGAGAGGGATAGAGAGTTAGAAACATCGACGAGAGAGAATCATCATCAGCTGCCTCTTGCACAACTCCTACTGGGGATGTGCCTGCAACCAAGGTACATGCCCTTGACTGGAATCGAACCCGGGACCTTTCAGTCCACAGGCTGATGCTCTATCCACTGAGCCAAACCGGTTTTGGCTGTGCAATGATTTTTTATGAGAAGTTTTCCTACCCTTAAGTCACAAAAATTTTCTCCTACATTTTCTTCTCTTGATTTTATAATTTTACCTTCCATAATTATGTCTTTAATCCTAGATCCTACCTGTATGTGCAGTATAAAATAGGGGACCTATTCCATTTTTCTCCATGGAGTTTTCTGCATACTGTCTACTAAACAATCTATACCCCCACCATTGACTTGTGGGACCTCCTTCATTGTATGTTATTAGGTTCACTATATAAATGGGTCTGTCTCTGAGCTCTCTTCCTTAGGTTAATTTTCAGTTGGTCACTACAGAAATGTTTTCATTACATTTATTATAGTTTGTCTTTAAATCTGATAGGGAACGTTTCAGTCTTTGCTCTTCCTTTTTCAGAGTAGACTTTCATTTTTCTGTTTAAACTTTGGAACTCATGATATTCCTCAAAATAATCCAGCAAGACTTTTATTTGGTTGTGCTGACATTATAGATTAATTTAGGAAAAATGGTATCTTTGCAGTAATATACTATCTCTTCTATATAAATGTATGGAATCTATCAATTTCTACTTTTTTTAAGTTAAAAGTTTAAAATTTTTTCTTGATAGAGAGCTTCTGGATTCTTTGTTAATTTATAATTATTATTTATTGTTCCTATAGAGAATGTATCTTATTTTTCATTTTATTTTCTAGTAGGTTACTGTTATTACAGCAAAATGCTTTTGATTTTTATACACTTACCTGCTTACTTTGCCACACTCTTATTCTCATAATTTATTGATTCTAGTGGCTTTTCTATTCAGGTAGTTATAGCACCTACAAATAATGAGAGGTAACCCCCGCACCATTGTAATCATTATACTATTTTTATTTTAATTTCTGTTTAACATATTGATGCAAATTAATATGTTAAGCAGCAGAATTTAATTCTGAGTTGTTTTGAGTATAGTACTTATTTTTCTGTGCTTTAGTCTTTCTCTTTTTAAGGAAACAAAAAATTTAATTTTCTATATACCTTAAGCACCCTCCTTGATTTATTTCTATTGAGTTCTTCCTATAAGAATTTTTCAAAGTAGATCTGTTTTAGGGGAAAACATTTTGAGACCTTCTTTATTTTTTATTGTGGCTTCAGAGTTAAATGACAGTTTAGCTGGGTATAATAATTCCTATATGTTTAAAAATATCAAATAAGTTTCCATTGTGTCCAATGTTGTTGTACAATTTGATATAAATCTGCCTACTCCTTTGTTGGCAATCTCTCCTCTTTAAAAGCATTTAGAATTTTTTTTTTTTTTTGTCTCAGATGAAAATCTGTCTATAAATGTCTTAGATGTGAGTGTTTACGTATCTACCCTGCAGGATTAGGAGGAAAGTGGAGCAATAAGAAGCTGAGGGTGCAAAATTTAAGGAGGCACTCACTCCCAGGATCACACAAGTGCTCCCTTAAATTTTGCATCCCATGGGACTGGCCTGTCTCTTATTCTTGGTCTTTCTACCTGTGTGGTAATCTGGGAAATCCTTTCAATCTGAGGTCTCTGAACTTTAATTCTTAGATATTTATCATTATTTCTTTAAATATTTCCTTATATTTCCTCTTCTAGGTCTCCTGAATTTCAGTTTTGGTGCTTCTACTGTCCATGTCGCTGAGCTTCTATTTTACATTTTTATTTCTTTACCCTTCTCTGCTGCCTTCTGGGAGAGGTTCTTCGTCTGATTTTCTACTTCATGACTCTTGCTATTGTTCTCATCTTTTTTATTTTAATTATTGAATTTTTATTTCTAATATTTTATATGGTTCATTTTAAAATATATATTTTATTGATTTTTTACAGAGTGGAAGGGAGAGAGATAGAGAGCCAGAAACATCGATGAGAGAGAAACATCGACCAGCCGCCTCCTGCACACCCCCCATTAGGGATGTGCCCACAACCAACATACATGCCCCTGACCGAAATCAAACCCGGGACCCCTCAGTCCGCAGACCGACGCTCTATCACTGAGCCAAACCGGTTTCGGCTATATAATTCATTTTTATAGCCTCTAATTCTTGCTTCATATTATAATATCTTCTATAGTTTTGGGGATATTATGCTTATTTTAAATTCTTAATGCATAAATTCTAGTAATGCTGATTCAAATTATATATATTTTAAATTTTTTAAAAATATATATTTTATTGATTTTTTACAGAGAGGAAGGGAGAGAGGGATAGAGAGCTAGAAACATCGATGAGAGAGAAACATCGACCAGCTGCCTCCTGCACACCCCTCACTGGGAATGTGCCTGCAGCCAAGGTAAATGCCCTTGACCGGAATCGAACCTGGGACCTTTCAGTCCACAGACCGAAGCTCTATCCACTGAACCAAACAGGTTTCGGCTATATATTTTAAATTTTGCTGTCTTTCTTTTATAACATCTGTCTAGCATGTCTTAGGTCATGTTCCCTGAAGGGAATCAGCAATCCTATGTGGACAAAGGCTAAAGGCAAGGTCTGGCTTATGTGTCTTCCAGTGAATTTAAGGAAAGAAAATAAGGTGCAGGCTGGAGAGCATCGGTGTCATTTTGATTTGCATCTCTCGAATAATTAGTGACTTTGAACTTGTTTTCATATGTCTCTTGGCCTTCCTTCTGTCTTCTTTAGAAAAGTGTCTATTTAGGTCCATTGCCCATTTTTTGATTGGGTTGTTTATCTTCCTTTTGTTAAGTTGTATGAATTCCCTGTGAATGGTGGAGATTACATAAATTGGTGATAATAATGGCAAATACGTTCTCCCATGCAGTGGGCTTTTTTGTTGTTTTGTTGATGGTTTATTTCGCTGTGCAAAAGCTGTTTTATTTTGATGCAGTCCCATTTGTTTATTTTCTCTTTAGTTTCCATTGCCCTAGGACAGTGGTTAGCAAACTGCGGCTCACGAGCCACATGCGGCTCAAGAGCAGTGGTTTGCTGCTCTGCTGACTAATGAGTTTGCCTACCACTGCCCTAGGAGCGGTATCAGTAAAGGAATTGCTTCGGCATATGTCTGAGATTTTGCTACCTGTGGATTCCTCTAGTATTTCTATGGTTTCCTACCTTATGTTTAAGTCCTGTATCCATTTTGAGTTTATTTTTGTGTATGGTGTATGTTGGTGGTCTAGTTTCTTTTCTTTTCTTTATTTTTTTTTTTTCATGTATCTGTCCAATTTTCCCAACACCATTTATTGAAGAGACTTACGTACATTTTTTTAAAATAAAAGAAAATGTTTTTAATTTTGCAGTTTGACTGAATTTTATGTTATTAAATTGGGAATTACTCTTACTCCTTACATAACCTTGTATGCTAAAAATAAAGTGAAATTTAAAAATTATCTAAAATATTAAATAGGTTAACGAGACCAATGTAAAATCCCTTGTATGCCTACCCCCAGATTGAAAGATTATTTTCAGGTCAGGGTTTAATACTCTTGCAAATTTCCAGAGCTTCTGTCAATGGGAAATTAAAAAAAAAAAAGTTTTCAACTACAACTGCAGCAGCCCCAGCGTCTCCCAGTTCATTCTGCTGGTGCTTGCTGGGAGCAACTTGGGCATAAATTTCTCATAGCCTTTCTAGGAGCAAAAATAAGTTGAAAAATATATTGGACATATGCTTTTCTCAAACTTTGGTTGGTATCTGTGCAAGCAACATATCTAAAAGATTTCTAAAGCCATTATTGCATTAATAGTAGTTTTTTAAATTACAAGTAATTTCACATGTGGGGCTAATCTGATTGTTTTGATTTGGTTCCTTGCATAGAGAAAGAATGCTGAATCATATTTATTATGTAGATGTGTGTGGTAACCTTCCACATTTAGGAGAACCTGGTTCCATTAGCATTTTTATAAAGCCTGAATATTAGGAATGCTGAGTTTATATCCATCCACAAATCTAATTTTTGTCCTGACTTCACAAATCTTTTCTTTCCCCTCCCCCACTTAGTTCCACTTGCCTCTCCCGACACATCTGCAGAACTTCAAAAGAATTTTATAGAACGTATCTCCTTCTTACAACAATATGATTCCAGGAAAACTCCCAATGAGCCAATACGGGGTAAGGTGAGACAGTATTTAGAATAAATTACTTAATACTTTATGCTGGGATATAGTTATGATAGAACCTGAAGCCTTTTTTAAGTCGTCATCATCTTTCTCAAAGCCGATTTAAATACTTTAACATGGTTATTATACAATCTCGACCACGTCACAGTTAAAACTAAAAAATGACGTCATAATTTTGGATCCCAGTGTTTAGAATTTGGTTTAAATTATTAAAATCATTCACGTAAGGTAATAGCAAAAACATTTTGATAAACTTTTTGATATGCTTACATGTGTGGTGCAGGGGGATGCATGTAAGGTTTACAGAATCAAATAAATATAATAATAATCAACGGCTGGATATTTTCCAACTACAAATGCTTGTTTTCATATTTCACTATAACTAAGTCATCTGTGGGAGCTAATAGACATTTGGCATTGGAATAAAAAATCCTCACATCGATGAACTGTAGTTTCTATAGTACCCACAGCAACCTATGGAGCAAGGAATAAAATTTGATATGAATCGCCTTATACAATCCAAGAATTAGGAGCTGAGAATGGCAGATAATGAGGTGTTGCTTCTATGACTTTCTGCTTTTTCCTTCCTGTTCATTTCCTGGTGCACCTATTTCATAATTTGTTTAAAAGTTCACCAATAATTTTGGGATGAAGGTAACAGCCAATGAAGAAGCAGAGATGGGAAGAAAAAAAAAAAAAAAAGCAGCAGCAGAGATATAAATGCCTGAATCACCAGGACTTGATTTAACACAGTGGTTGGCAAAGTCATTAGTCAACAGAGCCAAATATCAACAGCATAATGATTAAAATTTCTTTGGAGAGCCACATTTTATAAACTTAAACTTCTTCTAACGCCACTTCTTCAAAACAGACCCTCCCAGGCCATGGTATTTTGTGGAAAAGCCACACTCAAGGGGCCAAAGAGCCTCATGGGGCTCACGAGCCAGTTTGCCGACCATGGATCTAACACATGAATTCAGTTCATAGTCCCAGCAACTTGTATTCCCTGATTAATGCCAGCTTTGTTTTCCTTTGCAGCGGTATGGCGTTTTTATGCAGATAGAGGTAAAGCCAGGGAGTAGTCCAAGCGCACCTCCGGGAACAGAGGCAGGACTGACTGCTCCAGGGCCATACTCATCAGAACAGTCCAAGAAACCAGAGAAAGAAAATCCAGCAGAGAGCAAAATGACCTCACCAGGTCTCGGCCAACAAAAGTCCTCAGAGCTGTTAGAGCCTAAAACCCCCTTATCAGAAACAGACGTCAGAGAGGCGGCCCAGGCCTGCCCCAGGAGTCCCGTGGGGAGAATGTCTGCGGACGGCGCTCCCACGACTGCAGCGGCTGCTCCGACCACCAGGCACAATCCTTCAAATCCGCCAGCGAAAAGTCCGGATAAAGTACCTTCTTCAGATAAAGACTTAACCCTCGGAACATAGGGAAATTTCAGAATCATCGTATAGGCTCTTGCAGTTGCTTTTTCTGTTATCAATAACCTCAAAACATACAATTTACATAAACAAGAGAATTATTTAAAAAGACAATTATATCAAAATTTTAAGAGTGGTCTTAAGAATTTTTATTCTCCAGTCTTTTCTCTCATTTCCACTCCCTCCATTCTCTCTCTTCGTTCCTTCTGGAACAGCTACTCGTTGAATGATGGAATACTTGGATTTATCTTCTATGCCATATATATATATATATATATATATATATATATATATATATATATATATTACTGATTATTTTACAGAAAAGAAGAGAGGGGAATAGGGAGTTAGAAATATCGATGAGAATCATTGATCAGCTGCCTCTTGCACACACACCCCCTGGGTTTGTGCCAGCAACCAAGATACATGCCCTTGACTGGAATCGAACCTGGGACCTTTCAGTCCGCAGGCCGATGTTCTATCCACTGAGTCAAACCAGTTTCAGCTATCTTCTATGCCTCTTAACTTTTCTCTATTATCCTTCCCATGGTACTTTACCACTATATGACACTAACTTTCTATTAATTTGCTATTCAGCCTTGTCAATTATTATGCTGGGCCATCTATTGAAATTTATAAAAATTTTAGAATTATATTTTAAATTTCCAAAATCTATGCATGCCTTCTAAACACACAAGACTCTTCCTATAGTATGGGTAGGACAGCCTCTCCTATCCCCTTAGAACAGTGGTCTGCAAACTCATTAGTCAACAGAGCCAAATATCAACAGTACAATGATTTCTTTTGAGAGCCAAATTTTTTAAACTTAAACTTCTTCTAACGCCACTTCTTTGAAATAGACTCGCCCAGACCATGGTATTTTGTGGAAGAGCCACACTCAAGGGGCCAAAAAGCCCCAAGTGGCTCAAGAGCCGCAGTTTGCTGACCACGGTCTTAGAATAATATGATAGTCTTTAGTGCCATGTCTCACTTTCCTAGCATTGTACTTCTTCCTTAAATGTTTGGTGCTTCTTGGTTGCATAATCTTCTTGGAGTATGAGGTTTCCAGATCCTTATCAGCAGAAGCTGTTTCTGTCCATCACAGCCTGACTTTGGGACAGGGCTGGGATATGTAGTCAGAAGGATCTGAGGAGGACTTGTCTGAGAGGCCCTTTGATCCTCCTGAGGGCCAGTAGCTGCTCGGGCACTGCCTTGGTTTTTCAGACCCAGTGTCTGATTTGATCTGTACCAGAGCTTCCCATTGCTGAGCCCCGCAGGATGGGGCAGGGAAAATGCCATGTGCTGCTCCACATGCGGTTCCCTAATTTCCCAAACGGATCCATGTCCCAGGTCCCTTCTCCTTCCCAATGTCCACGGACTCTCAGCAGAGTTCTGTAAGACCTATCTCCACAGCAGTCAACGCTATATATGTTACACATGTGTCAGATTTTGTTTCATTTAGTTTTGTTCTCTGGTAATAGCTTTTTAAATTTATTAAAAATGTGTTTATTTTGATAGTAAGTCTCCCTGTTTTTCAATGCTATTAAACTCTACTTTATTCTCTGTTTTATATATAGCTATATGTATTTTTATAAGCAGATGTGTATATCTGTCTGCCATTTTGAGTCAATTTCTAATTTCCTTTTAAGCAAATCATTTGAAAACTACATACTTAAATATTAGTAAATAAATTCTCTGCAATAAAGCCTCACAGTTGACTGACAAACATCACTGAGAATTGACACAATCTTTTCTTTTTTTAAATCCTCGTCTGAGGGTATTTTTTCCATTGATTTTTTTTTTTTTTTTTTTTTTTTTTTTTTTTAGGGAGAAAGAGTGGAAGAGAGAAGTGGAGGGGGGAGAGAGAGAAAAAGATAAAAGCATCAATGTGAGAGGGACAGATCAACTGGATGCCTCCCACACATACCCTCACCGGGCCCGGATATTGAAACCTGCAACTCAGGTACATGCCCTTGTCCAGGAATCGAACATATGACCCTTTGGTCCTCAGGCTGATGCTCTAACCATTGAGAAAACTGGCCAGGGTAACACATTCCTCCTTCTTAGAGAATATGTTTTAGTAAGAAATAGAGGATCTAAAGCCAAATAGCTTAGTTAGTGGACCACTACCATAGTCTAGGTTGGCGGTTCTCAACATTTTCAAATAAGAGGACATCTTTTGTGCATTAGAAAAATATTTATGGTCCCTCACAAAACAGCAATAGAACTTTCAGTATCCATAGTTTCAGAAAACACTTAATAACAAAATGCAATGATGATTTCCAGGTTTAAGTGTCTTTTTTAACTGATAAGGGTGTATCTCTCTAAGATGTATTTCATAGCCTATTAAAGTTATAACAGCCTGTCAGTACAGATAGTACTCTTAAATTTCACAAGAAAAATGTTTCCAAGTAATTCCCTTATTAGGTATTTTAGTAGAATAAAAATCCCTTACCAAGATACAGGATTTTTTTTTTCAGCTTACCAAACCAAACCAAACAAAAAAACAGAAGAAAAAAACACACAAAAAAACATGAACTTTCATATTTTAAGACTACTTTAATGAATGTGTTAATAATATTGTTATTACTAATACCATAAGGTTGTATGTTTTAAGCTTAAAAGCATTTTCAAATCCATTATATCATGTGATCCATATAATGCTAGGAGCAGAGCAAACACTTATATCCCAATTTTATGGTTAATTATAGGCTCAGAGACCTTCCATGGTCCCTCTAAGTTGGCATTCAGCAAGCACTGAAGCGAGGACCAGAACCTTGGCTTCTCAATGCCCAGTCTATTTATTTCCAAATGCCAACAGGATAAATGAAACGCATACACACACACACACACACACACACACACACACACACACACACACACACACCAAGGCCCATGTAAGAAGCATCAGGAAAAAAAATTCACTGTTTTTATTGAGAGATTATAATTTTACTACTTTGAGGGATTTAAGATACTCTTCGTTAGACTTCTTATTTATTACGAACTTTAAGTTGATTTGGGAAGCACCCGTCATTTCTAACACAGATAGATGTCCATTAAAACAACAAAAACATTTGAAATGCACAACGAGGCACTAAAACAAGAAATCGAAATCCTCGGGTGCCAGAAACAGAACACGACAGTGGTGAGCAAGAGGTGAGGCTAAATAGGCAACTGAAGAAGTGGAAACAGACACTGAACTTGGTGGCAAGGATTTTCATAGCTGAACTGGAAGGGGGACTTGAGCTAAGCACAGAGCCAGGATGCTAAGAAAGCTCCACTGCGGTGAAAAGGACACTAGATAGCTCGTCCCACGAGCCTGAGAATTAGGGGAGGAAGGGCACTGATCACCACGCAGAAGGCACACAGGAGTGGAGTCAAATGTCCCTTCATGAGCAGTGTCAGCTCCCAAACCAAGAAAGCAATAAAACACTGGTTTGAACCAGGGAAACCTGAAGGACCCTGGTAGAGGTTAATATGACACTGCCCCATTCTAACACTTTACAATCCTGAATACGTGAGCCACCATGAAAAGAAATACCCATGATGGGATCAAGAAGGAAAACTTTTAGGGAAGGGAGTTAGCAGAATTCATGCCCCACGAATTACAGACAATAGAGCATAATTATAGCTAAGTATGCATAAAACAATTCAAGACATAAAAGAATAAAAACTATGTATCAATAGAAAAGCCAAAATACCATACAAATAGCCATATTGGGGGGTGAGGAGAGGTTATAGCAATTCTAGGGATTAAAAAAAAAAAAGTAATTTAAAAAAAAACTTAACTGGGACAGTAGCTTAAGGAAAAAAACACAAAACACAGTAAACTGGAAGATAGAGCTAAAGAAATCTCACAGATAACATCAGAAAAAGATAAAAGAAATCCTAAAAAGAAGCAACACAACAGCCTATTAGTAAGAGCTTCAGAGGATATGCTAGAAGGACTATGAGGGGGAGGAATTTGAAATAAAAATAGCCCTAGTAGAGATTACTACTGGTTGCCAATAACAAATCTCCCCCTCTACCTTATTAATAGAATCACCCATTTTTAACTGGGAATTGGCTGCCGAAGTAAAAACAGTATTTCCTGGTTCCCTTGTAGCTGGCTTGACCACAGGGGTATGTTATGGGATAGAACTGTAGCAGCTCCAGAAATGCCCATCAAGGGAGGAGGTAGCCCTTCTCTGTACTTTCCCTTTCCTAGTAGCTGGACTACAGATATTGTCATTTGGGTGGAGGCTCTCCTTGCTGGGAGTGGTAGAATGATAAGATAGAACGGTCTCTGAGCCCCTGATGTCATTAAATGCCACCTGGATTGCCTCATTGAGAAGGAAAGAAACGTCTATGTTGTATAAACCACTGTGGTTTAAAGAGTTTTTTTTTTTAAATCACCGGCAGTAGAACCTAATCATAAAGTACACAATGATTGAATTCTGAAAAATGAAATTCAACTCACACATGGACACACAAGGGTAAAGCCACAGCTCATCAAATGTAAAGGGAAAAACCTTAAAAGCAAATCAGAGAGAAGATTCTGACTTAGAAAGGAAAGTCAATCATAATAGGAGCAGGCAGGCTTCTAAACAATAGATGCAAGAAGGTAGTGGAGTGATAGCTTGAAAATGCTGAAGGCAAAAATGGTCAACATAGAATTTCACACTTAACTGAGCTATAATTCAAGAATGAGAACAAAACATGAACATATTTTTCGGACATACATAGATTAACAATAACAGCAAGTGCTTATATAACACAGTTGTACAAGGCACTATTCTGGGAGCTTTGTGCATTATAACTCACAGTGTTAACCCCCACAACAACCCTCTGAGGTAGATACTATTAATATTGCCATATTAAATATTATGAAACTAAGATACAAGGGAGGTTAAGGAACTTGCCAGCGGCCACATAGCTAGCACATGGCCAAACTGAGATACAAGCATTTTGCTCCAGATTCTGTGGTTTTCATAATTGTGCTACTCTGTTTCCATGACTAGGAGAGTTAGTTACTCACAAATCTTCTTTGCAATAACCGCTAAAAGATGACATATAAAAGATCAATATTTGGACCTGAACAGAAACTGTAGAATGTAAGTAGAAAATATGACAAATCAGAAAATCACATTGATTAAATTAAGTGTCAACCTAAAAAACAACGTTCTTTTGTGAAATGATTCTGATTTTAGATTTCAGGGCATTTTTTCCTTGTAGTGTATTTATTTGGCAAAAGGAAATACTTGACAACTCTCTGTCAGTTTCCAAAAAATTTTTCATAAGTTTCCTGATCCATGAAGTCACAAAATCTGGAAACAATTGGTTCAATCTACTATGCAACAAAAGTTTTTGTTTGTTTGTTTGGTTGGTTTGTTTTGAAAGAGCAAATTTACAAGGCTGATTGCTAATATGTCAAACAAAAAAATACATGTAATAGGATATTTTGTTGGGTATGTATAGTCACGATGTAAGGATAGATCACATGTAATCATTAGTGAGAATCACTGTTCTCCCAGGAACATGGCCCCAGCAAAGGGCATATTGCAAATCAAAATGTTAAAAAAGGAGAAAAAAAGCCTTTCCACACACAAATTCATTGCTAATATATTAAGACTTATGGAGAGAATGCCTTGGGTTGATAAATTATATCAAGATGATCTACAATATTTCAGCCAAGTGCCACCCAAGTCAAAGAGGAATCACCACACCGAAGAGATGGAATTTCTTCAATATAAAATTTTCTTTTGATGCTGTAAACTGTCTCCTTTCTTTCTGTAGATTGAGGATGACTAATGTTTACTTCTAAGTAACCTTCTAGGTCACATGATTTCCTCATTCTCTAGTCAACTTTGCACTAGAAAGAGACACCCAAAAATGTTCCCCAGGGTTCTTAGCTCTTTGTTTCACAATCATAAACAAGTGATTTGAAGAAATGTATGACCTAATGCAATTTTCAGGGCCAGAATCTTAATTGTAGCTCTCACAGAATTTAAATCTCTAGTTAAGTTCTATTAAAAACAATTTCATTTTTAAGGTGCTTTTGTTTGCTTGCTTGCTTTTTTTAAAATTTTTATAGCAGCAGCTTATGTTTTTTTGATGTGGTTGGAGTTGGACAAGAAGGTTTTGTTAAGAGTCGGCCTATAGTCAAAATTCTGTCCACCTGGTATGGCTCAGTGGTTGAATGCTGATTCTGAGTCAGGGCACATGCCAGGATTGCAGGCTAAATCCCCAGTGGGATGCATGCCAGAGGCAGCCAATCCATGATTCCTTCTCATCATGGAGATTTTTATCCCTCTTTCTCTCTCCCTTCCTTTCTCTGAAATCAATAAGATCACTTTTTTTTTTTTTTTTTTTTTTTTTTTTTTTTAAAGGCTGAATCTCTGGGAGAATTGTGAGTTTTGTGGTGTTTTAACTAGCCCTATTCCTATTCTACTCTCAAAAAAAGAGTAAAATATTTAAAAATAAATTTAACAAAAAGGTATAATAATTTTACACTGAAAATGACAAAAATATTGTTAAAAGATTGTAAAGACTTTCTAAATATAAATAAATGGAAAGCCCTTACACATTCATGTATTAGAATAATTAATATTGTTAAAATAACAACACTCCCCAAACTGATTTACAGAGTCAACACAACACCTATAAAAATCTCAGATACCGTTTTTGCAGATATGAAAGCTGATCCTAAAATTCATATGGAAATGCAAAAAGCCCAGAAAACCAAACAAAGAAAAAAAAGAAAATAAACAACAACAAAGTTGGAGGACGCACAATTCCCAATTTCAAAACATACTGCAAAGCTACAATAAAACAATGTGGTACTGGCAAAAGAATAAAGATATAGATCAATAAACTCATATAACCATGGTCAATTGATTTTCAACAAAGGTGCCAAGAAAATTCAATGGGGAAAGAATGGTCTTTTCAACAATGGTGCTGGACACCTAGGTAACCACCTGCAAAAGAATAAAGTTGGACCTCTATTTTACGTCTTACAAAAATTAATTCAAAATGGGCCTAAATGTAAAGAGTGAAAACCATAAAAGTTGTTCAAATAAAACATAAGTGTAAATCTTTATCACCTTGAACTAGGTAATGGTTTCTTAGATATGATACCCAAAACACAAGAAACAAAAGAAAACATAAATAAGTTGGACTTCATCAATATTAAAAACTTGTGCTTCAGCCCAGATTGGTTTGGCTCAGTGGATAGAGCCTCGGCTTGGGGACTGAAAGGTCCCAGGTTCGATTCCGGTCAAGGGAATGTACCTTGGTTGCGGGCACATCCCCGGTGGGGGGTGTGCAAGAGGCAGCTGATCGATGACTCTCTCTCATCGATGTTTCTAACTCTCTATCTCTCTCCCTTCCTCTCTGTACAAAATCAATAAAATATATTTAAAAAAAAAAAAAAGCTTGTGCTTCAGAGAATACTGTAAAAAAAAAAAAAGAGTGCAAAGTCAAACCAATGGAGAAGATATTTACAAACATGCAATAGACTTGTATCCAAAACATAACATCTCATAAACTGAACGATAAAAAAATGCCCAATTCAGATTACCTGAATAGGTATTTTCCCCAAGAAGACATACAGATATATGAAAAGATGCTTGACTTCACTAGCTACAAGGAAAATGCAAATCAAAACTACAATGAGATACCACTTAACAACTGTTAGAATCAAAAGGAGGACAAGAGAGGACATTGCTGGTAGCATTATAAAAATGGTACAGCTACTTTAAAAACCGTTTTTACAGTTCTTCACAAGGTAAAGTTAACCATAGAGTTATCATATGAACCAGCAATCCTACTTCCAGGTAGATATGAAAATATATGTCCAAATAAAAACTTGTACTATGGAATTTGCACACAAAAGCTCATAGGAGCGTTATTTATAATAGGCAAAAAGTAGAAACAACCCAAATATCCATCAATTTAAGAATGAATGAATGAATGAATGAATGAATGAATGAAAGGCAGTATATCCAAAGGAATATTATTCAGGCATAAAGAGGAAGTATGGATATATGCTATAACATGAACAAATGTTGGAAAACATAAGCTAAGTGAAACAAGCCAGACACAAAAGGTCAGAGTTACATTAATTCCATTTACTGCAAATGACCAAAATAGGCAAAACCATAGAGGCCAAAAGTAGATTATTGGTTGCTGGGGCCTGGACACAGGAGATGGGGAATGGGAATATAACTGCTAATGGGCACAAGGTTTCTTTCTGAGGTGATGAAAATGTTCTGCAATTAATGGTGATGAATGCACAACCTTGTCATAAAAACCACTGAACTCTACACTTTATTTTATTTTATATTTTTATATTTTATTGATTTTTTTTTCTTTTTTACAGAGAGAAGGAGAGAGGGACAGAGAGCTAGAAACGTTGATGAGATAGAAACATCGACCAGCTGCCTCTTGCACACCCCTCACCGGGGATGTGCCCGCAACCAATGTACATGCCCTTGACCGGAATCAAACCTGGGACCCCTCAGTCTGCAAACCGACGCTCTACCACTGAGCCAAACCGGTTTTGGCTGAACTCTACACTTTAAAATGGTGAATTTTTATGGCATGTGAATTATGTCTCAATGATGTTGTTTTGAAGGGAAAGACTATAGGCGGTGCTTGGACCTACTCGTAGAACAGTAGGCCCAGTCTAGGTTTGAAACATTGTGGTTGAGAAACATTTTCAATACAGGGCTCAACAAGTCACATTTTCAGACAAGGAAGAAGGAAAAAAGGCAAAATTGCACACCATTCTCATCGAGGTGGTAGAAACATTGCGAGATGTTAATTACAAAAAGCATGTCGCATATGCCTGTGAAAGTACATTACATATGTTAGTTGCTGTAATAAAATTAAAAAATAAAAGAGGAGCAGCAGGTTTACTAACCCAGGCCTGCTGTTGCATCGCCGATGAGATGCTTTTTGGCTTTGCCATCCGGGACTCCCCCAGACCCCTTGGGATCTGAGTGGAGTGGGAGCCTAAAGAACTTGTTGGAAACACACATCTGTGAGTAGCTCTGCCTGGTGTCTCTTCCTGAACTGACCCCGATCAGCGTCACCAAGGGTGGGGAACCTTTTTCCTGCCAAGGGCCGTTTGGGTATTTATAATATCCTCCGCGGGCCATACCAAATTATCAACTTAAAAATTAGCCTTAAAAAAACTTCTTGTATTTAGTGAAGCATTTAATGAACTCACCCCGAATGCCTTGGAAGGGCCAGACCAAACGATTTCATGGGCCATAGAAGGCCCTCAAACGTTCCCCACCCCTGGCTTACATCCCTGGTCTGCAGAGGACGCAAGGGCTGTTCCCGACGTGGGCGGAGAGGAAGCCTGGCAGGCAGGTGGGCTGGGACCCACCTAGACCAGGCAGGGTTCCTGACATTCTTGGAAACTTCCTGAACGCTGGAGAGGGGCGGGAGACACAGTCCCTGGAGGGGGGGGCGGTCTACGCGGCAGCCTTGGCCGTGCCCAGGGAGGGCCGCCGGCTAAGGGAACTGTTTTCATTGTTACCAAATGTCACTCCACCCAAGGCAGGCTCCTCAGAGATTCCTGAGATGAATGGGGACTTCTGGCTGCGCCTTGTGTTCGGGAGGGTGTTATGACAGGCATTTGATCTGTGCCTCCTCTGTGACTCAGGAGAAAGTCCTCCGGGCCCGGGGGTGACCTTTAGCGGACAGCGGCGGACATTGTTGTCCCCCAGGCGGCTGCAGGCTCTTGGATGGGGTGGTGGGCGCATGTTCTCACAGATGTGTCCGTGTCCGAGGCCGTTCACGTAGGAAGAGAAAACCTGCCACTGCTCTGAAGACTTCCTTGTTTGACGTCCAGGCCCCACCACGGGGAGATGGGGTGAAGTACTGAACTCGGCCAGAGCACCCTCCGTGTGAGAGGCCCGGCCCTGCGGGGACCGCCCCTGAGGGCAGACGGACAGCCTTCACCAGGGTGCAGGCTTGTGCTGGATTTTTAGGCAAAAAGCAGGCCTGTCTTTATTCAGCATTTACCCCTTCCTCCCCCTCCTCCAGCCACCTGGGCCTCTCCCTCCAGCCAGGTAAGAAGGGGCAGAACCTCTGGGCCTGGCCTCCATTCAGGTGCTGGATCCCGAGAGAGCCCACCATACAGTGAGGTGTCCAGTCCTGGGTTCTCGCTCGCTTTGGGGGAAAAGGCTCTTCCCCACCAACCCAGCCCCACACCAGAGCGAATGCCCCGTCTGCAGATGCAGGCCGGGAGGGAGGCAGGTGCCCCCGGGAATCGCACCTGCTGCCACAGCTGTCTGTCTGCTTCTCGCCTCTGGTAAATTTCAGACATGCCGGTGGTGGGTGCGGGCCGAGGCGGCCGCGGTGGCGTCTCCCAGGGGGCCGGCATCCCTGCCAGAAGCACAGCGGCTGTGCCAGGCGGCGGATCCCGCAGTGCGGGTGGGCGCAGGCGTGGGCCCGAGCAGGCTCCCGCCCGGAGCAGCTGCGCCGCCGTGGGGAGAGCCACGCCCGGGGAAGCAGGCCTCCGAGTCCCAGCGCTGTCCCTTCCCAGCTGTGTGACCCTGACGATGTTCCTTCACCTCTCAGGGCCACGTCCCCTCATCTGTTACATGATGATAACACGGACAGCTATTATACATCACGGCGTGAGTGAGAGGGATGGATGAGGTCATAGATGCAGAATGCCTCGTAAACAATAATGGCCGAGAGCACTTACTGAAGGTGCTGTGTGCCTGAGACTGTACTATAAATGTCGCATGTCTTTTTTTTTTTTAATATATATATAATTTTATTGATTTTTTTACAGAGAGGAAGGAGGAAGGAGAGGGATAGAGAGTTAGAAACATCGATGAGAAAGATTCATTAATCAGCTGCCTCTTGTGTACCCCCTACTTGGGATGTGCCCGCAACCAAGGTACATGCCCTTGACCGGAATCGAACCTGGGACCTTTCAGTCTCCAGGCCGACATTCTATCCACTGAGCCAAACCAGTGTTGGCAAATGTCACATGTCTTAACTAGAACCCTCACCAACCCTTGGAAGTAGGTTGCCGTTTTTATCGCCCTTAAAATGGGGTCACGGGGAAGGAAAATGGGGCACAGAGATAGTAAGGAAGTTGCCTGGGGTCAAGCTGCCAATATGGAATGGAGCTGGTGTTTATTCTACCCCAGGCTGTCCAACGGCAGGTCTGCCTTCTCATCCCAGGAGGAATATCAGAAAGCGCATTGGAGGCTTCCTTCCCCCTCAACCGAATATCCATCAGTTGCTGAGGTCTGTGGAGTCTATTCGTGTCTCAGATTTGTCCTCTTGTTTTTACTCCCTCAACTCATGGTGGGGGCCTGAAGCTTTGTGACCCTCCACCTAGTGACAGAGGAGTCTCTGTGTCCGCTCCCCTGGCACCTGGGTGAGCTGGTGACTGTTTAGACCAGTGGCCGGCAAACCCATGAGTCAAGAGAGCCAAATATCTACAGGACAACGACTGAAGTTTCTTTTGAGAACCACATTCTTTAAACGTAAACTTCTAACTCCACGTCTTCAAAATAGACTCACCCAGGCCGTGGTATTTCGTGGAAGAGCCACACACTCAAGGGGCCCAAGAGCCACAGTTTGCCAACTACTGGCTTAGACCGATAGACGAGGTTGCAGTGATGACACCAGACTTCCACAGTGAGGCCACGGTTCACCGGTACTCGAAACCCCCCACGTGCGAAGTCTGACTTCTCTGAGGCTGCCATGCCAGGGAGGCTGCATTTGGGCATGGCGAGCCACGGTCCTGGCCGAGCCCTGCCTCCCAGGCTTCTTCACCACGGGCCAGACACAGGAATGAAAAGGTCGTCCTGGACGTGGCTCCTGCAGCCCCAGCTCTCCCAGTCCCAGCCATGTGAGCCATCCGCGGTCTTTCCGGGGGAGGCTCCAGCCCAGGGAGCAGAGATGAGCCCCAGCCATTGCGTAATAAAACGGTTATTGTTTGCCACAAATGTGGGGTCGTTTATTATACTGCAATCGATAACTGGTACTTCACTATATCCCAAGCCAGACGCATCCCTGCCTCCTATGTTCCCCCTCCTCTATGGCTGCCTCTCGGTTAATGACATCACAGGTCACCCAATGGGTCAGAAACTTTCATGTTCCATCTCCAGCTAGTCACCACGTTTTATTTCTTCCATCTGTTTCCTGTTTCCTATTTCCACGGCCGCTGCCTCACTACTGGGGGAACTTGCACGCTCTCAGCTACAAGCCACGGGCTCCTCACTGACCTGCCTGCCACGAACGCTTCACAGCCCGTCCGCTCTCTGCGCGCTGCTGGGATCCGTCTTTGCGGACGCACCTAAGTGTGATCGGCCTCAGCCTTGCTGGAAACCCACGGCTCCCCACTGCTGCCAGAAGGACTGCGGAGACCTCGCAGCCAGGCAGCCTCTCGCCAGCCAGCCATGCCTCCAGCCCCTCGCCCTGTGCTCACACCTGGAGCTGTTCACTCTTCCCAGAACAAGGAGGCACGTACGTGCTGACACATTCGTGCGTGCTGCTGCGCCTTTATCCAGGCTGCTCCCTCTGCCTGGCCTGGCTGTGCCTCCCGTCTCCCCCAGGTCTGTAATGTTTTTTCATTCCTCCAGGGCCTCGCTCAGATCTCTGCAGCTCCCCTTCCACCAATCCCGGTCAGAACAAACCGTTCTTTCCTACACATTGTTTCCCAGTCTGGGTGGCACTTTTGTTGTCTCACACCTGCCTGGTATGCAATATATATTCAGTGCTTCTCAGACTTCCACGGCGGCTATCCTAAATCACAGACTAATCTTCACCCTGGCACAAGGGATCTTCTTCAAATAAAGCCCCTAAAGGTCACCTATCCATCCAAACTTTAGGTGGCATCTGTGACTTACCCTGCGTCTTGGGCTGATGGACACGTAGAGTAATAGTCAAACAGTTGAAGTCACTCAGTAAGTTAGGAGGGTTCATATAATGCCCACCTCTCTTGACTATACCCGGATGTTCTCCCACCATAGCCCTGTCCTGAGTTTTAAATTTATACTCATGCATGCATTTATCTTCCTAAACAGTATCATTTTTGAAAGACAAAGCCTATTCTTTCATTCCCGTAGTCTGTCCTCAAGAAGTCCCCACATCAGCTCTCAGGAATGCCCATGAGGTCATATCTATTTCTGGGTGTTAGATAGTAAGGTCACTTTCTCCGTTGTCCATTTGCCGGACAATGGCATACAGACAGCTGAGGACAGAAGCATTGTTTGCTGCCTCCCTTCCAGTTATCTTAATCCGCATCGTTCTGTGCAATGTGCCTCCTGCAATGTTCCTTTCTCTTATACTCAATACTCTCAATAGTAACTGGTTTCACAGTTTTTATCTGAGGTTTTTCCCTTTCTTTCTATACACTCTAATTCTGATAGATGAATCCTAAAATGCTAAAAATATGAAAGTTTTTTTCCCCCTTTCTTTTGTCCCATTCTATGATGAGATATTTCAAGCAATTACATATCCATGTACTGGGAATCCTATGTAAAATACAAAGTATTTTAAGTAATTAAATTTGAGTTCTCTGGTTGAGAAATGATATTTAATAATTGTTTGGACATTCACAGTTCCGTTGGTCACTGATGGCAGTGAATATACCCTAAATTTCGGAGAGAATAACGAATTCCTTCCGAAAATAACAGTATTGTTTGTTTCCATTTAGAGAACTCAAAACATACACCAGGTCCCACTTTGGTCCCTTTCGAGAAATATTATACACATTTCCCAAAACATGTGTAGGAAGGGCAAGCTGGGATGAGCTTGAGCTGGGAAGCAGTGGTTACTTTTCAAACACAGAGCATTTCACAGATTTCTAATTCCCTGTCTATCCTTTTCACACGGCAGATAAAGACAGACTAAGCCAGTGCAAGATTTTGACTGCAGAACAGATGAAATATTCATGTCAAGACATCCTTCCGGTTTCCTGTTTGTCTCTCACTCCTCCACTGCATGTTTGCAGTGTACAGAAGGCTCAATGCAGTTTTCTACTCTGCAGCTTCTTCTTTGATCTGTAAAGAGCATCTATTGATCTTATTGGAAAAAACTATTTGTTTTGTTTCCATACTTAATAGAATATCTAGTGAAATGTCAAGTACTGGCTATCTGATTAGTCAAACTCTGATTAGTCAAACTCTCAAGGCCATTTCTTTTTTTTGTCATCCTTGAGGCTTTCAATGACCTTATCAACATTTATAAATATCCAAAAGAAGACCCCTAAGCCCAGAAGCCATGAAAGAACAGATTAGATTTATCTATAAAATAATGAAAAATATTAATATGACCAAAAATATAACTTTAACGAAGTTAAAAGATAAACGGAAGAGAGAAAATATTTGTAGCACATCATGATATAGTAAATTCTTAATATATAAAGATATAAAAAGTTCTATATAAAGACGTCATGTAAATCAGTTAAATCAACAAATTGGATAATGAGCAAAGGGCATTAACAAGCAATTAAAAAAAGAAATACAAAAAAAGAGAGAAGTAAACAATGTCAAATAATTGCAAAATAAGAACAAAACACAAGTTTTCATTGGAGATGGGCCAAAATTTAAGATTGTTCATATTAAATGCCTGTAAGAAAGAGGATAGAAATAGATATTTAAATTAATGTTGATGCTGAAACCGGTTTGACTAATGGATAGAGCGTCAACCTGCGGACTGAAAAGTCCCAGGTTCAATTCCAGTCAAGGGCATGTACCTTGGTGCCAGGCACATCCCCAGTAGAGGGTGTGCAAGAGGCAGCTGATCAATGATTCTCTCTCATCAATGTCTCTAACTCATTATCTCTCTCTCTTCCTCTCTGTAAAAAATCAATAAAATATGTTTTAAAAAATAAATAAAATAAATTAATGTTGAATATAAGTAGGTAAAGGGCAATTTGATAAAAATTATCAAAATTGTAAATGCACATACATTTTTACTCTATAATTTACTCCTTGATAGTTATCCTACAGAAATAACTGTACAGGAGCATGTTTATATGAACGCTTATTTACTACACTAGAGTCCTGGTGCACGAAATCCGTGCATGGGGCAGGGAGGTCCCCTCAGCCCAGCCTGTGCCCTTTCACAGTCCAGGAGCCTTCAGGGGATATTACCTAAGACAAGCGTTCAGCAAATTGTGGCTCCTGAGCCACATGCAGCTTTCGGTTTACTGCTCTGTTGACTGAGTTTGCCGACCACTGTCATATACCCTTTACCTCTTTGCACACCATATGCAACAATTGCCTAATTCTCACAGCTTCCAACTACACGCTATCATTTAGTCTAGCAGTGGTCAGCAAACTCGTTAGTCAACAGAGCGGCAAACCGCGGCTTGTGAGCCGCATGTGGCTCGCGAGCCGCAGTTTGCCAACCACTGGCCTATGAGCTTGTTGTAAAGAGAAAGAGGTAAGACAGGTAGAGAATATTATAATTTAAACTCAGAGCAGGTGTGAGGTTCAAGGATTGACATATATCAATCCTTGGCACATCACAAGAGCTTCACACATATTAGCACTTTTCTCTCCAACACACATCTCTACAGAACCCCGCGTAACTCACTGCAGCCATTTAGAGAGACTTGCAGGACTAGGCAGGCTGAACCCGTCTCTCCTTTCCTTTCTTTTTACCTGAGCCAGGAATCAGACCAGAGAAACACTGACTCTCTCATTCCGGTGCCTGGCAACGGCCTGCAGTGTAATTCTGCCAATTAGAGGTGCCATTGTGGGGTGGAAGCTTCTAGAGATAGAAGCGTCCTGGTTTTGTGATGATAATACGCCTCTGAGTCACCGTGGTTGGATAACCAGCTCTGCTCTTTTTCAGGGAAATCTCAGCCTCACACAGCGGTGCAGCCTCACACGCTGCTCCAGGGCGCTAGGCCTGCACCCCAGGGAGCCTGAATGGAGTTGTTAATGTTTTAAACAGGAAAACCATGGATCGCAGCAGTTTTCTTCCCTAATTACGAAATCAAGTCACATGCTTTACACATGTTGATTCTTTTTTTTTTTTTTTTTTTTTTTTGAGAGAGAGAGAGAGAGAGGAAGGGAGAGGGATAGAGAGTTAGAACCATTGATGAGAGAGAAACGTCGATCAGCTGCCTCCTGCACAGCCCCCACTGGGGATGTGCCCACAACCAAGGTACATGCCCTTGACCAAAATCGAACCCAGGACCCCTGAGTCCCCAGGCCAAAGCTCCATCCACTGAGCCAAACCAGTCAGGGCCATGTTGATTCTTTAAAAAAAAAAAAAAATATATATATATATATATATATATATATATATATATATATATATATTTATTTTATTAATTTTTGCAGAGAGAAAGGAAGAGGGATATAGAGTTAGAAACATCGATGAGAGAGAAACATTGATCAGCTGCCTCCTACACCCCCCCACCACTGGGGATGCGCCCGCAACCAAGGTACATGCCCCTGACCGGAATCGAACCTGGGACTCTTGAGTCTGCAGGCCGACGCTCTAGCCACAGAGCCAAACCAGTTAGGGCATTTTTTTTCCTTTTCTTTTTTTTTTTTCTTTTCTTTTTTAGAACATCAGAAATTAGCTTTAAAATGTATTGGGGAAATATGCAGGTGAAATTACAAAAAAAAAAAAAATGCCTGGAAAAGAAGAAAGACAGGAGTGTTCAACTTTTCCAGGAAAATTCAGCATATTAAAACCAGCAGTGAAGTGCAAGGTACTGCTTTGAACAACAAGAAAACTTAGGAACACATCCAAATATAAGCTAAAGGATATGTAATAATTCACAAAACAGTAAATAAAAAACTTTTCAACAAAAAGGGAAGGGGCTGGAATGCCCTCCCCTCTCTCTATCTGTTCCAATTTAAGCCCCCTTTCAAGTCCCAGCCCAGTTTCCTAAAGGCTCCTTCACGGACCCACATCTGAATTCCTGCAGCTCTACGACTGGCGGTCCTGCCTGGCGTGTCCTTTCCCCTCATTCCTACTGCTGTCCTTTGCAGAGATTCAGACAGTCGTACTGAACATCTGTCTTTGAGGGCAGAAAACATGTACTGTACTTTATTATAACTTCATGTGACAGGCGATTGAATTCATGAATGAATGAACCAAAGAACCAACAAATGAACAACTACAGATGTGGGCAAAGTACAACTTCTGTGGCCCTCAGTGTCCTCATCCGGCCTCACACAGGATTACACTGACTCAAGTTAAAAAAGAGGCTTTTGCTAGAAACGTGGTTTATTGGCTTCAGGCCACTGGGACTGACATCTCTGCAAGCGATCTGGCTGCTCCTACCACCCCCTCCCAGGAAGGAACCAGCTATTCACTTGAGATCTTACCCTTTGGTTTCCATTTCTTCTCTAGATCCTAATGCCTCTAGGCCAGTGGTCGGCAAACTCATTAGTAAACAGAGCCGAATATCAACAATACGACGATTGAAATTTCTTCTGAGGGCCAATTTTTTTTTTAAACTTAAACTTCTTCTAACACCACTTCTTCAAAATAGACTCGCCCAGGCCGTGGTATTTTGTGGAAGAGCCACACTCAAGGGGCCAAAGAGCCGCATGTGGCTTGCGAGCCGCAGTTTGCTGACCACGGCTCTAGGACAGTGTTTCCCAATGTGAGGTTGTAAGATCACCTCATCGGACCACCTGTGGCCTTAATTAAACGTGCAGATTGATGGGGGTGAGGCCAGGCCTGCATCTCCCAGGTGACTTTTATGTACGCAAAAGTTTGAGACTCTTCTTTAGAAGAGAGGGAAGAGAAATAAATGTGCGTGTTGTGATTATTCTGACACCACCACTAACGGTAGATTTTATTCTTTTCTTTCAGCGTTAAGTCCCAGGCACTAACATATTGGTGAGACAAATGGCCTTTCGCCCCATGATGAGTTAAAACTAAGGCCGGCTTCCAAAGCAAGTCTATTTGACCCATGTCCTCAGTTCTTTCCGTGACAACACACTGCCTATCCCACTGCTACTCAGACCACCTTCCATTTGTGTGCATTTGAGATCCCAGGTTCTTTCTATATTGACCCAAAATGACCTCTGAGGTGCCACTCCACAGCACACTTGCCATAAGAACTAAAATCTCAAAAAGCAACTGAGTTTAGTTCCCACCACCAGCACTATGTATCTTTATTTTTATTGGGGTAACGTTAGTCTACATGAACATACATATAGATTTCATGTATGGATTACTAACTTACAACATCTGTATACAGGACCATGGGCCCACCACCCAAAGTCAAATCTTCTCCTGTCACCTCATGTTAGGACCGCTCTCTTCCCCACCCCCTCCTTCTGGCAGCCACCACACTGCTGTGTGTGTACGTAAGTTTCAGCTTTATATCCCACATATGAGTTAAGTCATATCATTCTTAGCTTTCTCTGTTTGACTTATGTAACTTTGCGTAATGTTCTCAAGGTCCATCCACGATTGCAGTTTGTCCCCATGTACAAAAATTAATTCAAAATGGATCAAAGACGTAGACATAGACCCGAAACTATAAGTCTCATAGAAAAAAAAAATAGGTACCAAACTTATAGACCTGGGTGGTAGAGAGCACTATTTATATACTCTGGCCGTAGCATAGAGGCGTGCGATTCAATTCAGATCAGCAGGTCACTGGTAGGCCCTACGCCGAGCACTGGAATTAAAAGAAACACTGACATTTGCTTTCACTAGGCTGTGGCAACGAAAGAAGAGGTGCCCTTGGGAAGGCTGGAGCACTGCAGGCGGATCAGAGCAACCTGGCCAGGCTGCCCAACGGGTTGAGCTCTACGGGCAGCCTCTAAGAACACCCCCAAAGGTGGAACCCCCTTTCCTTGAGTATTGTCTGGATTTAATGACTTACTGCTAATGGGAAGAACACCTCAACAATGATGATAGGTTACTTCTGAGATGAGGTTATAAAAAGACTGCTGCTTCCATCTGGCATATTGAAACTATAAGGCTTGGTGAGGCAGAAGGAGGAACAAAAATGATGTCCAGATTTTTTGATTGAACACCTGGGTGGACATGGAGTCTTTTACTAAGATGCTGAAGATTATATTAAAATAGTTTAAGAAGGAATATATTCTTAATCATAATTTGAGGTTTGAGATCTCATGTGAAATCCAAAATAAAAAAATGTCTGCTAAGCAGGTCAGATTTAGGCCTGGAGCTCAGAAAAGAAGTTTTGGCTTCAGTGTGAATTTGTGAGTTTTCAGAAAAAAAACACACACAAAAAAAAACACAACCATCTGTATGAGATACTATAGGGGGACCATGTGCTTATACTCTCTCTCCCAACTGTAGTGCCATGTGAACTAGGATAGGTCCTCCACACCTGGCAGACACACACACACACACACACACACACACACACACACACACGATTACCATACAGTGTGGGTGTGAACGACACATACTACCATGGGAACACAACACATACTACCATGGGAACGTGGTCGCAGAATACGCAGCTGGTTTCCTTCTTTCCTTTATAGATGTTGTCAAAAAATAGGTTTCTCTGACGGTATCTTTTTTTAGTCTCCTTGTTTCCCTGACTACAGGTTGAGAATGATGAAAAGCCTCTGGGTGGTTTTTAGTAGATGCTTCTCCGCGGAGCTTGGTGACTGAATGGCTGTATGCCTAGACCCGATTCAAAGGCTACTGATTTAATTATATCATTCACCTTTTTGCAACCGAATCTCAGAATTTAAGACCCTTTTCATCACATCAAGCTCAAGCTCCAACTCCTCTCCGGCTTTCTTGGGCTGGTGTTGCCCCACCCCTCTGTGCCCAGACCTTCCTCTGCCACCCCAGTCCCAGAGCAGGGGGTATCACACAGCCCAGAAGAGGCAAAGCTGATAAGGGTTCCGATCCCAAAATTCAAGCTCTTCACCGCTCTGACCTGCTCCCCCTGGTGATCCTGTATCCCACCCAGCGAAGTCCCTTGCATACAGCTGGTGCTTCATTAATGTCTGTGAGGGCATGAATAAGTGAATGAACAAATGGTAATAAGTTACTGGGGGGAAATATCATGAAAGTTCACAAATAATCAAAATATGCTGTTGTCCTGAAATATCCTTTTCCGCATACAAATGCCCCTTTTTCCTTGTGCGCATCTGAACTTTCGGGTGCTCGTGGCGAGGATGCATAAAGAGGCTCATTCATGGGATGAAAAGCATGCTTCGGGAATGCTTCATCGCGTCTGCCTCTTCCGAGAAAGAGGAGGCTGCGCTGCAGGACGTCGAACAAACCCAGGACCTCTCTGAGGAGCCTGCTCGGGAAGGGAAGCTGCCGGAACCACAGGCACCTTGGAAGGAGGGGACGGTCACTCCTCTCCTCCCGATGACAGTGCCCGGCTGGCCAGAAACCTGCGTCCATTCACAGGGCCTGGCCGGGAACCTCAGCAGCACCACAAAGGCCAGATTGTTCGCTCCAGAACAACACGAGAGCTGGGGGGGGGGGGGGGGGGGGGCGGGTTTGTGTGCTGAGGCGAAGGGGCACTAAATGAGCCCCTGGCACCACCGCAGCAGGGCAGCCTGGACAAAGATGGGGCTGCGCTCTCTGCCAAAAAGGCGGTCCCCGCGAGCTTGCTCTGGGAGCGAACACTCGATCAGATTTAAACGGAGGGCAGCTCAGGTTCCGAAGTGTGCAGCCAGGGCACCATGGGAAAAAGGAGACTCTCCCTTCCTAGGGAGGCAGATAAGCAGCGAGCCCTCTCCAGCTCTTTGCATGAAAGCAGAGCCCGGGGTCCACCCTTCAGATTTGCTCAGAACTGGCATTAGCTCCAAGCTGCCACCCTGTTCCCGCCTCAAGGTCACACCTATGTCTCCTCCAGTTCTCCCAAAGGGAGCACACACGTCCCATACTGCAGACTCCCCTTTTCCTAAAGGAAAACTATTGACAGTTGTCAGCTTTGGGGAGAGGAAGGGGGATTGGCGCAGAAGGAGGGGGATGTCTGTTGTCCATTTTTATCTTCTTGCGTTAATTTTTTTTTTTTTTTTTTACCATGTGTACTTAACTCATTTTTATAATGTTAGAGTTAATTAGAGTGAGGATTGCGACCATTTGGGTCTTCCTTTTTCTATTATTCTGTTTCAAAAGAAATCAAATATCTCTTTTGGTAATTTTTAAACGACAAACCTCTGGCCTAAAACAGTCTCTCTTGTTCTCACAAACAAAGCCTTGCTTCTCTGAGGAAAAATGCATTCCGTGTGTGTTCCTTGGAAGAGAATATTACAGAACACCTTCGCTGAACAGGAAACAATGGGGGGGGGACTGTTATTGTATAGGGGTTTGTGGTTTTAGTATCACTCAACATGGTGTGGCCATATAGTACTCTTTTCTATAGACTCGGGATGGTGTTTTCCCCAGAGGACACTTGGCAATGTGCAGAAACACTTTTGATTGCCATGACGGGGTGGGGGTGGGGGCCCTAGGGGGTGTCCTGCTGGCATCTGGTAGCTAGAGGCCGGGGAGGCTGCTAAGTACCCCACAGGACAGTTCCCACAGAAAAGAATGATCTGGTCCAAAATGCCTACAGTGCCCAAGCTGAGAAACCCTGATGGAGGTATGACGATTCTATGGTAAATCTATAAAAATTCACCCTGAAGCTCAGGCTCACGGAGTGCCTGATTAGATAGTGGGAAGAGGGAATCGTGTCTTCACGGTTTGGATGACATAACTAGTGTGAGGGTGAGACTGGCCAGCTTGGGGGCAGAGATTGTTCTTCCTGGTGATACAAAGCACTTGATAAATGCTTTGAAATAGAATCGAATCTACCCTCTATTCTTTGCTCATTAGCTTAACAAATATATGTTGAATCTCTGCTAGGCCATCAGGTGGGCACAGCTTATAAGAGAAATCACACTCAACTACGAGCACATCTGTCCTTAATAAAAAAAAAAATAAAAAAAAAGAGACTACCCGGGTCATGTCTGAATATTATACTCAATATTTCGGAAATGTCTTTGGAGATCTGAAATGAAATGAGAATGAAACGGAAATGTGTAGCTATCTGATATATTAAACGTGCACACAATTATTGTAGGCCTGGCTGATTCTGTGGCTACAATCATTATAAATAAACTCCTATCCCTTTGGGAAAGCCAGTTCTTCCAAGGGCATCTATCCAGAGGGCTGCAAGAGGCGAAACAGACCAGGTAAGAAGTTAACCTGGGACAAGGTCGAGAAGGGTTTCTGATGCCTTCACTTCGTGTTTCTGACTGGCCCCCACCCTCTCTGGTCGTCTCCAGACAGGTGGGGCTCCTGGACTTCCCTCCACAGCTAGAATGGCCGGAAGGACATGAGCGTGTAGTCCCAAGGGCCGGACTTGGCTCCTCACTCTGAGTGGAGTCATTAGGAAAGTTCCAGAACTACCCCTCCCTAAGCAATCATGAATGCGCACTTCATTCTTCCCCACTGAAGTCAGCTTCATACAAATATTCTCCCTTACCCTTAAAGAAACCCCAGCAGGATCAATTCTCTCAGAAGTTGTAATAGCTGTAGCATTATTGACCCATGAACAATTGAATTCTTTGAATTGGTGCCTAAGAACACAAAAGAAACTTCTGTACTTTTTTTCACAAGTCCCTGTGGAATTTCCCTTTCCAACAAAAGCAAGTTATACTTTAAAAAGAAGAAAAAAAAAATTAGCAAGAGCACCATTTCCAACCACCAATGTAATCAATCACTCGATAAGCTTTTTTAATTGTTGATTATAATTCAGGGGGAAAAAATTCCCCAATAATTAAGAAATGCAGCTACAGAAAGATATATTTGCAAAAATTCTATTGCAAATGTAATTCTCTCCAATTTGTGGTTCCCTTCAAGGAAAACTTTAAGTTGGAAGAGCAGTATTGCTGTCCACTCAACTGAGCCCAAACCAAAGCTGAGCCAGGGTTAGCAGGACCCACTGAGCTGAGGTCAGAGCTGGTCCAGCCTGACCTTCCTGCTGGGCAGGAGGCTTAGTAGGATTCTGTCTCAGGCCATCCCACTGTCACTGCTCCTGGCTGACCCTCCCCCCACCCTCAATGGTGCTTAGCTTAGAGCCCACCTCAGTTCATAGGCGACCAAAGCACTGGTCAGAGCCCACAGCCTGCTGTCAGTCTCAGGGAACAGGATGCCCTGATTGGCCTGGAAATAGCCCAGACCAATTGGGTGCTGGGTCCAGGACCAGCCAAGGAGGCCCAGATCAATCCCACAGCTATTCAAATCCAAACACTTTAACTGGAACCAGAAAAACTGTGGGAATGCAGCAAACCATCCGCCGGGCTGCGTCAGCCCTGGGACAATCACAATCCGTGTTCAGAACCCCTGGCCCTACGTAATCAATCAAAGCCAGCCAGCCTCCACTAACAACTGAAAACCTGGACAAGCGGCCTGGCTTTCCATCATGCCTCGCGTCACTTTGGAACGACTTAAACCTCAGCATGATCCTTGACTTTTAACTCATTCCAGTTTCCCAAATGAGAACAAAGAGAACAGAAGTTACCCATCCGCGGTGCAATGCGCTCCATGCTGGGCTAGGCGCTGCATTTTCACCCTTCCCTCGGAATTTCCTTTCACTTACAGGTGCGGTCTTTTTGTTACAGGATGGCACACATACTTCCTTTTGTTAAATTTTTTTAAAAACATATTTTATTGATTTTTTTTTTTTTTTTTTTTTTACAGAGAGGAAGAGAAGGATAGAGAGTTAGAAACATCGATGAAAGAGAATCATTGATCAGCTGCCTCCTACCCCCCCTCCCCTACCCACCGGGGCTGTGCCCTCAACCAAGGCACATGCCCCCGACCGGAATCGAACCCGGGACCTTTCAGTCCGCAGGCCAACGCTCTATCCACCGAGCCAAACCGGCTTCGGCTCCTTTTGTTAATTTACTATGTGCTGGGCTCACGGTGTGCTGGGCAGTGTCCTAAGTGCTTTATAAACACGAATGTGTGTGTGCGTGTCCAAATATAGGTACACTTAGCACAACTTGGGGTTGCATAAATCCAACAAGAGGTACGCCTTTTCAAAGTTTTACTTGTGACGGTATTTTAAAATATCAGTTTGCTGAAGTACTATGTGCCCCTTTTAAGGAAGTTTTCGAGAGGAAAAGCGAACACTCTCACTCCCTTCCAGAGGCATCCTCCTGTAACACTGCTGTGCACAGTGCGGGGCCAGCCCTCTGAAGGAGTACGGTGAAGAGGTTTGCAAAGAAACCCAAATCTCAAAGCAAACAAGGAGCATGAGATGAAGAACAAACTTTTTTTTTTTAAGAAAAAAAATTAAGAGGTGAAGTGGAAAGCAAGATAGAGGAAAGGCTCATGGGAGAGGCAAATAGCTGTAGTTGAATGTTTAAATTAATGCTGTTGAGGTGGGCACGGTGAAGAACCATCCATAGCCAGGTAGACCTGGTAGACGGTGGGTCAGGGACCATTTCAGGCCTTCCCTAATTGATGACTGAGTTTCCAATAGCAAAACAGGGCAGAGAGCACCTAGGAATTCCTCTCAGCAGACATTGCTTAGAAGAGTTTAGTCACGTGTTTTTTGAAAAAACATCCAGTTCCATTCTGCTCATGTACACCAGGGGTGGGGGACCTTTTATCGGCCAAGGGCCATTTGGATATTCGTTAGCATCATTCTCAGGCCATACAAAAATTATCAACTTAAAAATCAGCCTGCTATATTTGGTCAAACATGTCATTAACTCACCCCGAGTGCCTTGGCAGGGCCAGACCACATGATTTCCAGGGCCTTAAATGGCCCGTGGGCCGGACCTTCCCCACCCCTGACGGACACGGAGGGTCTGGGATTGCATTTGAACCGTCTGCCAGTGCAAAAGGGAAATATGGGAACAGCCTGTCCTCTGAGACCCAGCATGTTCCAAGAACCTCCGTTCTCCCCTGTGACATGAGCAGGAGACGTCTGGCCTGACCTCCCGAAGGATGTAAAATGCAAAGGGAAGCTCACAGGTGCCCTGGAGAACCGGACCCAGAATGGTCAGTGCCGAGGGGGTCTTTTGTGGGACTAAAATGCAGCACAACATAGCGGAGAATTGAGAATTCTGAGTAGCGGGGTTAACTGGAAAACAGATAGGAGAGGAATGAGGACAGAAATACACTGCATATCCTCCGGGATCCCCACTGCAGCCCTCGGACAGAGGAAGGCTTCAGGCCCCAGGGGCCACCCTTCCAGCTGCAAACATGCTCCAGACTGAGCATCTTTGTCTTCCAAGGAGACCAACACTAAGATCAAACAGTGGAGGGGGTGGGGAGTGGGAATACAGACTCCTTAACTCCTTGACCTTAGCACTGCCGGTGGTTTGAAAGCTTTGTGTATCACACAGGCCTTTTATTTTATTTTTTTATTTTTAAAAAAATATATTTTATTGATTTTTTACCGAGAGGAAGGGAGATGGATAGAGAGCTAGAAACATCAATGAGAGAGAAACATTGATCAGCTGCCTCTTGCACAGCCCCTACTGAGGATGTGCTCACAACCAAGGTACATGCCCCTGACCGGAATCGAACCTGGGACCCTTCAGTCCACAGGCCGATACTCTATCCACTGAGGCAAACCGGTTTTGGCTGTAATCAGGCCTTTTAAAAACACATGTTTTAATTGTTATTTTTGTATTGCTCTTAACCTCTCCCCATAGCTAACTAATAATTCTTAACCTTCAGGTGTTTGACTTAAAATTCAAAGTGTTGGAAATAATCATGGGATGTGATTAAGGGAGAGTTTGTCTAAGCAATGGTTCGGCACACTGGCTGCACATTAGAATCATCGGAGAGTTTTAAAATATTGATGCCCGGAACCCATCCTCAGAAACTCTGATTTAATTGCTCTGGGGTAAGGCCAGGTTATCCATATAATTTTCAGAAGTTCCCAGGTGAGTTGAATGTACAGTAGCAGTGAGAGGTCTCTGATCCTAACCCCTTCCTTAAAAACCACCCCTTCCTCTGAGGTGCAGAAAGAAGATATCAAAACAAGTAACCCTTGATCAGGAGCTTCAGTCTCCAATCTCCCTGCAGCACTGGAGTGAGCGAGGCTGGGCCTAATGAAGAATGCTGCTGCATGCTCTACCAGGGGTCTTCAAACTACGGCCCACGGGCCACATGCAGCCCCCTGGGGAGTCTGATCCTGCCCGCCAGGTTTTTTGGGCAGTGAGCGCAGCCAAGGTGTTACAGTAGGAATTAGTAGTTCATATAGTCCGGCCCTCCAGCTCTCTGAGGGACCGTGATCTGGCCCCCACTTAAAAAAGTTTGAAGACCCCTGTACCGGTTTGGCTCAGTGGATAGAGCGTCGGCCCTTGGACTGAAGGGTCCTGGGTTCAATTCTGGTCCTTGGTTGCAGGTTCCTCCACCCTGGTTGGGATGAATGCAGGAGGCAACCAGTCAATGTGTCTCTTTGTCTTTCCCTGTCCCTTCCACTCTCTCTCAAAATCAATGGAAGGATATGCACGTGTAAGGATTAATAATGACAAATGAGAACATGCGCCTGAATAGCCCAGACAGTGGTCGGCAAACCACAGCTCACGAGCCACATGCGGCTCTTTGGCCCCTTGAGTGTGGCTCTTCCACATAATACCACATGCAGGCACACACGTACAGTGCCATTGAAGGAGTACCCTAATTAAGTTAATAACAATGCACCTACCTATACAGTTTAACTTTAAGAAATGTGGCTCTCAAAATAAATTTCAATCGTTGTACTGTTGATATTTGGCTCTGTTGACCAATGAGTTTGCCGACCACTGGCCCAGACCAAAGCCAAAGGAAAAGCTAATTCCTCTCCTTCCCCAACTCCAAACCCAAGCCTCGTTTGTTACCTCTTCAACAAGAGGGGCAGCCACACGGACATTATCTGCAACTCATTTTCAACCAAGAAAGGACGAGTATCCCAAAACAGAAGTCAATATAAATCAACAAGGGAAAGGCAACGACCCAATGGAAAAATGAGCAAAGGATATGAACAGTTAATAAAAGAGAAGCCCCTACAGACCTATAAACATATAAAAGACCCCCAGCTTCTCCAGCATCCAGGGATATGCCAGTTAGAATCTCAAATGAGGTAGATACCATTTCTCATTTATCGCAAGGGTTAAAATCCAAAAGTTTGGTAACACCAAGACTCAGCAAGGATGTTGAGCAACAAGAGCGTGGATACGTTGTACATTCGCACAACCAACTCAGAAGGGCAGTTGTGCAATGTCTGCTAGCATAGGGAGTGTGCACACCCTTAAAGGTCTCGATTCCCCCTCCAGGTATGTGCCCCTCAGACACTGCGGTGTTGTTTGTGACATGAATAGGTGAATAGGGTGGGCGGGTTCAGATCCTCCAACAGCAGAACCGATCACTGTGGCCTGACCACTATACAATGACTCAGTTAAAATGCCCCCCAAACAACAGCCACATATTCCAGCACAGATTCACCTAAAACATAATGTTGAATGAGACATGCAAGTTACAAAAGCCATTTCAGTATGATATCTTTTATGTAAAACACACAAACAGATATGTAGAATAGCGATAAAAACATGAGCTGGAAAAATGCATATGAACAATAAGAAAAGTTATTACCTTTGGGAAGAGGGAGTATCTCCTCAGTTGAGACTGGAGAGGCGTGTCAACCCCAACCAACATGTTTTCTTTCCTTCTTCCCTTTTCTCCTTCCTTCCTTCCGTCATTCCTTCCTTCCTTTCTTCCTTCCGTTGTTGTGTGTTTTTTTGTTGTTTGTTTTTGTTTTTTATCTAAAGCACAGGTGGCCAAATGTTAACAATTAAAAAACCTGGGCAGAGGTCAATGTGTGCTGTTATATTTCTATCTTTATCTTGTACATAGGAAATACTACGTAGTTAACCTTTTAAAAATTTTATAAGAGAAAAACCCCGAGGAGCCAGAAGCGTCTCTTCAGCAGGCACTTCGGGGTTTCTCTCTCTCTGGCTTTAATACTGAGATGGCAAACAGGTGCGGTGGAGAAGCCTGCAGCCCGGCTGCGCGCTCGGAGGGGCGGAGACCTCGGGGGTCCAGCTGACCCTCCGCAGCCATCACTTCCATTGGCTCCTGGCGCATCACCTGTGTGCGCTCAGAAACTCCACGCCAGGACATGGGAAGGTCTCATCTGGCTTCCAGGGTACCACACCAACACGGAGTGAAGGAACCTCTTTCCTTATGAAATGGGTGTTTTATGTGGGACAACCATTGGAGTTACATTTAACCTACATTTGATGTGTTTCAAATGCTCTGGCCCTTCTAAAAGATCAGCGTGTGAGTCATTCCCGAGCAAGTCCAGGGGAAATGGGAAGCAGCTGGGGAGCCGGAGCTGCGGGGCATCTGACGGACGAGGAAACCGAGAGGAGAGAGGCAGTGGCTGCCAGAGTGGCAGCCTGGTCATTGCTGGGGCCACGGCCCTGGTCTCCCCAATCCCTGCCAGTGCTCAGGGACCCCGGGTGCCGAGGGGCTGCTGCTTATGGGCAGGTGAAACAGCCCCAGGGGAGAAAAGTATAAAGGGTTGAACCTTCTCCCGCACCCCCATCTACTTTTCTCTCTAGGATGCTGTTACCTCTGCATTTATAAACTACAGAAACTAAGCCATTACACATTTAGGTAGCCAGTTTATTTGAGGAGCCCCAGCTTGAGGAAGGAAGTAGAAGAAAGTGGCTTTTTATATATATATATTTTAATCACAGCTTTCAACCAAGTATTTCAAATCATTCTTTCCATCCCTTAGCATCATTTTAGGCAGAGCTGATGCCTCTTGGGTCACTTTTAGTTGAATAAAATTTGTCCCAACAAATCCCACAAGGGACTCAAAGCTCTTCTCTCCTCCAGGGTAGGCTTGGGGCAGGGGGTGGAGGTGGAGAGAGAGAGAGAGAGAGAGAGAGAGAGAGAGAGAGAGAGAGAGAGAGAAAGAGAATTTGGTCGGGTGGGATAGATGGGATCTGGCTCTGACCCGCCAGTGCCTTGACTCTCAGGAAGTTGTGAGAGGAATGGAAGCTTCAGAAGTCTGCTTCTGTAACTCCTGATCCTCCGTTAGGGATGGGGGGGGGGGGGGAGGGCAGGTGGCCAGTATCACGCTGTTTTGGTGTGATTCTCTCTAGGACTCTGTTAATTTCAGAGCCACCCAGAGCCCCGAAGGCAAGCACAAGGCCTGCAGGCCACGTGCCTCATTATTGGTTAGCCTTTGAGTGTGACGTGCTTGCCCTAAGCTTTCTGGCCCAATGAACAGCAGGTGCCTCCGAGGAGCCCTCAGAGTGGCGGGCAGGTTTTACACCTGTGCTGCTCTCCCCTAAGTCATCCACAGGAGCAGTCCAGGCTCTTCGGCCACGCCCCCCAAGGCCAAGGGTACCGCAGGGAGCAGACAGGTGGAGAACACGGCTACACATGCATGAATGTTCCAGGGCTTACAGGGGCTCCCGGACCTGCCTGATTCCGTGAAGCTGCGGGAAAGGTTGAGTTGCTCACAGACTCAGTAAGGCCTCGCTTCTACCCTGAGAGGGACCTGTTTTATTTTACTAAACTAAGACGCCTTTGAGTCCCAATGAGTAGTTTATCTGTAACTGCATCGGAGTTCTTTAGCAGGAGCTAGGGAAAGGGGGAAAGGGAACAATGGGTCTCACCCCTCCGGGTGGCGGCCTCTAAAGGTGAGAGGGGAGGCATTCAAAGCACCTTTCAAACAGACACTTTGTTTGGGAGTGGGGAGGAAGGAACAGCACGGAGGGAAGGAAGAGAGCCTGTTCTCATCAAAGAGCTCTCTTTAAAGAAAGAAGGCCAGTCCCTGGCTGGGTAAACTCAATTTGCTTAGAGCATAATCCCCGATATACCAATGTGGCGGGTTCGATTGCCAGGTCAGGGCACACAGAGGAACCAACCAATGAATGCATAATGAAGTGGAACAACAAATCGATGTTTCTCTCTCTCCTCTCTCTCTCTCTCTCTCTCTCTCTCTCTCTCTCTCTCTCTCTCTCTCTCTCTCTCTTTCTCTCTCTCTCTCTTTCTCTCAATCGATTTATAAAAGAAAGGTCACCAGGAAGTTGCCTCTGGGGACAGAGTGGTCTCCTCATCTGACCACATCCACGCCCTAATAGCCTTTACTATCACCCCTGACTCACTTTAAAAAAAAAAAAAATTCTTTTTGATTTTTCACAGAGAGGGATGGAGAGGGATAGAGAGCTAGAAACATCGATGAGAGAGAAACTCTCTGCCTCCTGCACACCCCCCACTGGGGATGTGCCTACAACCAAGGTACATGCCCCTGACTGGAATCAAACCTGGGAGCCTTCAGTCCACAGACCAACGCTCTGTCCACTGAACCAAACCGGTTTTGGCACTTTTTTTTTTTTTAATCAGTCATTTTTATTGAGTACAAAGAAAGCAAATGTTGACCGTTCTCATAATATTACATTAAAACAACAGATTTAAAAAAAAAATCAAAATATGCTTACTATTTTAGTCTCAAATACTACTTTAGATTTACTTTAATTAAAAATCTTGACTATTGAGCAAAAATCTCATCTTACAGTATTAAAATAGTATGCTACTGCCGAGATACAATAAAACTTTTTTTTTTTTTTTTTTTACTAATAAAGCCGGTAATGGTGTTCCAAAATAATGCAAAGACATTCTGTCTTGCTTATATATTAAGGTGCCCTGGACTTTGGTGACTTGATACACTTGTATTTTTGACTTTACATAAGTCAATGAAAAGAGGACCATATTTTAAACCCTATGTGTGGAATTTTTAAAACTTATGTTTTCAGCAGAAAGTCATACCTGAGGCCCCTGACTCCCTTACCGAAGGCTCTGTCTGCGGCTGGCCTGTGTCTTAGGTTTCTCTGTGCCAAGGGAGCTGCGAGCATTCTACCCCTGAAAGGAACCCTTCCCTAAAGAGTGCCATTCATACCAAGTGCCAGCTTTGTTTGCCTCTTTGGACCTTGTAAGAAACCTTCCATATCAGATGGAACTTGATATTAGCTTAAGCCCTTTCAATTTAGGGACATTAAGCAGTTACAAGGCTCCATTTCTTATGAGTTTTTATTTAAAGTTCTATTTTTAGTATAAAAAATGTTCAGCCTTAGGAGGGTGGCCAAATATATCTCTGGGTAGAAATTGATTTGAACTATATAGACCTTGAAGTAATCCATGGATTACTTTGTCTAAGGACTACAATCTGTGTATTAATGTCATTTCAGTATTTTTATGGTGCTGAGATATTCAGTAATTGATACATGTTCTGTGCTCTGAAGATGCTTCCAGTTTGCACTGGTCTGAAGTTGCAGAACTGACATACAGACCATATAAATTGTACTTACATCTGGCAAACATCCTATATAATAAAGAGGTAATATGGAAATTGACCATCACAAGATGGCTGCCATAACATGGCCAGCAGGGGAGGGCAGTTAGGGGCAATTGGGCCATAAGGGGAGCAGTTAGGAGTCGATCAGGCTGGCAAGAGTTGTTAGGGGCAATCAGTGAGGCAGGCAGGTGAGTGGTTGGGAGCCAGCAGTCCTGGATCGTAAGAAGGCAGTTGGACATCCCTCAAGGGGTCCCAGATTGGAGAGGGTGTGGCCCCTGCCCCTTTCCGCCCCTCCCATGTATGAATTTCGTGCACAAGGCCTCTAGTTGAAAATATAATAATGTTCTGGTCCTGGCTGGTGTGGCTCAGTTGGTTGAGTGTTGTCCTGTGCACCGAAAGATCACTTGTTCAATTCCTGGTCAGGGCACATACCCAGATTGTGGGTTGGATCCCAGTCATGTGCCAGAGGCAACCAAATGATGTTTCTCTTCCTCCCTCCCTCTTCCTCCCACTCTCTCTAAAAACATATTTTCACAAAAAGAAAGAAAAACGTTCTGAGGATAATACAGGGATAATTTTTATGTTGCTTTATAGGACCAACAGATTCCTATCTTTTTGCTAATTAAAGCATATATTTAATTTTTTTCTAATAGTTAAAATTTTCATGGCTTTAATTCCCCTTTTAAATGTGCAGTCATTATTTACATCTTATGTCATTCATATTAATTAAAATTATTTCCCCCTTAAAATATTGTTATGAAAACCAAAATACAACGAGTCCCGGCTTTTTGTTCAAGTTGTTAGGAGCAACCTGGCTTGCAATCCAGAGAGGGAAGGATGAATCACCATCCTCTTCTCACACAAGAAGCTCATGGGCCTGAAATACTTATAACAAGGGCAGGTCACGGGTAAGTGCACTGCAGGGTGATGGTATGTATGCAATTAGCCGGATGCACAGCCTAATGATATATAGATAGAGTGACAGTTGCAAATAACATAAGCCTCTGAAGCTAAAATATACATCTTCCAAACGTTTCAGAATGTCTGCCAATAGCAGTCATCACAGTACCAGTTCTAAGGGACCTCCCTTCATAAAAGTGAGTGGCTGGCTCGTTCTACCCGTCTGAAAGGGGCTCCGGGCTCTAGTTTCCCTTGGGGAAGATTATGGGGGTTGGAAAATTCGAGAGCATTGGGGAAGGGAGAGACTGAAAGAGAATGTGTTAAGAATTCTAGGAAGCCAATCAGAAATCCACCACTGGGACCCCCACGCTGCTCATGGTGTGATGATACGGGCAGATCCTGGATCATGGTCCATACCCCAGCTTTACCCCTTTGGATGATTTAGCAGAGACACCTGCTCTAGAGACATGGAGAGGCCGAGTCTCTTCCCTTCACAGGGAAGCTGTGAAGGTAACTCCCTGGTTTTAGCTCCTGCACACACATCCCCGCTCCCACTCCAAGGGATGTCCTCTCTTCTGGAGCTGTTGTCACTGAAGATGGGACAAGGAAGCCTTTTTCTTTCTCGGGACCATACATCTGCCTTTAGCATGTTTATTCGACTCAAGGTGTTTATTAATTTTTTCGTTATCTTTTTAATATTTTGAATAATTTATGCTGGGCTTTTAGCTTTCATAGACTCCATCTCAGATATCTCAGATTCTTTTTGCCGTATAAAATGAAAATGTGTGCACTTTCCCACCCTCAATTAATCTTGCTACTTGTCTGTAAAGGAGATTCTGTTGTGATGGGAATTGGGGGATGAGGACAAATATGTGATACCTTAATCAATAAAGAAATTTTAAAAAAAAGAACATTCTGTTTTCCATCTGGAAACACTAGCGAGATACGGCTGTTTCCTCAGTTTACCGAGCTGCATGCTTCCTCTCCATCATGGATGTGTATTGTGTCCATTTAGCTAAGCTGAGACTGCATTTCCCAGAATTCTGTTCCTTGCACAGTTAGCTTGGGTCAGAAGAGAAATTTTGTTTGAGACTCAGAAGGCAGAAGGGAGGCAGCCATATCCTCTTTGTGCTCAAAGGCTGATCCTGGCACATGTCATTGCAGATCTGGGGTCTCCCCTGGTTGCTGTGGGGCACCCCCAACTCCTCCAGATCCTGCCAGGTCTCCTATGTCAGCTTCTCTGGCCCCGGGGCCAGCTGCCCTCTTCTCCATGGGAGAGAGTCACCAGCATATCCTGCAGATCACCTGCATCACAGACCTGGAGGCTTGTAGGCAGCTGAGAGTCCAATTTGAGGCCCAGACATCCTTGCAAGTTCTGCCTCATTCTTTTTTTTCTTTTTCTTTTTTTTAATATATTTTATTGATTTTTTACAGAGAAGAAGAGAGAGGGATAGAAAGTCAGAAACATCGATGAGAGAGAATCATCGATCAGCTGCCTCCTACACATCCCCTGCTGGGGATGTGCCCACAACCAAGGTACATGCCCTTGACCGGAATCGAACCTGGGACCTTTCAGTCCGCAGACTGATGCTCTATCCATTGAGCCAAACCGGTTTCGGCTGTTCTGCTTCATTCTTACACGTGTCTGTGCTTCCCCACTTTGTGTCACCTTTCCTTCCCAACTGCCTGACTTTGAACTTCAAGCCCCAGTTCCAGAGGCAGGAGCAAAGCCTCACAGAGACTGTTCCATCAGCTCCCACAACCAAATAAAGGTCAAATCTCTAAAATGAGTTCCTCATGATGTCACTCCTAGTGATTGTGCTTCTCCGGTAAAACCTTACAGTTACTGTTAACCTTACCTGGCTGGGTGCATTGGACAAGTAAAGGAACAAGGATTTATGCTTCAACCATGAAGTTTGAGGTTACCTGTCCCTCAGTCTCACCTGGATGGGAGATCCCCAATCACACTTAGCACATTTCTATTTGGGCCAAACACCTAGAAGGTGTACCAATAGTGTCATCTGCTTCCCTTCTTGTGCTCAGAGCAGCTAAAGTTTTTCAGCAACTTTGCTTTAGGTTCTGCGCAGTGAGCATTGAGTGGCCAGGGTATAACCTTCACCTTTGGGAATGCCCAGCTGCCAGTCTTTCATTAGCGCTAGGCCCGTGGTCGGCAAACTGTGGCTCAAGAGCCACATGCAGCTCTTTGGCCCCTTGAGTGTGGCTCTTCCACAAAATACCACAGCCGAGGCGACTCTATGTTGAAGAAGTGGTGTTAGAAGAATTTTAAGTTTAAAAAATTTGGCTCTCAAAAGAAATTTCAATCATTATACTGTTGATATTTGGCTCTGTTGACTAATGAGTTTGCCCACCACTGGGCTAGGCAGCTCAGGGCGTACCAAGACTCCCTGATCTACCCAATCGGCCTCCCCACATTATAGGGTGTATTAAGAAGAATTCTTGCCCCCTTGAAGTGGCTCAGTGGGTTGAGTGTCGTCCTGTGCACTGAAAGGTTGCTGGTTCAATTCCCGGTCAGGGCGCCTACCTGGGTTGTGGGTTCAATGTTTCTCTCTTTCATTAATGTTTCTCTTTCTCTCTCTCTTCCTTCCAAGCCTTCTTAGGAAAGACAATAATCTCTTGGGCAGCCAAGCGATGAGAGTTTATTTGACCCTTCTACATGGGTGGGTCTGTTGATATGAAAGGATATGCTTTAAATTATGAGAACTGCCCAGAAGCCACAAAACTACATTTTGGTTTCAAGCATGTTTATACACAGAGAACTGGTGAGATCTGGAAAACACTCTAGGAAATCTCGGTATGGTTCCCAGCCATGAACTTTCCCGAATATAATGCTTTTGTTTTTTAAAGCATAAGCGTTTCTTTTGGATCAGACTTAGATATACTGGTCGTGACTTGTACAAGATCTTAAATAACCCTAAACCTTGATGAATAAGAGCCCTTTCCAAACACAGCTGTTTAACCACGGAGATTACCGACGTTCTTTTTATGAGGGAAGGAAAGGAGATTTTTCAGAAATCTGTTTTCTTTCCTCTGCAGTTTACTTTTTACTCACTCCAAGGATGGAGGCTTACTTTTTTGTTAACTCCAAATATCCATTCTTGAAGTGATATTTGGGTGGTCTTGCTACCCTTATCTTCTTTACACTGCAGCTAAATTATGCTGGGTCCACTTTGTATGAGTTCAAGCAAATATCAGCCCAGCTGGCCCTGCAGTGTTCAACTATATAATCCTGGCGGGGGAAAAGGTCACAAAATGGAAGCCAAACATTACCCAAAAGAAGGAGACTACATCTTTTGATGTTATTTTTCCATACGAAGTTGATGAGTGTGGATCATTATAGCCTTGAGTGTCCCTGGCCATCGCAGTGTGGGGATACCCAGGGGCTCATGCATCTAGGGGTATTAGGTTGTTCACACATATTACCTACCTTGTACCCATCTGAGTTCAATAATAACTAAGAGCTAGACACAGGTATCACATAAATGAAGATTAAAAATGTTGGCTTTTGCCGAAACTGGTTTGGCTCAGTGGATAGAGCGTCGGCCTGCGGACTGAAAGGTCTCGGGTTCGGTTCCAGTCAAGGGCATGTACCTTAGTTGCGGGCACATCCCCAGTAGGGGGTGTGCAGGAGGCAGCTGATCGATGATTCTCTCTCATCGATGTTTCTGACTCTCTATCTCTCTCTCTTCCTCTCTGTAAAAAATCAATAAAATATATATTTTTAAAAATGTTGGCTTTCTAACAGAGAAAGACTGAAGACATAGCTTAGTTGTACAGCAATAGGCGTATCCCAGATTGTGCCCAGTGACAGGCACAGCTGCACAATCTCAGCCCTTACACACGGGGTCAGGAACTGTCCACTAAGCTTCCAGCATGATGAGGAAGAGATGAGTCAGGAGATCCCAAAGGAGTGGAGAGAGAAAAGGAAGGAGCTGAGCATGCCCAGTTCCTCTCTTCAAAATATCCCGTTAGAGAAGTCACCACTCCTCTCAGGGGAAGAGGAGAGTAAGGGGTGGGGAGAGAGGCCACGATGTTATCCTAGGGAATTTCCTCCCCATGGATACCGCTCCCCTTCCCGGGCTCTGCTGCTTTCCCCTACCAGGTTTCGCCATGGCTTCTGGAGCCCGCAAGGAACCCAGAGTGGCCCAATCATCTTTAACAGAGCAGGAGAGAATATTTCATTCTTTTTACATTTTTGCGATGGCATCTTGCTAACAGAATCTCAATATATATATATATATATATATATATATATATATATATATATATATATATGCCTTCCTCCCACTCCCCTCTTGCTGCCTTGGATTGGAAATGATGGAGTTATAGCCATCTTGCAATCATGAGGAGTCAAGGATGAAAACTGGCACATTAAGGATGGAGCAGCAGATACATAGGAGACCAGGTGCCTGGTGGTAAGGTTGATTAGCTGAGCTAACGAAGCATTGGCCTACTCCTGAGTTTCCTGTTATTTGGAGAGGCGCGGGGACAAAATAGAAAGACATTTGCACAAGACACTTTAAAATGGGTTTGCTGTTACTTGCTGATATTTGGGATTTGAAGTGATAGCAACCCCGTTTCCTCAGGCAGCTTCAGGGGGGACCTTCGTGAAGTAGGAAAGGATGATGGAAGCTCCTTACCCTGTGTCTCCTCTCATCCCCCAGCCAACCCAAGCACCCAAACTAACACCAGTCACCACAGGGACGACACAGGTGTGGCCATTTCATCCCTGCTCCTCATCGTTCATTAACACTGTGGGGCAGAGCTGCCCATAGCAAGCCAAGGGATTCACCAGCTGAGGGTCCATCCTCCTGGCTTTCTTGTTTAACCTAAAAGTCAGCTAGTTTGCTGTGTCATTTACCATTTAGGAAAAAAATAGGATAAGTGGGAGCTGTGTTTCAAATAAGGTATCCATTTATAACAAACTATTTTGTCACCAATTTCTCCCGCTTTGGCAATCAATTCCCTTCTCAGCAAACTCAATAACTCATTATCATCTTCAAAATCAGATTTGTATTGAGTACAGACAGAGGACGAGTTGAAGGGACTCTCAATACTATAATAGATCAATAAAGAAATCACATTCTCATCCCCATTCTCAAATCCCAGGGAGCCCCACCTTACACAATTTAACAGTATTCCAGGCTAATGAAGGAAGTCAAAGGATCTCAAGAGGGAGAAAAGCAACCGCCCTATCATAACCTAAATGACTGCTTCCTCAGACATACAGACTTGCAAAAGTTTACAAGCCAAGAAGGATGTCTGGATTCTTGTCTTATTTCAATCTAAAATATTAAATAATATTTTTCTACCAATAAACATAAACTATTGTCATTGTCTCATGCACCCAAAGTGACTACCTAGTTTAAAATTCTCCTAATGATATATATTTGAAAAATTTACCAAAACCTCACTAGCATGGTGCTAATTCTTTACATGCTTCTCTTTTTCTTTTTGCTGATTCACCATAAAATGTTACATTGAATATTATTTCTATTCTTTCCTTTTTTCCTGCCTAGGAGACCAAGAGATTAAACTAGACAGGATGGATCTTATATGGCCATAGCTGGGGAAAGATAGTTTCTTACTCAGAGTTGAGTTAAACTAAAATGCTAGTAGTCATTTAAAGATTGAAAAAGATTTATACATACTACCTGTTTTTTTCTAACTATAAATTGAAAATTTGATAATTAGGATAAAGCAATTACAATCTTTCATTTTACATTTATTTATTTTTTTTAATCCTTACCCAAGGATATATCTTTTTAAAATTATTTTTTAGAGAGAGAGGAAGGGAGAAAGAGAGAAACATCAATTGCTTGCCTCCCATATGCACCCTGACTGGGGATTGAACCCACAACCTGGGTATATGCCCTGACCAGAATCAAACCCCTTTTGGTGTACATGACCATGCTCCAACTGACAGCCATGCAGCCAGGGCTATTGTTTTACTTTTAATGAGTGGAAGTTTGATAGTACTGGCACAGTGTGTAAGGGAAGGAAAGGTCCCAACAGGTCATGAGAGCGTGGAGAACTAAGACAGGAATATAGAGATAAATATACAGCCACGGTTTGGGGAGTGCACAGAGGTCAGAGCACGAAGCTGCATGCTAATCCAGCAGATGGGAGGGACACTGGGAACAAGGGCTTGCAGGCAGCTGGCTCTCATGAGCTCCTGAGCAAGGCAGAGACAAACAAGACTTGTTCAAGGCAGAAGGAAGAACAGATTGTTCCTCTGATTGTTACTTCCAAGGTGTTTTCTTACTGTTTCTGCTTGAGTGAATTATGTAGTCACATCCTAAAATGTGCATTTGTAATTATAATGTTGATTTATTCATTCATTCCACAAATATTTATTGAGCACCTCCTATGTACCAAGCATTGTTGTAAGCCTTGGGGTGCAGCATTAAACACAAAAGACAACAGTCTTTAACCAGAGAGGAAGGTTAGCTATTGTGAAGAAATAAAAAGAAGGGTCAGGGCAGAGAGAATCTCAGGAAGAGGGAATCTCTCCCCTATAGCAAGTTGGAAAGACTTCTCTGATGAGGTGACATTTGCATGGGACCTGGATGAAGTGAGGAAATGAGACATGCAAATATCTGGGGGAATGGTTTTCCACAGAGTGAAGAGAAAGAGAAGAAGTGCTAAAACCCGAGCAAAATGAATGTGTTGGAAAAAAAAGAACAAGTCCAGTGTGGCTGGAGCGAGGGAGAGAGTAGTAAGAGACTGATTGGAGAGAAACCTGGGAGCAGGATCCCACAGGCTCTCCTAGGCCAAGGTCAGAACTTGGGATTGTGTTCCCAGTATGAGGAAAGGTGGTTGGGTTTGCAAGGACATATATATATTATTGATTTCTTACAGAGAGATAGAGAGTTAGAAACATTGATGAGAGAGAAACATCGATCAGCTGCCTCCTGCACACCTCCTACTGGGGATGTGCCCAGAACCAAGGTATATGCCCTTGACCGAAATTGAACCTAGGACCCTTCAGTCCACAGGCTGACGCTCTATCCACCAAGTCAAACCGGTTTCGGCAGGACTTCCATTTTAAAGGAATCATGAGTTGTTCTTTGGAGAATAGACTTACTGAGGATGCTGGAGGCAAGGGTGAAAGCTGAGACCAGTTGGAGATTATTGCGATAGTCTAGGTGAGAGTGCTAGGGTTCGGACTAAGGTAGAGGTGATGGAGCTGGTGAACAGCTACTAGATTCTGGATAACTTTGCAGACTAGAGCGGACAGAATTTCCTGGATTAAATGTTGCCTGTAAGGAAAGGAAAGGTGGAATCCGGGATGTCTCCTGGTCTTGCCTAGGTGAATCTGTAGTGCCTTTTACTGCATTTTGGAACACTGGGGGGAGGGACAGGCTTGGAGGAGGAAGTTCAGGTCTCTTACTAAGTCGGAGATCAAGTTGTCCAAGTGAAAATGTGGAGTTGGCAGTTGAATATATTCGTTTGGAGTTCAGATCGGAGAGCGGATTGGAGGTATAATTTTAGAATCACCAGCAGGTAGATAGTATTGAAAGCCTGGATGAGATCATCAAGAGAGCGAGAGCAGGTGGAGAAGAGAAGAGGCTCTTTCACAGGAGGGTCTGGGAAGATGAGGAGGATCCAGCAAAAATAAGGAGGAGTGGCCAGAGAAGGGGGAAGAGACCCAGGTGAGCTCAGAGTCCTGGAAGTCAGCTGAGGAAACTGTTTTGAGAGCTGTTTCAATGAACCACGTCAAATGCTACCAAAAGGTCGCAGGGGTCTTCAAACTACGGCCCGCGGGCCACATGCAGCCCCCAGGGGAGTCTGATCCTGCCCGCCAGGTTTTTTGGGCAGTGAGCGCAGCCAAGGTGTTACAGTAGGAATTAGTAGTTCATATAGTCCAGCCCTCCAGCTCTCTGAGGGACCGTGATCTGGCCCCCACTTTAAAAAGTTTGAGGACCCCTGAAGGGGGATGAAGACTAAGAATTGACCTGCCAGTATGCTCTGATGCTTGGTAAACTGCCAAGTGCATAAATTGCGTAAAGAGCCACTGAAAGCAATCCCAGCCTAGCTGGTGTGGCTCGGTGGTTGAGCACCGGCCTATGTACCAGGGCACAAGCCTGGGTTGTGGATTCAATCCCCAGTAGGGGGTGTGCAGGAGGCAGCCAATCAATGATTCTCTCTTATTATTGATGTTTCTATCTCTCTCTTCCTCTCTGAGATAAATAAAAATACATTTTTTAAAAATAAGGAATTCCCAGCAACCATCTATCTCTCCCTGGACTATTTCCAAGTGTGACACTGGCAAGATTTAGATCTGTCTTTCTGTAAGTAAGGACTAGTTGGCCGGTAGAGGATGTCCCACAGGCTTTTGTAATTCCTTGTCCGAGATGTAGGCTCGGGTCTTCCTGTGGTTGCTCTGAGGATTAGATGGATAATAAATGCAAAGTATGAGGTACAGGGTCTGATGCATGCCATCGCTCCAAAATGTCGGTGTTAGTGATTATTGTAAGCCCCGTGAGTCTCCTTTAGTTTTTAGCTCTCATTTCAGGCTGTTGCTTAGCAGTGTTCCAAAGATTAGCACAAGTTTTCTGGATATGATTGAAAGTAATCCTAACACCTTAGAGCTGAAAGGACTGTAGAGATTACTTATTCCATCCTCTTGGCTTGACATATAAGAAAACAGAGACCTTTCAAGATTAGATGACATTCTCAAGGTCCCTCACGAGGCAAGAACACAGGTCTCCCAGAACACAGGTCTCCCAGAACACAGGTCTCCCAAGCATTGAATCCTCTGGAATTAGTTACAACAAAGTTCACGGATAAAAAATAGAGTCTTCCATGCTACAGGACCTGTTTAGATAACTTGTTTAGATAGCTTGTTTCTTTTAACCACCAAACTAATGACAATCATGATGATCATTATCCTCTTGATTAAAATCCTCTACTGCTTTTGATTAAAACACTTCTGCACAATGGAGTCTTTTTAGTCTAGAAGAGTTGAAATCCTTAAAGTCGGATTTTATTGATACCTTTTTTTTTTTTTAACCAGCTGCTTTTAGCTTTGAGCAGTCCCTTTGACTTGTAAAGTAAGTGACAGTATTGGCAAATTGATCGCTTGTTATTGTTCGAAAAGTCAGAAATCTAAGGAGTTAAGAACAGCCACGAGCACACAGTTCTACATCTATTATTACAAGATTACAAGAGTACATCTTGTACTCGGGATTACAAGAGTACATCTATCATACATTACGGATACATGTGGAATTGTAAATGTATTACTATGCAGATTTCAGTGCACATCACAAATCTGAAACTCACGGAGAAAGTAATCTTCAATGGGTGTTCTCTTTCCATCAGTAGCTCAGAGTCTACATGGAGCTCATGTATATATTTAGTCACTAACACAGTTTGTATTTCTGGTGCATTTTTCTATAAGGAAATTCTGAACATCGCTTCATGAAACACCCACATATTCCTGTGAGAGATGAGAAGTCAGGTAGTATTATTCCTATTCTATAAAGGAGAAAATTAACATCCCAATGTTAATTTTGAAGTGACGAAGCCAGACTGAATTCTATGTGATTAAAAATCCTGCGGTCCCAAGGGTAAAACTAGGGTCTGTAGGGAGAAATTCCAAGGCAGTGGATTTTATTCCACCCAATGGAGAAGATGACCTGAATTCAGAGTGGTCCAGAAATGGCAGGGTTGGGGCCCCAGGGGGGATTGTCATATACCCAGAGGACCTATGGGAACAGGAACAAGGTCCCTTTTTCTCTTCTCCTTTTCATCAGGCAACCTTTTAGACTCACCCTGGAGTCTGAATTTAGCCCTCAGTATTCTCGGCTGTTCCAGGAATAGAGCCTGCCAGAGAGTAAAGTCCACCCTTGGCTTTTCCCATCACTCGTGACTACAGGCTTAGCCTCTGCCTGCCTCCAAGGTCACGTGGCCTCCATTGCTACAACAACCGTGAATCTATCACATTTCACTGTTAAATGCAAACTGCCAGACACTCACATTTTATCCCATCTTGTTAGAGCAACTGAGCTGTGCATTTCTAGAGCAGCCAAGGAATCCTTCTTGTCCTATCCAGGTTTTGGTGCCTGGGAGTGATGAGAGATATTGTTGGATGTTGGTCGTATGGGATGTTCTGGAGGAATAGCTGACATCTGGATAATGATAGGGTGGTTGGGAGGATTAAAATGAAATGATTACGGCACTTTACAATAAAAGCACATGTAAAGTGCTTACCATAGAATTGTTCAATAAATGAGAGTGTGGTTGTTATTGTTAGTGTTTGTAGGTTAGCTGGTAGAATTTGGAAAGAGTTAGTAATGGATTGGACAGAGGTTTCTCCAATTATAACAATCTCATTCATTCATTCATTCATTTACTCACTCACAAAATTTCCTGTGTACTAGGCACTGAACTAGGCAAAGAGGTAAACAAGAAAGAATGATCCCCACCCTCACAAGTCTTAGAGTCTAGGGAGGAGTACAGATCAGCAGAATTCAAATGTCACGTCCACCTTCATTCTTGTCCTGCCACCATGAATGCAAACTACCCTTCTTTTCCTTCTCCTAAAATAAATTCACTCTATTAGGCCAGGAAGGAAAGGATATTTTACTGAGGAATGCATAGGGGAAAGGATTTATACTTTACAACTCACAAAATTTCTCTCCAAAATTCCCCATAAACATCTTTGTCCTCCCCACATCAACCCTTAATCTCCTCACCCCACTCTACCTCCAGTCTCCCAGGGTCTGCCCTGCAAACACTTTACGGCTCTTCCTTCCTTGTTAGACGACTTAAATCTTACATCTCAGATGTCACAGGTCCTCCCATTAGCAAGATATCCCCTCCTTGGAAGATGGCCAGGGGATGATAAATACACTACTTGTTTTTTTTTTCTTCTGATCCTACAATCAAACAGGCAGATCTATGGGGTATGATCCCAGCAGAAGAAGAAGACTACACAAAGAAAAAAGACTGCACACCTGGAACAAGTGACATCCGAACTAGGGAGGGCCATCTGGCTGCCTCCTTGGTGTCCAGGGTTCAGTTCTTGGTGATTACCCTGATTTTCCAGTGGAGGTTGGATAGAGGGGATATTCTTACCTTCCACATGAAGCCCACATGTTTTTTTGGGAACACAATTCTACAATGCCTCCCTCCCCCTGCAACTCAAGTCTAAGCCACATAGCATAATTTCATCCCCCAGCCATAGCTGTTGGTTCAGAGGTGAGCAATATTGGTTCAGGGGTGGGAAAGATGTGGAAAAGAGAGGCGTAGAAGGGGGGAGGAGGCCTGGGAAAGAAACACTAACGTTGCTTGAATGAACAGGAATAAGGAAACATATAGGCTTACTCGCTACAGTTGGCCATCTGATCACCCCAAGGACCCCAGCCTCAGCAGGAGGCCTATCGTACCCAGCAGACCGAAAAGTGAAAAAGAAATCCAACCCTCTCTTACTCGGTAGAGATACCAAAATACAACCCCAGGGATGTGAGCCTCTCTTGTCAAAGGCAGTTTGGCTTCCATTTGCGGTGACTTACCATCAAACTCAACCTAACCGATACAGGAGTGAGATTTGATAAATAAGGAGACAAGAGCGCAGCCAGAGAAATGGGCAGGCAAACCCCAGATCTTGCAGCCCAGAGCCCACCAGAATCATTCGAACTCGCCAATCCCAAACTGTCTATTCTGCCTTGCCTTTGCCTTTCCTGTGAAAACCCAATGAAGACACTGTCCCAGGTCTCTCCCAACTCCAGCTTCTGATCAAAGCCAGATGCGTCTCCCCCAGCCCTGCGTGGCATGGCGAGCCCTCTTCAATCAGGAAGTGCGAGGACTAAATTCTTTTCTCAGTGGCTTTGATCTCTCCATGGCATCACGTCACTCTATAAATTAAAACCCCACAGTTACGTTTCAGGAAAACTACTAACTTCTGGACTTCTTGTAAAGTGAAAAGAATAAGGCCCTGATTTATTTAAGCCACTGTTGTTTAGATTTCTGTTACTTGCAGTCATATACTCATAACTGATACAAGGGATACTTGATAAGCGGTATCGATTTTAAACATAGCTAAGTACTCAATGTATTCCAAATGGATGAATGAGCTAATTTTTTTATTAGGAGAAAAGTACAGCACAGAATACTGAATAAAAGATTTAGCAGATCTGCAAGGAAGAACTTTTTTTTCCCCCCTTGAAACTTTATAAGGAATCATAAAGAAAGAGATAGGTAAAAGCATACATAAATTTTAAACTTCCGAACAATGAAAAACAGTAAGACGTAAGAAAACAAAAGGTAGAATATTAAGGAATATGTCAAATTTGGCAGACTACAGGGTCATCAATAAAATATAAAAGGATCTTATTCAAGTTTATTAGCTATATATTTCTTTACTCTGATAGATAAATAGGCCAAGAATATGAACAAGCTGTTCCCCAAGGAGAAATAGAAACAGTAAATAAAAACCTGGGAAAATGTTCGGCCCTGGGAGTGATGAAAGGAATGCAAATGTAAGCAACCTGGAAATGTCATGTGACGCCTACTAAGTTGGCATTTTTAAAAATGATGGGCTGGCAAGGTGACAGCGATATTGGCACATTCATTTCAGGTGGCGCTACGGATTAGTACAACCTCGGAGGAAGCATTGTGGCAAGCATGGAGACACACCTCTGCCTTTTGGCCCAGTCATTCGGGTTTTTGCAGCTAGCACTAAGGAAAATAACTCGGCAGAGGCACTCAGAGCACTGCTCTTGGGGAGTCTTGGCAATTAGGTTCAATTAACAGATCTTTTACACCTTCCACCTGCCAAACCGGGCAATAGGAAATCAGAAATCGAAAAGACACTGTATCCAGCCTCAGAAGGTTCCCAGGCCGGCAGAGGCTCAGGTAGGTAAATAAATACATTACAAAAGAGCGCAGTAAGTCCAGCCACGCACACAGAGACGAAGTCAGAAGAGCCAGGTTTTGATGACGGGCGTGAGCAGAGAGCAGTCAGGGCTGAGAGAAGGCGTGTGAGGGAACAAGGGGAACCTCTGGAACGAAAGGCACAGAGAGTTAACGAGGGGCAGTGGGCAGCCCGGCACTGAGGGAACAGAGATTCCGGGAGGAAGGGTGTGGATAACAAAGATTGGTGGCAGCGTGGAAAGAGAGTGTTATTGCCCTGGCTTGACATCTCTAATAGCAAAAAATAATAGAATTAAATTAAATTAAATTAAATAAATAAAATAAAAGGAATATTCCTTAAGTCACCACCATTGCAAAGATCTCTTTATGAATGATGGTACACAGTGGGCCTTTGTCCCACCAGACGAATGACAGGTATGAAAAGTGCATAAGAGACTTGAAAACATTCACGATATGCAGGCAGGACAGCATCTGGCTTTGACAGCCCTATGCATTGCTCCAAAATTCACCTTTGCTGCTTCTTTTCCTCAACCTCTTTTTATTAAAATACAATTCACATGCAACAAAAGCCACCTACTTAAAGTATACGGGTCAATGCCTTTAATACATGCACAAACGTGTGCAGTTACCACCACGATAAAATTCCAGAGCATCTGGTCACCTGGAAAAGGAGCCCCTGGGCAGCCATGCCCCGTGGCCCCCAGCCTTCGCCAACCACTCCTCTCCCTCCCGCGTCTTGCTCACCCTCCCCTGGCCCTCTGGGAAGCCCACCCTCCCCTGGCCCTCTGAGAAGCCTCCCGGACCCCTGCCTCATCTGCCCCAGGCCGGGGTATGGAGGGGCAACACCTTTCTGGAGCTCTGGCTCCAGTGCGGACACCGGACACCGGCCCTCCCCGAGGGCACAGATCTGAACACCAGCCAGCACCCCTCTGCCAAAGGCTCAGATGAACATGGGGAACTGAACAGACTCGTGTGCAACTAAAATATCTGCCATGAGAACAGGTAGGTTTCTCTGAGGGGCTCTCAAGGCCACCATCCTAACTGGACACCCCTCCCTCAGGGAGCACCACCTCAGCTCCCAGCTTCCCTCCTTGCTATCTGGAGCCAAGACAGCCGGGGCCAGGGAGAACCAGCATGGAGGTGGGGGGAGTTTGGAGGGGGGGGGCAGGAAGCACGCAAAGGAAACCTGGGGGTGCGTTTCCATTTCCCACCCCAGCAGGCCCTCCCTGGAGGCAGGCCCGGCTAATGTGGGGGCTCGGTCTCTGGCCGCCTTCCCCAAGTTCATTATCTCTCTTCCTCTGCAGCCTTATCTCCCGCAGGACACCGCTCTGTTCCTTTCCCAGGGACACGGGGTGTAAACGCTGCCCTTCTCTCTGGACCTGAGCGCACACGCGAGTTTCCTTGGCATCTGGGCTGATGACTGCGGTTTCCTGGCCAGCAAAGGAGGACGGTGCACTTTTGCTGGGGAAGTTTGACCTTTTTGTCACCAGGGCGCGTCCTCTTTGGCAGTCTCGGTGGTTGGGAGGACTGGCTCTCCTCAGTGACTCATCGCCCTGTTCCTCCCGGCCTCCTGATAGGCTGTGGAGCGAAGGCAGGGAAGGCCTGGGGTTGAAAGCACAGACCCAGAGGCACACCCCCACCCCCACCCCCCAATGTGTGGGAGTCAGGATATGTAGCTTTGGGTGTAACCTCTGTTCTCAGTTCTTTCATTTATAAAGTAAGAGCTGGAATAGAAAGAAAGAGGCCCCAGCAGTTCCTGCAAGATTGAAACCCCTAGTTTCTCTGAATAAGTAAGGAGAGGACCAGGTCTCACTGTATAGGAGATATCAGGCCCCAGGATCCTGTGGGAGCCAAGGGGAAGAGAGGGGAGGGAAGGCACAGGAGGAGAGAGGTGGGACCAAGTGGAGGAGGAAAGGGAGCAGACCCAGATGAGAGGAGAAAGGAAAGGGAAGGGGACTGGTGAGGAGGGGACGGGTGGACAGGAAGGGAGGGAAGAGGAATGGAGGGGAGAAAACAGAAACAAGGAGAGGGCAGGAGGAGAGGAGAATGGCACATGCTAAAGAAGACGAGGAGAAGAGAGCATTTTCCCACGTCCTACTAGATATCAATGCTCCAAACCACCTTCGAGGCAGGGACCAACATTGCGCCTTCACCATGAGGACCTGAAGTTTCAGAGTCTTCAGAACCCTGTCCCGCCTGCGGCATAAGCAGTCCTCCTCTGCCCCCCGGGGGACTGCGATGCAATCGGACGGGCTTGGAGACAAGCTGGGCTCAGCGGCTGACTCTCCGTCTCACTGAGTTCATCGCGGTGCTGAGGTTCAGGGTCAGGCCCAGCCAGTTCTGAGACCGGTGTTCTTTCCACGCCACTGGGCCGCGGAAAGAAAACACGGGGAGAAATGAGGAAAGGGATGCCTCTCCACACATGTACTAAGCAATGGGCTGAGAAACCCTCTGAATGGAATCCACGGGCAAAAATAAAAAAAAATAAAAGAAGAAGGAAGGAAGGAAGGAAAAAGTAGGCTGAGTTAAGTAAACTCTATTCAGTGCAAGAACAGATTTAAGATAAAATCTCAGAGGCATTCTAGGTGCAACACGCCTTTTCCATAATTAACATGTCTCCCTGGGCGCTGGGCTGGCAAAAACTGTTACTTATTCTTTAACCGAGATCTAGACTTAACAATCACGCTTTTTACTTCATAGCACATTCACGATCTTTCTAGCGTTTTCACACTCATTCTTCCTTTTGACCTTTAATAATAACAATAATCACAGGTAGGAGTGCAGGCTAAGATGTGGGAGTAAGACCTCAGTGTGATTGCCACACTGCCCCTTAGGAGCTGTGTGACCTTAGGCTGGTTAATTAAACATCCCGAGCTTCAATCTTCTGTCCTCTAACATTTTTTTTTTTTAATCCCCACCTCATCCAAAGAGAAAATACATGCCGAGTGTTACCCAGCACATAGTAAGTGCTCAAGAAATATTAACCAATATTATCTCTCTCCATGTTTGTCGGAAATCTGATTTGGCATTTGAAAACGGGCAGAAAAGAATCCTGGGCCTTCTTTTAGGGCAGTACTGGCCTTGATTTTCTATTGACTTTACAACTCTATGTGTACGGAGAGCTCTAGTGTGGTGAAGAAGCAAATAATTTCTGTCCAACAGAGCAGATAAGTACAAAGATTACAGTTTTATCGTCCTGTGGAACATTAACCAGTTTTGTATCTAACTTGGCAATCTTATAATTTTTTTTTAAATTAAATAGTACACACACAAACACACACACAGACACACACACATGCACAATTGCTAGTGCTTTTTTGGAACGGTTTTAACATCCTAGTGTTCCCCTCAATAAATAAAACCTTGGACATGTATTCATTTTATATTTTCCCTGGGGATATGATGTTTACCCTCTTAAAAAATTATACTTTAATAACACAGTGATCAGCAAACTCATGAGTCAACAGAGCCAAATATCAACAGTACAACGATTGAAATTCCTTTTGAGAGTCCAATTTTTAAACTTAAACTTCTTCTAACGCCACTTTTCAAAATAGACTCGCCCAGGCCGTAGTATTTTGTGGAAGAGCCACACTCAAGGGGCCAAAGAGCCACATGTGGCTCTTGAGCCGCAGTTTGCCGACAAAGGGTTTAACTTATTAGAAGAGAATACAGGTAGGCCTCCCTCATTTACTAAAGGGACTTTGACACTTGAAGAGATTTTGATTCGCCCAGGGTTTGGAACAGAATTCGGTTTTCCCAAATTCCAATCCAATTCTTTTGTCCTATCTTATGCCTTTGCTCAAATGATGTGCAAAAGTAGAATAAGCGCAATGACTGTCATCAAGAAGAACACAGCTCCCTCCTCCTCCTGCAGCTTCCGCAGCCTCCAAGCCCCCTTAGCACCATGGCCCGATCGAACAGGAATGTGAGGAACCCCACGTGAAGCTGTTTTTTCAATGTTTTGCTTCTCTGAATGGTTTTCAAACCAGTGGAGAAAAAAACGGACACTCTCTAGAGACAACAATGGTCTAACACGGGATGGAGGGATGTTTAACAGTTCACCGACCTTGTTAATGGGAAATCATTCATTTCATCTACGTTGATTAGGCAGAGGGAGACTGGGTTGGATCTACCTTGGAATTTGAGCAGACCCAGAATCTCTGAAAAGTGTTTTCCTCTTTTCCAGAGGAAAGTAAGCCTTCAGAATGAGAAGGGTAATTAAGAAGGAATGCTATGTCAGTGGCTGAACTCTCGGTCATGCTCTGCATGGGGATACCAGTGGAGGCATGACCTTGAATTTCAAAATTGACTTGGGGATAGTAAATGCCATGCTGAAAAGAGCATAGGGTGTGTGTGTGTGTGTGTGTGTGTGTGTGTGTGTGTGTTGGAGGGAGAGTAAGCAAATAGAAGAACACAAGGAAGTAAATGATCCACTTTCCAGGCTTTAAGATTTCAGTGATCCCTAATTGTCCTGAAAAGTTTTGAGCGAAAGATATAATCATTTTATTTTTGTCAAGTAAATCTATTAGGGGGAAATTATCAAAACTGTCACCATCATATCATAAAATAAAGGACTTTTAACTTCCAAAAAGTAAAAAAATATATTAATTTTATGTTTTTGAAAATTGAATAAACTTGGTTTTATGGAAACTTCTTATATTGACTTTATTTCTCCCATTGCATCATGGTCCTTTGGAAATGACAACACCGACATCGTGGGGAACCCTTGACATAAGTGACCAGTCCAAGGTCAATGCACAACCACTGCCAAGTTTCCCGAGACTGCACTTCTCTACATGTCTATGACCAAGTAAAGCCTTCCAGTAAATATTCCATCGTAGGGCACTGTAATGTGTAGGAAGTAGGTGACTTCAAAAACCTGGCTTTAAAATGTTATTTAAAAATTTTCCCATACATTAACTAATGATAAGACTAGGCATCTAAAAACAAGTAAGGTATCTGAAACAAACAAATAAATTCGTGTTTGTATATATGGGTGTGTGTATGTGTATCATGCACTAAGGAAGAAACTGGTGGATCAAAAGATTTTTAATATATAAATGGGTACATACTAATGACTAAAACAACTTGTATCATGATTATGTTACATAGAATACAAAATAGAATTTCTTTTCATTTTACTGTAAATTATTTTTAAAATAAATATTTTTGTAAATTTTGTTTTTGTTGATTGTAGAGAGAGAGAGAGGAATGGAGGGGGGAGGGGGGGAAGAAACATCAATGTGGGAGAGAAACATTGATTAGCTGCCTCCCACACACTTTCTACTGGGGACTGAGCCCAAAACCCAGGTATGTGCCCTGACCAGGAATCAAACCTGTGGCCTCTTGATACATAGGACAATGCTCAACCAATTGAGCAACACTGGCCAGGGCAAAAATAAAATTTTAAAGAATAAAATGAAAGGCACAAATAACAGAAAATTGGAAAAAATGTTTAGTCTACTAGAGAAACTAAGAAAGAAATCCAAGAGAGGCAGATACAATAATATCAAGCATTATTCATGTTTACTGCTGATCCAACTTATTCAGTAATAATACCCGCATGGGAAGGAGAATATATTTTGAACATGGAAAAGTGAATAATTTCCTTGGATGACTTACTTCATATGAAGAGAAAAGTCTGCTTACAGAGAATGGGTAGGATGCCAAGGACAGCGATTAGAAACCAAGTTGTAAAGGGAGAAGGAGAGAAGTAGACTGGACCCAGGGGGCGTTAGTCAGCCAGTATCTGAAAGGAGTGGCGGGGGGAGAGCTGGGACATGCGCATGTGTCATAGCCCATGAGATGCCATTTTAAGAAATTATTAATTTAGGGCCCAAGGGGACCATTGGGTGACTGTAGTCATACATACAAGCGAATAACAATTAAGGACCAAGTGTTCGGCCACTTCCCTGACCTACAGGTTCCTGGAGGACAGTAAGCAGGGACTCAGTGACTGGCTGATTATATAAACAACAATAATAAGTGGAGCCATTATGGTTCCCATTTGGAAATCTAGCTCTGCAGGGTGCAGCCACATAATCCACTCAAGTCAAAGAAGAAGAGAAGTCAATTAGCAGCTTTCTCACCACCCCCCGCCCCCCGCCGCACCCTCCTCCCTCGACCTCCCCCCTCCACCCCCCAGCGCTTACCCCTCTAATGAAGGAAAGGAGTAGTTTTCTCCCACACACTCCCTAAGCAACGGGGGTGTCTCTTGAGCTTCTGAACAGCAGTCAGGAAATGAGGCTGCTCAGTAAACTGATGCGGGTCCCTGGAAGAGCTTAAGTAGGAAATAATACCAGTGGCTAGATTTCAATTCACAATAAGAGCAGTTATTCTTCCTACTTAGTTCTTGTAGAAATTGTCCTATTTTAGCCCTAGCCAGTTTGACTCAGTGGATAGGGGTCCTGGGTTTGATTCTGGTCAAGGGCATGTACCTTGGTTGCAGGCTCCTCCCCGTTCCCAGCCCTGGTTAGGGCTCGTGTAGGAGGCAACCAATCGATGTGTTTCTCTCACATCAATATTTCTTTCTGTCTTTCTCTCTCTCTTCCATTCTCCCTAAAAAATCAATGGAAAAATATCCTCTGGGTGAGGATTAACAAAACAAAAAAGAAGGAGGAGGAGGAGGAGGAGGAGGAGGAGGAGGAGGAGGAGGAGGAGGAGAAAATTGTCATATTTTAAATATATCTGTGACTTAGAATCAAATTCAAAATCTTATCTTTTTAAAATCCTCACCTAAAGATACCTGATATGTCCATAGATTTTTAGAGAAAGGAAGATAGATAGATAGATAGATAGATAGATAGATAGATGACAGATAGATAGAAACTTCTGCGTGAAAGAGAAATATCAACTGGTTGTCTCCCGTACCCTGACCAAGATCAAACCCACAACCCAGGCATGTGCCTTGACTCGGAACAGAACCTGAGACCTTTTGGCGTACAGGACGACGCTCCAACCAACTACACCACACGGGCCAGAAAGTGTGGCAAAATCTTATCTTTGATACAACGAGCAGTCAGGCTTTCTCTGGATCTCGGGGCAAGCCACGGGAGTTGGAACCAAGCTTCCTGGGCCAGAGAATGTCGGCCCCACACGCTCCTCCTGGAAACAGCTTGAAAACAACAGGACTCCCAGGCCCTCCCATTTCCCTTGGTTACGGCAGCCAGAGCCTGTTGGCTTACGTCCCGTGTTCCAGTGGAGATACACCCCCAAGCAGAAGAAAACAAACCCAGTGATCCCGATTTATTTACATTTTAATTAAAAGATTGCTAAGAATCTCAACATTTTTGCTACAAGATTCATCCCAGCGGAATACATACCAGTCTTTCACTAACTGAGTGGGTTTCTGTAAAGTGGTTTCTGTAAAGCAGGAAGGAGGGGTTAGGAGACTGGCTTTACTCTGCTGGTTGTTGACTGTGGTCATGCCATTTCACTTACCCTCTCTTAACTTTAATCTCTTTAGCCATTAGGATAATCCCCTTTAATGTCTTTTCTAGTTCTGAAATAGTATGACTTGATACTTAGGACTGCGTGGTTGGGCAGACAGGTTTGTTGTTGTTGTTGTTATTAATCCTTACCTGAGAATATTTTCCCATGGATTATTATTATTATTATTATTATTATTATTGAGGGAGAAAGGGAATGGAAAAGAGGAGAAAAGACAGAGAGAGAAACATTGCTGTGATAGAAACACATTGATTGGTTGCCTCATGCGCATGCCTTAACCAGGGCTGGGGAATCAAGCCTGCAACCGAAGTACGTGTCCTTGACCAGAATTAAACCCAGGACGTTGCAGTCTATGGGCCGATGCTCTATCCACTGAACCAAACTGGCTAGGGATGGGCAGACAGTTTAAATGGTTCTGTTGCCCAAGAATACACTGGCTGTATCACTCAGGTGTTGAAATGTTCATGATAACTAGATTTAAACACCCTGGGCTGGTTGTTTCAGCAACCTTAGCCACTTACTGACTTGACCATGAAGCAGTCTTTTTTACTGATTAAAATAGCTTTTCAAAACAGTTAAAGTAGTTTAAAAATAAAAACAAAAATAACCATCTTTAATCAATTGCCTACATGTTACTTCCTCAGCACTCCTTCCCCAATCTTACCTTGTCTTCTCTCACTGTATCTGCTGTCCTTGGATGATTTCACCCTCATCCCACAACAGTCTGTGGTCAATGTTAACAAATAGCGGTTTTTAAAAGCCCAGATTGGTAGTGTTTGCTGATTTCCGCGTTGTCAATATTCTGACCACTGCTGATCTCAAGCTACCAATCATTGTGGAGTTGGGATATGATGCACAAAAGCAGGCCTTGTGAGCGGTCAGAGCCAGCTCCAGCATACCACAACACCCATCCCTGCTCATACCAGCTACATGCAGAGTCAATCAATCTCTCTCGGTCCTTCCAGACTCAAGTCCACTTGAATGTCACATCTTCTCCACATCATCAAGGGCAAAATGGACACTCAATAGTCCTATAAATATCCGTCTGTATTCCCAGCGCATCAAGATAACCATGGGTAAGAGAGATGGCCCAGCCTAAGAGAAATGCACTATACTTGAACTATTGTGTGAATGCATCTTTTGAGCAATGGAGTGAGACCACATGCTGGTGCTTGGGGATGGAGCATTTCCCAGCAGAGAATGGGCATTTATGCTCAGTTGTCCTGCGAAATAGTTTATCTTAGGACAAGAAATGGGAGGTGGGGAATGCTTTGAACCGGAGGAGAGAAAGATGTAGATTCCTAAGTCCCAATCTGAGATGTGGAGAAGCCTGGAGTTGTTCTACCAGCAGAAGAACAGCCGATACGCCGTGGGGGCAGGGAACGGTAACACCACGTTTCTGACTGAGCAGCAAAATAGAGACTGAAAGGCAATTTCTCGAGATGCCAGACCGAGGCAGCAGTTGGGGGCCTGACTGGTCTCCAGCGTGGACATCCCATTTCCAAGGCTGGGATGGAGCGCCAGAGGCAGTGGTCACTCCTAAGTCAGCTGAACAGAGTGGGTAATGTCAGAAGGGCATTCACAGTAGTAGCAGCAGCAGCCAAGCAACAACACGAGGTTAGAGGAGAAGAGCCCAAGGGACTTTTCTGTAGCTCCACAGAGAGGTGTTCCAAGGCATTTTCAGAAATCACTGACATGCTGAAACCAGTTTGGCTCAGTGGGTAGAGCGTCGACCTGCAGATTGAAAGGTCCTAGGTTCGATTCCAGTCAAGGGCATGTACCTTGGTTGTGGGCACATCCCCAGTAGGGGGTGTGCAGGAGGCAGCTGGTTGATGTTTCTCTCTCATTGATGTTTCTCTCTATACCTCTCCCTTCCTCTCTGTAAAAAAAAATCAATAAAATATTAAAAAATAATAATAATAACTGACGGAGCTGGTTTCCAGCAAGTAGTTCCATCAGAATTTAGGTCGACCAAGGGAGAATGACTGTGCTGCAGCCACAGCTACCAGGGCCAGGGTATTCCTTTAGATTACATCTATTGCCATCTTTATCAATCCTACTACCCTGACGCTGAAGCCTGAAAACTGGGAGTCATTCCGTATTCTCTGACCTTCCACATGTGGAAGGTCACATAGACACTTAATGGTACCTTTGATTTACTAAACTCTTCTTGTTGTTGTTAATCCTCACCCAAGGATATTTTCCCATTTGATTTTTAGGGAGAATGGAAGGGAGAGGAAGAGACAGATAGAAATATCAACGTGAGAGAGACACGTTGACTGGTTGCCTCCCACATGTGCCTGACCAGGGCTGGGGATTGAACCTGCAACTGAGGTAGATGCCCTTGACCGGAATTGAACCTGGGACCTTTCAGTCTATGGGCTCTATCCACTGAGCCAAACTGGCAAGGGCCGATTTACTAAGCTTTTGCCCTGGACTGGGTTAATAATGGCTTTAAGGACTTTCTGCATATTTTCTCCTATACTTTTCATCAGCTAAATATGGGCGAAGAAAACTGAAAGATGTAATCTTGTCATCATCCTCAATAAAGTACATCTTTACATTCACTAAGATATTGCCTTTGGGATAAGATACAACATTTTATGTATTCCACAATTATATGTATTCACAAAGAAAATAATAGAAAACAGGTGCTCATCAGACTTAAATTTTTTCATTCACACAAGTTTAATAATAATAAACAACATTTTTATAATAAATAAATAAATAAATAAATAAATAAATTATAGCCTCTGGTTTTCACTTTAATTTTAATCAAGGCTGAAGCAAATACATTTGGGTTCATATTAATGTCTTACAAATAGATACCTCACATTATTTCCTTTAGTAACTCTAGAACAGTGCTTCTCAACCTTTCTAATGCCTCAACCCTTGAGTACAGTTCCTCATATTGTGATGACCCCAACCATAAAATTATTTTAGTTGCTACTTTATAACTGTAATTTTGCTACTGTTAATGAATCGTAATGTAAATACGTGTGTTTTCTGATGGTCTTAGGCTCTACAGAAGTGGTTCTCAACCTGAGAACCACTAGCAGGGTCGCCTATGAGAGCCTGAACAAATTCAGGCAGGTTGGGTTGAATAGAAGGGGTTGGGTTAATAAATAAGAAAGAGGTAGAGTTGGCAGACTAATTAAATATGGGATTGGAAGCGTGGCCCTTGAGCCAGACTACACAAATTCAAACCCTGGCTCCATCATTTACCCTAACCCTAACCCCGTGGTTGACAAACTGCGGCTTGTGAGCCATATACGGCTCTTTGGCCCCTTGAGTGTGGCTCTTCCACAAAATACCATGAGTCTATTTTGAAGAAGTGGCGTTAGGAGACGTTTGAGTTTAAAAATTTTGGCTCTCAAAAGAAATTTTAATTGTTGTACTGTTGATATTTGGCTCTGTTGACTAATGAGTTTGCCGACCACTGCCCTAACCCAACCCGCCTGAGTTTGTTCAGGCTCTCATAAATTCTTGCCTAGATTGTTCCTTTAGCTTTCTCATTAGTCTCCTTGATGCTAGTCCTACAGCTAAAGTATAAACCTGACACCTTTCTTCTCTTATTTAAAACACTTTGAGGAGTAACATACAGATTAAAACCGCAATGTGATTCCACTACTCCATTAGTCTGTCTGGGCAGCCATGACAAGATCCCACAGACTAGGTGGCTTAAACATCAGTCATTTTCCTCACAGTTCTCGAGGCTGGAAGTTCACCATCAAGGTGCCAGCAGGGTTGGCCTCTGGTGAAGAACCTCTTTCTGGCCTGCAGGCTGCTGCCTTCTCACTGTGTCTTCACATGGCCTTTCCTCCCTGTGTGTATATGGCGGGCGGGGTTGGGGGGGGAATGGGAGGACAGGGGGGATAGAGTAGGGGGAGGAGAGGTAGGGACAAAGAGATATCTCTTCCTCGTACACAGGATGAGGCAAAAGTAGGTTTACATTTGTTCACATGGAAAATAATAAAAAAATAATATTACAAGAATAAACTCTAGATTTTGTGTACTCACAACTATAAATCTTTTTTTTTTTGCCTCACCCTGTATGAACGCTAGTTTTATCATATTAGAACCCCTTTCTTTAAAAAAAAAAAAAAATATATATATATATATATATATATATATATATATATGTATATGTATATATATATATATATACTTTTATTTATTTCAGAGAGGAAGGGAGAGGGATAGAGAGATAGTAACATCAGTGATGAGAGAGAATCATTGATTGGCTGCCTTCTGCATGCCCCCTACTGTGGGGGATCGAGCCCACAACCCCAGCATGTGCCCTTGGCTGGAATTGAACCTGGGACTCTTTAAAGAGTCCTCAGGCTGATGCTCTATCCACTGAGCCAAACCAGCTAGGGCAGGGCCCCATTCTTATTACCTCATTTAACCTTAATAACTCCCATAAAGGTTCTAACTCCAAATATAGTCACAGTTGGGGTTAGGGTGGGGCACAATTCAGTCCCTAACAACTACACACAACACACACCAGAGAGTGCTAAAATGAAAAAGACAATGTCAATTGTTGGAAACAGAAACCACTGGAACTCTCCTACACTGCTGTGGGGACTCTAAATCAGTCTGATAACTTTGTAAAACTGGAGGAATCCGATAAAGCTGAACATCCTTAGCGTATGGCCCAGAGAGTCCACCTCTAGGTATTTTATCCAGTGGAAATGCATACATGTATTCACCCAAAGACATGTATGAGAACAGGCACCACAGCACTATTCCTAATAGCCTCAAACTGGAAATAGCTCAAAGGTTGATAGGAAGAATAAATAAATTATGGCAAACTCATGCATAGGATATTATACAGCCACGAGATTGCATGAAGCACATCTCCACATAATGTTGGCTGATAGAAGCCAGACACAAAGGGGTACATACTTTAACAATTTCCTTAAATAATGTTAAAAACAAAAAACAGGCTAAACAAATCGATCACATTAGAAGCCAGGTTGGTGGTCTCCCTCGGAGAGAGGAGTAGGGACTGTAAGGGAGCCAGCCTGGGCTTCACGGGTTCTGGCTACATTATGACCTGGATTCAGGCTGTACAGCTGTGTTCAGTCCATGAAAATTCATTAAGTGGAATATTTATCGTATGTGCACACTTCTGCACCTACTTTACACTTCAGGAAAAGTTTTTCTCAAAAGGAAATATTCTGGAGACTTCATATGACCCCAGAATAAAGTCCCAATTCTTCAGCTTGGCCTAGAGTCCTTTGTGACCGAGGGGTCCCAGCCAACCCTTTCCAGCCCGCTCCACCTGACTCCTAACCTAAATTCCAACCAAAACAAGCCATCACCAACACCCACAATGCATCCTGCTCTTTCATGCTCTCCCCCTGCCCGAATACCCTTCCCGTTTCAACCATTTCACCTACCTGGTTGACTCCTTTTAAAACTGTAAAAACCAGCCCAGGCTTTGTTCTCCACCAGGAAGTTTTCCCTCACCACACCTGGCTGAGTTAGCAGTCTCCACCTTTCTTTCTTTCTCTTTCTTTCTTTCTTTCTTTCTTTCTTTCTTTCTTTCTTTCTTCCTTTCTTCCTTCCTTCCTTCCTTCCTTCCTTCCTTCCTTCCTTCCTTCCTTCCTTCCTTTCTTTTTTTAAAAAATACATTTTATTGATTTTTTTACAGAGAGGAAGGGAGAGGGATTGAGAGTTAGAAACATCGATGAGATAGAAACATCGATCAGCTGCCTCTTGTATAACCCACACTGGGGATATGCCTGCAACCAAGCAAGGTACATGCCCTTGACCAGAATCGAACCTGGGGCCCCTCAGTCCACAGGCTGACGCTCTATCCAGTGAGCCAAACTCTGTAATTTGGCAGTCCCTACTTTTTCATCTCTTACCAGTCAAAGTCCTTACCATCCTTGGGACACTGCACTGTCATGTTTGGTTTATAAATCTGTCATCAGCACGGGGCTGTGATGTGACGAGGGCAAAGACTGTGCCCTTTACCTCAGCATGTACGCACCCCGTGCCGTGCCCTTCACATGGCCAGTGCGCAACTAACAGCCAATGACCGAAGAAAGGCCTTCGTGACATTTAGCTTACATCTTGATTTTGGTACAGAATTTTCCTTTCGTCATTCTAGCAAGAAAAAAAATGAAAAGAAGATGAATCTAATGTGGCGGCACAGATTATACCATGCCCCCCATTTCGTTTGCAATGAGTGCTTTGTTCCCCTCGAACATAAATGTCAGGGGAACAAAATACACATTTCTTAAAATACATAACGGTAACTCTGCCCCTTCCCCAAAGACTGTCCAACTGTACAAAGCGACTGCATTCCTCAGGAATATGGGTGAAGTGTTAATGTCCTGGGTTGGCTTGAAACTCAAGAAATTCCTCTGACATCTAGATTGGCCATGTTTCCTGGTGGATCGGCCAGAAATTCCTCAGATATCCCGGCCTGGGATTTATGAACTGAGAGGTTTATGATATTTCAGAGTGTAGAACAGGCTATTGTCTTACATATTAGACAAGGCCAGTAAATGCAGTGAGAGCTGTGACTGGGCTCAGGGCCCAAAAGGGAACCGAGTGGACGAGAGTCGTTCTCTAGGCAAGTTCCAAAGAGGCTTAACCCAGGCCAAAAGCTAAGTAGTTAGGGGACCATGTTGGTTTCTCAACAACATTTCTTCCTACTTCTGAGTTTGGGCTCGAGGTATGGCTCCAAAGCAGGAAGCCAAAAAGGTATTGACAAGGAGAGATCGGATGATAAGGATTCTGCCATGATGATTTTTTTAATGTATTTTATTGATTTTTTTACAGAGAGGAAGAGAGAGAATAGTCAGAAACATCAATGAGAGAGAAACATTGATCAGCCACCTCCTGCACACCCCCCAGTGGGGATGTGCCCGCAACCAAGGCACATGCCCCTGACTGGAATCGAACCCAGGACCCTTCAGTCCGCAGGCCAACACTCTATCCACTGAGCCAAACCGGTTTCGGCTATCATGATGATTCTTGATAAATAAGGATGAACCATTTGCAACAGAACAAGCACAGATGTTAAAGCTGACATCAAACTGCTCATCACCCAACAAAGTTAAGGCAAAGGTAAAGAGGTGGTTGTCTATTTTAAATATGTGTACAACGTCCGGGGTAGTGAACCTGGGCCTGCCTGTAGGGCACCTGCCCACCTCCTGTTGGATTAGAACTTCCAACCACTCAACCCCAAGGATCCAACTGGCAGCCTTGTTTATACAGTGATTCTACCCATTCTCTTGAGCCACGGCTGATTGGACTGGACACAGACACCTGACTCAAGCTGGACCAATCAGATGCTCTCAGTTTGGAACTTGGCTGCAGTTCAGCTAGTGCTCCACGTGAGAAGAACGGCAGGGCTGCCTGCCCAGCCACAGGGGGTGGAAGGGAGTGGGGGATGCAGGGATAAAGAAGAGATACCATAAACCATCATGGCAAAAGAGGGGGTTGATATTTCTACTTCCAATCCTCTATAGAGCGATCTGATATATTCTTTGCACAAGACTGGCCTGCTCTTTATGACAAAACACCACGTTTCGTTTTCCCTGGCCAGCGTGGCCCAGTCGGTGGAAGTATCATCCCGTACACTGAAAGATCAAGAGTCCCATTTCTGGTCGGGGCACATGCCCAGGTGGCGGGTTTGATCCCCAGGCAGACTACATAAGGGAGTCAACATATCAATGTTCCTCTCATTCTCTCTCCCTCTCCCTTCCCCTCTCTCTACAAATCCATAAAAACATATCCTCGGGTGAGAATTAAAACACACACACACACACACACACACACACACACAACACACACCACTTTTCCTTCATCCTGGCTTGGGTGGGTTTCTGAAGTCCCAGGACTCGGACACGAATGTTCTGGAATTGGTACAGGAGGTCTGTCTTTACGCCCCCAGTGCCTCGGGGAAGGACTGAGCCCTCACAGCCACTGACCGCTGGAGCTTGAGCTCTGATGCCCGCTGCTTGTGAGCTGTTGGCTAGTGGGGGGGTGTTACGTGCATCTTTAAAAAAGGAAGCATGACACCGTGTGTGTGATGACAGTCTAAGCCTGTGGAAAATTTTAAGTTTGATAGCTAGCACAGGAAATGGCATTGATGTATGGAAACTAAATTTAGACGCCTGGATGGACTGACAGGATCCCTCCTAAGCCATGCACACAGCCCACGCCAGGTGCCAGGCAGGATCTGCAACAGCGGGGACAGGCTCGGTGGGCAGGCCCCCTGGCTGCCCCGACCAAAGGCCTTTTCTCCAGGCGAGCGATTTTGCAGACGTCGTATCTCCCGGTTTACGAGAGCATTAACGGTTCCTGCACTAATTATTTTCAAGGCGGTCCCTCGCCTCTCCCTGCTCTGTGTCTATAAACAAGGAAAGGGTGTGGTGAGACTTGGGCTCGCTGGGGCTGTGTTTGTTTCCCTGGCCGGTGGCCGGGGCAGGACCCGGTGGAAAAGGGGAAATGGGAGTGGGTGAGGGGAAACCTCTCGGGCTCCTTCCCCTCACCCCCCGCACCCCCCACTCTTAGCACCCTCCTTCCCCTGCTGTTCCTCTACCACGTGCAGTCCCAGGGATGTGAAAATGGGGGTCAGGGGCCGAGGGATGACATGCATGGTGATTCAGCCGGGCAGGGATGTTGGGAGTGCAGAGACCTGGTCCAAGTCCCGGTGCTACCCCCAGGGCTGCTCTCAGACCCAGGCAAGCGGTCCTCCGCCCTGGGCCAGGAGCTCCGAGGGCCCCCCTGGGGTCCTTTTGGGCATGCTCCCCATGGAGTGAAGAGTCCGCCAGATCAAAGGACCATGCCCGCCCAGCCCGCCTCTCCCCCTCCAGGCCACGCTCTGGTCTGAGACCACAAAACTCCCTGCGTCCGGGACCTGTGCAGGCCTCTCCCCGGCGGGCCCTCCTGAGGGTGTGTGTTCCCTAGATTTCAGGGTGGCTCAGGGGCAGCCATGGAGAGACAGCACGGACAGAGCTGGGTGGTGCCTCCGGGAGGATAGTATCTGAGCTTCCGGAGTAGGGAGAGAGGGCGCTGGCCCAGGGACTGGGCTGTGACTCTCTCTGCACCGTCTTCCTGGCTCAGACCAAGGAGTCTGAAAATTCTCAAGTTGAATCTGGCCTTCCAGGATGTCATGAGGGTTTCTTTTTCAAAGCAGGAGAACAGAACACACTTTATTTACCTGTTAGCTTGATATGTAACGTTTGCCATGGAATAGGGGTCTACGTTTGTACTCTTGCTGTAGGTCCCCTAAAGGTTGGGGGTGAGCCAAGCCACTATTTCAGCACTGTGTGACCTCAGGAGAGTTACTTGAGGTCTCTGAGCCCCCATTTCCTTATTTGTAAAATGAAGGCAGTAATGTTAGCAGTTATTATGGAAGTTTTAAAAGCAATTAGTTCTATGATTGTTATGTGCCCTTTGGCAAGTTACTCAATCTCTCTGCCTCAGTTTTCTCATCTGTCAAATGGGAGGATATGAACAGTACCTGTTTTATGAGTCATCAATGATTGTAAGGGTCTTAGAACAGTGTCTAGAGCGTAGTAAACACTATGTAAATGTTAGTAGTTTTTGTTGTTCCTGTTATTATTATCCACTGTTTCTTTACTACCATCTGACCGACTGGATTAAAGAAAACAGCATAGGCGGGTGTAAGTCACAAGGAGACACACCTCTGCCACATTTCTGAGTGACTGTGAGACTTGCCTCATACTTCAGATTCACGCTGTGATTTCAAAATCCCAAGGCTTCTTAGGAAGTATGAAGCCTGTTCCTGCTTCCAACTGCGCCTGTTGCTTTGGCCAAGTGTAATACGATGAATACAAACTAAGAATCCTGTCCTGGGATAACCCTCATTCTTGTCTGTAAAGGGCTTTGAGGTCCACTCAGGAAGGTGCACAACGAATCTTAAATCTCTGGGCAGAGACAGGGTGGTGGCAGCGAGTGAGGAATGGGGGAGGGACGTCGGCCCCTCTCCTGAGATTCACCGATTGCCATTCCTTGCTCGGGGAAGAGTTTCTGCAGCCCTGAGCACTGGCACGCTCTCAGGGCTGGGCTGGCTCTGGGAAGTAACTTGAAATGTTAATTTTGTAACAGTCCAGGAGGGCTGATCCTTCATAAGAGGAGACTTGATGGCATGGGACCCTCTAAGCCCCGAAGAGCTATAAAAGGATTTCCCAACAACAAGCCCTACGGCTTTCTGCTACGCATGGTGGCCTCTGCTGATCGGCAGCTCGTTCTTCTGCTCGGCACCCAGGCAGCTCATTCTGTTTGTTTCAGCAACTTATACTGAGTGGCCAGATTATTATGATCTCTGAACACATAATAATCTGGCCACCACACAGGATATATATATTATGAGGCCCGGTGCATGAATTTGTGCATGGGTGGGGTCCAGCTAGCCTGGCCAGGGGGAGGGGACATGGGTGGTTGGCCGACCTGCCTGCTGGTCGAATTCCTGGTCAAGGGGACAATTTGCATATTAGCCTTTTCTTAAATAGGATATACACTGAGTGGCCAGATTGTTATGCATCCAGAGACCATCATAATCTGGCCACCCAGTGTAGACCCCAGAGCTCTCCTTGGAAGTGAAACCTAAAGGTCCCAGGGAGGCCATTAGCAAAGCATCAAGCCCCCAGCTATTCCCTTCAGTGACATCCCCTCCCTAGGACCCGCGGCGGGCAGGTTCTTTCTACATTCCTGTGCTCTACAGACGCGTTTTATCCTAGGAACGTTCTATTGCTTATTCACAGTAAGGTATGAGTAAGAACGGCTTAGAGAATTACACTCCCCTCAAATACAATAGCTTCATCCTAAAAAGGCCTCAGAAAGCCCTGAGATAAAGAATGAAGGCAGCCAAAACCAGTTTGGCTCAATGGATGGAGCATCGGCCTGCAGACTGAAAGGTCCCAGGTTCGATTCCGGTCAAGGGCATGTACCTTAGTTGCAGGCACATACCCAATAGGGGGTGCGCGGGAGGCAGCTGATCAATGTTTCTCTCTCATCAATGTTTCTAACTCTCTATCCCTCTCTCTTCCTCTCTGTAAAAAAAATCAATAATAATAATAATTTTATAAAAAGAATGAAGGCAATTTCAGACAGCAGATAGAAGTTGGAGAGGGTTTTGTCATGGTGGAAGTCCTGGGGAATGGTGGGCCTATTCCCAAATCCTTTTCCCCTCAGCATCCATGTATCCAGCCGCCTTGTTTTCCCGCTTGTGCTTCCAGGTGTGATAGGAGGAGCTGACTCCACACGTTCACTGGCATCTCTGTGGTCTGGGGCTGGTCACACAGCCATTCCCCCGGGCCCTGAGTGGTGACCACTAAAGCCCTGTGGCCACGGTTGCCATCAAGGTCTCTGCTTTGGAGTTTCCCTTTTCCTTAGGGTCAACAGCTTGGAGTTCTCCAGACAGTCCGGGGGCGGTGCCCTGGCCGTCTGTTCCTTGTGTTTGGTGGTTCTGACCACACACATGCACACCCACATCACTGCAATGGGCTGTTTTAATACGGAGAAAATGGCTCAAGTGAGGAAAAGCAGCAGCGTGGTGCTGCCCATCAGGGTGCCTGCTTTGAGTGGCATGGACGGTGGCTTTGTTTGTTTTTTGTTTTTGTTTTTTTTAAATATATTTTATTGAGTTTTTACAGAGAGGAAGGGAGGGAGATAGAGAGTTAGAAACATCGATGAGAGAGAAATATTGATCAACTGCCTCCTGCACACCTTCAACTGGGGATGTGCCTGCAACCAATGTACATGCCCTTGACCAGAATCGAACCTGGGACCTTTCAGTCCGATGGCCGACGCTCTATCCACTGAGCCAAACCGGTTTCAGCGACGGTGCCTTTGTTTTTAAGATTGCATCTGAGGCAGGGTGAAAATATGTAAGCCGACGTGCATGCTATGCTGAACAAGCCCAGCAATACATTATAAACATGCTTGTGACATTTCTTAAAGGAAACAGTTTCTATGTGTGACTAGAAACCACTTTTTTAAGAGCGAAACATATGAGCTATTTAAATTCCCTTGCAATGTAGGAAAAGCAAATGAAGTAATCATGCCATAATCACTCAAATCAGAAGAATGAGGAGTGCAGTGTTTTTTCTCTCTCTCTTTTAACTGATGAGGTGAAAGGGAAATATCTAAGCTGATTATCAAAAATGAAGTCAAAATCTCTAGCCATTAAAAGTTTTTTAAGAGAGCCTGGCCGGCGTGGCTCAGTGGTTGAGCGTTGACCTATGAACCAAGAGGTAACGGTTTGATTCCTGGTTGGGGCACATACCTGGGTTGTGGGCTTGATCCAGTAGGGGTTATGTAGGAGGCAGCCAAACAATGATACTCTTTCATCAGTGATGCTCTCTCTCTCTCTCTCTCTCTCTCTCTCTCTCTCTCTCTCTCTCTCTCTCTCTCTCTCTCTCCCCCTCTCCCTTCTCTCTAAAGTCAATTATATATATATATATATATATATATATATATATATATATATATATTTTTTTTTTTTTTAAGTTTTTAGGAGATACATGATATCCCTTACAGATGACTAGCTAGGATGAATATTCTTTTGGTACAATCAAATCAGCATGTATTTGATTACTGACTGCTTACTGAGTACTACAGAATGAGTGTCCCAGTCCAGGGTGTGGGAGACCATTGTGTGTTCTGGGTGTGTCCATGAAGCCACGGGCATATTTTCCTCAATGTTCTCTTTATGAGGCCTAGCTTGCTGGGCAGCTGCTGAGGAGTCACGTCAGGGACAGGATAGCCGCTATTTTCATCCATAAGACCTCATTTAATCAGCGCTGCCCTAAGCCATACTCTATGCCAGCTCCTCCCTGCTCAAAAGAAAACAGAGATGTCTCTGTTTATTTCCCACGAAGAAAAAGTTTTCTGGTTACCCTGAATGTACCTTTGTTTCTTTATAGAGCTGTTTCCTGTTTTCTCTTATCAAAGTATTTCAGCTGTAGCTTAACATATTCAGTAGGTATAAGAGCTTCTGTCCCAACCAAACCAGATGAGTGTATTTAATCACAGTTCTGAAGCAGATCCACAGTGTTAGCCACTGAGGCACTTAAAAAAAAATAAACGGAAAAAGATTTTTATTCCAGTTAAGTATCGCCTATGGGAAAAATACAGATGAAAGAATAGCAATGATAAAACAAAATTAATATACCTATATCACATAACAACCAAAAAAAGTGCCATGTCATATTTATATGTTTCTTTTCAAATAATGTGCATGTTATTTTTTTTCTCTTTAAATATCTGCTTATGCTTGAGTTGGCAGGCTTAAAGGCAGGATAATTGATTTCTGCCCCTTTAAGGAGACTACAAATCTCTGCCCAGTGCCATTATGTGTTGATTTCATAGTTTAACACTCAGAAAATGTGTTTGTTTCCCTGTTTCCTATTTCCTGGCTGTGCTGGGGGCGGGGGGGTGGATATCTTACTTTTGCTCTCACGGACGCCTACACGTGTGAAACCAAATTCCAAGGAAATGTATCTAATTCCTTCTAGCAGCATATGAAAATGTTTTGTTACTAGAGGCCGGATGTGTTCCAGTTTGCTGACAAGTCCACTTCTGGGGTATCAAAAGCTGGAGACTTCTCCACCCCCCCCCCCCTTTCTTTCTACAGAGGAGTCAATAGTATTGAATAAGAAAGGAGTATGTTACTTTTAGGCCAGAGGCGTGAAGGCAGCACTTAGAGAGGAAAGAGAGTTAATCATGTGTCCTAAACAGAGCTGGTGGCAATGTACCTACTGTATCAGTTAACCTGTCATTTGTGTGCCAAGCACAGAGATAACACATCCAGTTAACTGGATGAGATGCTTAAGGAGCACATTGTAAAAATGCTGAACTTTTTCCACTATCGTCAAAACAGGCATCTCAGAAATGGACAATTTTGCTCAGATGAAATGCAATGGCATGATCCAAATTGTGAGGAAATGAAACCGACTTGGTTGGGATGGGAAAGACAAAAAACAAACAAACAAACAAACAGGTTGGATTGGATGTAGACCCATGGTGCACTGAAGGATGCAATCTGCAGGCTGCCAGTGAGCAGCCATGGACCTGAACCTCGCCTTTCAAGGCGAAAGAAAACTAAATGGACAGAGTCTACCCTCTGAAGATGCTCTTATCAGAGACTCCTGAGACCTTCCAGGGTGATGCATTCCAAACTATGGACAGTTATATGGGAAGGAGAGAGGTGTGTGTGTGTGTGGGGGGGGGGGGGGGGGAGGGCCGGGAGGAAAGATTTCGCCAGCTGTGGACATGGAACGTAATTATCTACAACCTATTTGCAAGTTCAAAACAATTGACAGAAGTTTAGGAATTCTATTAAAGTATCTTAACATAGTTTTAAAAATATATATATTTCTATTAATTTCAGAGAGGAAGGGAAAGGGAGGGAGGGAGAGAGAGAGAAACATCAATGATGAGAGAGAATCATTGATCAGCTGCTTCCTGCATGCCCCCCACTAGGGATTGAGCTGCAACCCAGGCATGTGCCCTTGACTGGAATTGAACCCAGGACCTTTGAGTCCCCAGGCTGACGCTCTATCCACTGAGCCAAACCAGCTTAGGGCCATAGTTTATCTTTTGAAAGGAAATTACCACAGAGAAAACTTTTTAAAAACCACTTTCTAATTATACATACAGTGTAGACATGTATGCATATAAATACAGAGCATATATTTCATTCACACATACAAATTTAAATCAGGTAGGTACCCTGGTTCTATTCCCTATAGGGGAAGTTCAAAGAAAAAAGGCTACACATGGCTTTTTTCTAAGTTAGATAATTATTTGGAACATGTTTTATAGGATGTTATTTGGGTGCTTCCATTAACTGGACCAAAAAAAAAAAATTACACATACAGAAAACAAATGGCCAATTTCTTTCCTACAGACCTGAGACTTACAAATCAATAAGATAAAGATACACAATCCTACAGGAAAACAGCCCTAGGTTTTAAGCAGATAGCTCTCGAAAAGGAACAAAAACAGGAAATAGACATATAAAAATATACTAAACTTCACTCGTAGTCTAAAAACTCAAATGAGGATGAGATAGCAATTTTCATTTCCAATTTCAGAGATTAAAAGGAGTGGTAATACTAGGATAAGATAGGAGGAAACAGTCACTCTCATACACTGTTGGTGAGCATCTTGGTTGATACGGAGTTTTGTGGTGGTAATTTTACAATATTAAAGTTGGCCCAGACATTTTCCTTCTAGGAGTGTAACCTGTAGAAACGTTCACACAAGAACACGGAGACGAATGTGCATGGATGATGGTCGCAGCACTGTTCCTAATAGCTCACAACTGGAAACAAACCCCTGGAAAGAGCACACAGATGGATATAGACTCGCACAGAAAGGGTTCCAAGACATGGCAGCAAGTAAAAAGGGCAAGTTACAAAAATGATATGGTTTCAATTTGTCATATGCAAAGGAAAATAAATGAATGGTCTATATACTACAATGTAAATACTGCTTATGTCTGGGGCCTGCCTTTTGGAACACTTTCCATGCCTACCTTATTCATTTCTGTACTATTTGATTACACATTAACGATAAAATAAAATAGCGGTACGAATATCACGTAAGCAGTGTTCTTGCCAAGTATCTTGAGCCTGAATCGCAACATGAGGAAACAGTCACATAAAACCAGATTGTGTGATATTCTGTAAGATAACCTGCCTGGACACGTTAACTTTACCAACATCATAAAGGAAGAGACAAGACTGTTGTAGATTTCAAATAACTGATGAGGTCACCCACCTCCTCCCTTGCCTTACCATGACCCATGCAGGAGGCAGTGAGCTCCGTTTTACAGACTTGGAAACGGAGGCCAGGGAGGATAGGGTGTGGGGTAGGGGAACAGCTTGCGTGTCTGGATCCGACTGCATCCTTCCCCTGCTTTCCTCCATAGATAGAATTATGTCATCAGCATGATTGCCAAGAAAAGGTGTGATTTTTATTTTTATTTTTTTTTAGCTCTGTAGGAAGTAAAACGTGCTTACACGTTTTATAATCTTTTTTTTTAATATTTCATTGTGTTTTTATTTTTTTAACATTCTTTTTAAAAAATTTCTTTATTTATTAAGGTATTACATATTTGTCCTCAACCCCCATTCCAATCCCTCACCCTGCCACTCATGCCCCCAGCCCCCTATTGTCCTTGACCACTGGTTAGGCTCATATGTGTGCACATAAGTCCTTTGGCTGATCTCTCCCTTTTATCCCACCCTTCCTTTGAGGTCCAATAGTCTGACCCATGGCTCCTTATCTCTGGTTTTATAATCTTTTAAACATACCTTCTCTCTCGATATCATGCTGTTAAGCTCGTGCATTTTGCTGCACAGGTTGCAGCTGTGCTTTTGCCTGCTGCCTAGCACTCCACTGGGCGGGGTTCCACAGCTGACTCCCCCTCTCTCAGGTCGGTTCCTGGGTACCAGGACCTGCGAGTGAGCCTAGAGCTGCTCTGGTCTCCTGCCAGGTGTTCCTGCTGCGCCTGGAGCAGCCGGTCTGGCAAATGCCCACCTTCAAGAGGCGAAGCCCAGCCTTTTTGCAATGAGGTAGCACCAGTCTGCTCTCCCACCTGCTACAGACAAGCTATCTGATTGGTCCACATCCCTGTCAATGACTGGTCGATATCTAGGTATGGATGCCCACCGGGCCAGTGAAGGATGCTGGGAAATTCGCTTAATCCCAGACATGACCAACCCTGACCAGAGACTAGCTCGCCTCTGTGTCGGGACGTGATGTGCCAGCCGCCTTGTGACCATAGGAGAGCTGGGAAGAGCAGACCTGGCCCTGGGAGTCTGACCCAGAGCCACTGGGACCTCCTTGCCGTTGGACTCGCGCTTGTTACAAAGAACGGTGGATTTCCTTGCTTTATGCTTCCTGAGTTGGGGTTGCTGTCACTTGTACGTTTGCTGTTAGTACTTTCCCTTGCTACTTTGAAGTGCCTCTCAGCCTAGTTCTCCAGCAATTCCATGGCGATTCACTCTCCTTTGCAGCAAATCCCTTTTCTGCTTGCATCAGCCAGAACTGATTTCAGTTGCTTGCAGCTTCCAACCCTGATGGTGCAGAGGAGAGTCTTCTCTCTGGTCTGTCTGCCAACGAACAAGGCAGTGTGTCTAAAGAGGGACGTGAGAGAGAAGGGAGGGCAGAGGCTGGAGCTCCAGGAGATGCCCACTCCTCTTGGGTGGGCATACCCAAGGTCAGCGTGCAAGGACGCAGCAGGGGTCAGATTCCTGAGGGGCTTGGATACCAAGCAGAGGAATGTTGACATTATCTTAAAGTCACAAGATTTTTGTTGTTGTTTGTTTTAAAATATATTTTATTGATTTTTTACAGGGAGGAAGGGAGAGGGATAGAGAGTTAGAAACATCGATGAGAGAGAATCATCGATCAGCTACCTCTCGCACACCCCCTACTGGGGATGTGCCCGCAACCAAGGTACATGCCCTTGACTGGAATCAAACCTGGGACCTTTCAGTCTGCAGGCCGACGCTCTATCCACTGAGCCAAACCGGTTTCGGCAAGTCACAAGATTTTGACTGAAAGTGTCACTTACTGAAATTTATATTTTAGGGAGTTTTCCCAGACGGTTTTTTTTTTAGGGGTCCCGGGGAGGGGGCTGTGGCATGCTCTGAGCTCCCACTGTGAGCCAGTCAGGTCCCGCCTACACCAGCTCAGCTAAGCTACACAGCTGCCCTCTAAGGGAGAGATGATTGTTTTTCCAGGAATCAGGGAAGGACTGCCATGGTCCCCAGCTGGGTCAGGGCCACAGGCTCCTAGGGCATTACAAAAGAGTTGGCACCCCAGCGCTTAGCCTGGGCAAAATCATGCACGCTGCTCCAGAAGAAGCCATGGCACTGTGCAGCGACATGTTTCTGTAATTCTTTTTTTAAAATATATTTTTATTGATTTTTACAGAGAGGAAGGGAGAGGGACAGAGTTAGAAACATTGATAAGAGAGAAACATCTATCAGCTGCCTCCTGCATACCCCTCACTGGGGATGTCCCTGCAACCAAGGTACATGCCCTTGACCGGAATCAAACCTGGGACCCTTCAGTCCGAAGTCCGATGCTCTTATCACTGAGCCAAACCAGTTTAGGCTGTTCCTGTAATTCTTAAAGCCTTGTGACCAGGTCACTAGCGTTAAGGCTGTCTTCTCTGACGGTTGCCAAGGCTGATAAGTGACATACCATCTTTCTATGCTACATGAAATAAAGCCATTTCCCAATGACGAAAACAAAATAAGTAATAACTAAGAATCAATACCTAAATGCAATGGGTAATCCTTAGTTGGAGCCTGAATGAATAAAATCATCACGATAAAGGACTTTTTAGGACACAGTCGCCTTGGTACATCTAGATGAAAGAATAGGATTTCTAGAATTGTATGTTGGGAAACTAGAGTATAGGAAATACCCTTTCAACGGAAATGTATTGTGCCCTGCATGCTAGATGTTGCCCCCTGGATATATTATCTCGTTTAACCTTGGTTAGTTATCGAAGAGGAAGGTGATTTCCTATTGAAGCTAAAATATTACTGTGACTGCTGAGCGATACCAATATATTATATTACATTTTAGAATAGTTCATCTGGTTTATAGTTCTTCCATTAGTGCCTAGATGCCAACTAGGATTTATCATTAAGCTGGAGAATTTCAAAACGGGAGGTGTTAGGATTAATCCTCATGGTTTTTCAAGTGAGCAGAAGGGACCCAGATAGGATAGGTCAGTGGTTGGCAAACCGCGGCTCGCAAGCCACATGCGGCTCTTTGGCCCCTTGAGTGTGGCTCTTCCACAAAATATCAAGGCCTGGGCAAGTCTATTTTGAAGAAGTGGCGTTAAAAGAAGTTTAAGTTTAAACAATTTGGCTCTCAAAAGAATTTCAATCGTTGTACTGTTGACAATTGGCTCTGTTGACTAATGAGTTTGCCGACCACTGGGATAGGTTATGCACCCATGGTCAGTTAGAAGGAAAACTGGTTTTGGAAATCTTACCTTCCAATGTAGTGCTCTTACAATAAAAGCATAAAGATTTATTTTTTTTTAAAAAGATTTATTTAACACTTGCTGAATGCCAACAATGGATGAGGTGTCCTAATGGCCTACCTTGAGATATTCCTCTTGCATGGAAAGAGCCTACATGGAAGGAGACTTAACACTTGAGTAGGAATTTCATGATAATCCTCAAGGAGCAAAGAGCCTCCTACTCCTAGCACTTGTAGTAATGCAGGCAGTTGGCTGAGTCTAAGCTGAACCAAGACCTGCCCTTTGCTTGACTTTTTATTGCATAAGATAAGCACTTAGGAGTTCAAGCCAACACATTTTTCTACCTTAAAAAAAAAAAATACAGAAAAGAACTGAGTGATTATGGAAGAAGATGGATTACAAAAGTCCTAAGTCCTTTACTTATCCTTGTAACATTTCCCTTGTAACACGTTCCCAGAAGGCCTCAACTCATCTGATAGAATGATGGGAAGGAGATTAAATCATTTTTCCTTTATAAACTGTGTGTACCTCCTTCCTGACCAGGCTGAGACTCCAGCCTTACATCCCCTATTTTATATCTCCCTCTGAGAATAATCTCCGTAACCACACCGCACATGTGAGGAAATCCAAAGCCCATCCCCCCTAAAACAGTTTCTCTAACTGGCTCATACGCACTCCCCAGGAGCCAGTGGAATGGCCTGTGGTGACTTTTCCTCATGTGGGGGGTGGAGCAGGTACGGGGGTAGTGCAAGTGAAGGACTCCAGGGGGCACAGGGAGCCACAGGGTGTTTTAGAGGTGAGTCAAAGTCTAAGTAGGAAGAGGAACACATACATTGCCAAGTGGGGAGGCTCCTGAGGATGGGTTGTTAAGTCAAGAGTTTGTGCCTGAATGGAAATGGGCTTAGAACACATAGGGGTCAGGGCCAGGCAAGAGAGTCTTTTGGAAAACAACCCCGAATTCTAGCTTGCACGCATGGCTTATCATCTGTGGTTGGCAGGCCTGGTGTCTTGAACTGGCTGATATGACCAAGATCAGTGGATCTGCAAAGATTACTTGTGAGTGAACAGCAGCTAAGAGAAGTTCAGGTCTGGAGCAAAAACTGTATCACCACATCCAAGGAGGTCAGCAGGGTGTGAAGTCAAGGGGACAAATCCAATTTTTTGTCCAATAATCAAGTTTGATAAGGGAAAAACAGGAATGCAAGCATGGCCTGGCTGGCTGGCGTGGCTCAGTGGTTGAGCATTGACCTGTGAACCAGGATGTCACAGTTTGATTCCCACATTGCAGGCTCAATCCCCAGAGTGGGGATGTGCAGGAGGCAGCACATCAATGATTCTCTCTCATCGTTGGTGTTTCTATCTCTCTTTCCCTCTCCCTTACTCTCTGAAAACAAGAAAATCAAAAGAAAACTATTTTTTTTTTTTATGCAAGCATGAAGCCAGGAAGAGCAGGCAGCCAATGGTTAATGTCAGAGGAGTGCAATACAGTGCTGTAAGTTGGAGAAATGCCAGGGCTAAAAAGTGGATGCTAGAACCACTCTTATTCTGTTTCTGCTGTTCTGAAATGGGATGTCTTATGCCACAAACCACCAAAACTTAGTTTATTCTGTTTCCTTGCAATTCACTGAGAGTATGAAGGTGAATACAATTTGTTTATGGGGAGAATATGTTTGTTTGAGTTGATAGGAACACGAGAATTTCAAACATTCGGCCATTCCTACTGAAATGCTAGCTCCGTAGGAATGGGGGAATATGGCCAAAAGGACTGCTTCCTCACCAGCCACACTGAGTTCTCCAACTGATGAGGTGGAGATCCATGGGTCAGTCGGGTCAAGGCGAACTCTTAGAAAAACTCTGTGGGGATGCACACATTCGGGGGAAGGTAGGTAACATTTACCCCGGAGAGACCCAACAGCTCAGCTTGTCGTCACGTTTTTATCTCTGTGTTGGATGCTATCTTGATCATTCATGTAGGAGTTTGAAGCCTCTCTGGAAATCCAGGTTTATGTAATGGCAAAAAGGAGAGAACAACATAGGGTAGATTTCAGTCCTAAGTAATGTGTTAAGGGCTACCAGTGGCTCACAATTGCAAGAAATAGATTCCTGGGTTTCGGGGGTAATGATGTCAAAAAGTAAAGACATTTCTAACACCACTCCCTCCTCCCCCCCCAAAAAAGTGGTATTTGAGCTGAACCTTAACGGGAGGAGAGGATTGGAAGGAGAGAGGTTATTCGAAGCTGAGAGAATAACAGCATAAACAAAGATCTGGAGATAGGAACTCTCAAGGCCGGTTTGGAAAATAGTAAATAGAGAAAACACATGGGTGGCTGACAGTGTTTTCCATTCTTCAAATTACTTGTTTAGACTGTGTCCTGAGCAAGAACAATTGCCTGTGGTTTATAAATAGGTCCCAGTTATTTTAGAAGAACGCACTAGTAACGCTGTTGATCATTCAAGGCATGTCTCATGGAGACTTCAGTTTTCCCAGGGCCAGGAGACAACGTCTGAATGTGTAAGAAATGGCCCAACACACGAAACACCATTCATAAAACCTCATACACAGTCTACGTAGAAACTTAGTGTCCCTATCCAGGTACTTGTCTCTATGTGTCGTCCTCCCTCCTGGACTTGCTTCAGATTTACTCTGCAACATGCCCAAGGCCTCAGATGACATGCAGCTCTGGAAATAAAGGAACAAGAATAGAAATTGGGAGATAAAACAACAACACAAGAGATGAAGTCATTTGTCTGAGCTCACCGGGACGGTGGTGCCAAAGTTACAATTCAGGACACTCCTCTCAGGTTTCCTTTCACCCCGGATCTTGAATACAGATTTTTGACTCATCTCCGTAACCAAGAAGGCACCAAAATGGTAACAGAATCCCAGTTCCTCTGGTTCCTGAGATGAGAGAGAGCCTTTTCCCTGTTTCATAGGTTGGGGATTCCTATCGCCTATGTTTGAGAAACGTTCATAGGTATATGCTATATGGTGTCCAAAGAATGACGATGTTTATACTGACAATTAGGTTAGAGACAGCTCTGTATTTGGTGGCAGTTAACATCATCCTCAGTTTTCCTCTAAAGTTCTATTTTCCAATCTGTTTCACTAGCGTTTCCATCACTATATATTGTTCATTTGGGCCCAAGAAATATTTGCATGAATACATCGATTTTATTTGTATTTTTTTTTTCCCTTTGGGTTCCTCTTGCTATAGACTTAGAGCAAAAATAAATAGATGGCTATTGTACTAAATATTGTACCGTCCAGTCATAATGCAATGGTAGAAGAAGGACCCTGGACTTCATTCACAGCTTTGAGTGATTAAAATCAAGTTTTAATAACAGTAACCGCAGCAGAAAACTACTTTATTACAAAAAAATTTTCTTAGGGAAAACATCCAGCAGCCAATCCTATCTTATATCTTGAAGAGATCACTATCAAACATCTCCAAAACAATGAAATAACTCTATTACTTGTGATTCTTTAAGTTTTTGCAGGAATTTGGAGTTGTATCTACCCCAGCTCTCTAAGTAAGAATGAGCATTATTTTTTAAAATCTTTTTATTTTTACTTTTTAATTGATATTAGAGGAAGAGTGAGGGGAGAGAGAGATAGAGATAGCAATGTTGAAAATCATTGTCTACCTCTTTCACACTGGGGATCGAGCTCACCACCCGGGCATGTGCTCTGACTGGGCATCAAACCATGACCTCCTGGTTCATAGGTCAATGCTCAACCACTAAACCATGCTGGCCAGGCAAGAATGAACATTATTAAGAAGCCTTTTCATTCTTACAATTGTTCATCATATGGGGAAATAAAACCATCACCAATAGCATTTCTAGCTATTCCAACAATTCTCTCAAAAATTCTTAAAATACTCCTAGAATTTAAAAGAAAGCTCTACCCAAGTTATCAAATGTACAAACAACTGCCTACAGAAATGTCCTTCGTGAGTAGAATTTGTAGCCGATCAATGGGGTTTATCTTCACACAGTGTTTAAGATGTGCAAAATCCTTTCTTTTCTTTTTTTTTAAAAATATATATTTTATTGATTTTTTTTTTTTTTTTTTTTTTTTTTTTTTTTTTTTTTTTTTTTTTTTTTTTTTTTACAGAGAGACAGGGAGATAGAGAGTTAGAAACATCGATGAGAGAGAAACATCAATTATCTGCCTCCTGCACACCTCCTTCTGGGGATGTGCCCACAACCAAGGTACATGCCCTTGACCGGAATAGAACCTGGGACCTTTTAGTTCGCAGGCTGATGCTCTCTCTATCCACTGAGCCAAACCTGATAGGGCACAAAATCCTTTCTTAACAGCAAAAGTTTTACTTGGTTCAGCCACACCACGTGTGTAAATTTTACATTTTATGAGGATTTTTGGAGGGAGGGGATGAAGGTATTATTTTTGGATATACTCTCTTATATGCTACGATAGCAACAGTGTATTATGTATTAAACCATCAGTTAAGTATCAATGAATTTCAAATATATACTATATTTATATATATTTGTTCCTAACATCTTTACCTTGGTGTATGTAAGAACTAAAATAGAAATTGGGAGATCTCTATTTCAGAAATAAAAATCAGGCTTTTCTATTTGACATTAAAACAAAGACAATAAAAGAGAACACAACACACCAGTTTTCTGGGATTTAGTACTTTAGATAATTTGTTTTCTGTGCAGCCCTGTAATAAGGAAAGATCTCTAGGATTTATTGAGTGGGGGGAAAAAGCAAGGCTCAGAACTGTTTGCAGTATGCTACCTGTTGTATTATAATAAAGGGAGAGAAGTAATGAGTATATATTTGATTTTGTTTATATATGTCTAAGGAGACATTGGGAAGGGTACCCTGAAAGAATATATTTTAAAAATTTAAGTGTTTATAGCAAATTGGGGTGAGGTGTAGGGTGAATGGGTACTGGGTGAGAGTGAGAATTGCAATGCCAACCTTTTAATAATGTTTTGATTTCTAAAATCAATATGTGAATGCGTTTAAGGTGGATATATTGCCGACTCAAAGAGAAAGCTAAATTTAAAAGCGAAACCTCTGCTTGTGACAATGAGTATTTTTAACAAAAACAGACGTTCGTCTTGTTTATTTTCAGTTTTCCGTGGACTAGGGAAGAACTAAGGAATGGTTTGCTACTTCATTGCTGCCGCTTCACGCTGGAGCGTGGAGCCCTGTGCCATCGGAAAGGGGAAACTTGGCAGCAGAGGTCCTCCTGGAGTTTTCTTCCGAGGCCAGCCACGTTGGTTTTCCAGTTCATGCCACCTGGTGCATGTCGTTCAGAAATGAGAGGTCTGCCTCCATCTGGGACGTAGCTAGTGATCATGTGAGGTCTCAGGGCCACCGCATCAGCACCCCTGTTCTTTCTGGAGAATCTGGGAGAATCAGGCTGGGGAAGAGGAGACAATCAGCCTAGCGAAATCTCCTATCCTCTTGGAGATTAGGAAATGAATAGAGGGATGACGGAGAAAGCTCCAATCTTCTCTTGCGGATGGTGGAAGATAGCAGTGCCTACAGGGTACCACCTAAGACACAATTCAGAGAAAGCTTTCAGACAACTCTCCCAACCTTCCCATAGAATCTACTCCGCAGGTAGCATACATCCTCCCGTGCCGGAAACCAATTACTGTTTCACTAATAGAGATGTGGACAGGAAGCCAGGAAGGCTGTCAACAACATTAATTGCTCTAACCACTCATCCTTTAGTGGAGACATTGTTAGCTGAAGCAGCCTCCACCTCTGTCCTATGTAAATTTCTATGTTATTTCCTGCCTAAGCTTTATGGGTGTTTTCCCCATGGCCTCAATAAAAGGGATAAGCAGGACCAGAGCAGTGAGTAGTTCTCCCAGTAGAATTGGGTTACCGCCTGGCCCCGTATCACCAAATTAAATTTCTTCTAGTCTCTTCATTTGTGTGTGCAGCCCTTCTCCAGAACCCGAACCCTGAACCGGGGCCCTGAACCACGCGGGACGTGAAAGGGGATCCCACACTCCCATTCCCACTAAGTGGGTGAAGCCCCACGTTCTTCTCAAATTCGGTTAGCCCACCACCTTGGGAAACTTAGATCTATGTATATGCTTTGTTCCTGCCAGAGAGTCCCAGAGCAATTAGAACTCCAGCGCATGGTTTTCTCAGCTCGCTTTGGTCCAAGGTCCTCTTTGGAGAGAATCCTGAGCGTGTAAATTACTTGCAGCTGAGCCATGGCCCATACTTACCCAGCACGTATTGCCTCAAACCCCAGCACGCCTCCTTGGCTGCTCCTGGGAAGGCCTCAGAAGGGCTTTTCAAAGCGGATCTCGTAAAAACAAATATCCCACCTCTCCCCCCATCTCCTGTCCCCTTCAAAAAACAAACAACAATACTGCTCTGTTCACCAAACACAGGGGGGTTTTCTGTTTAAAGTACTTTTTTCCCCCTTCTTATTCCATATTGGCAGCACTTACTAAGGAGCGGATGACTTTCAAGTTGGGTGAACTTTGAAACATAAGCACGTAGGAATCCAGGTGTTTAAAATTTTTTAAAACTTAGATACATCCTTTTAGCCTTCATCTAAAAAACATATTTTTAGAGTTTTATTAAAGCGATGCCAATTTTTTTTTTTTTAAAAAGTATGCTTTTGACCACATATCTCGAGTCATTATGTTTGCTTCCAAAACTAGTAATAAAATGTCTGAGATCCTCCTTTCCCTTTTCAAACTTTGGAAACAGCTTTGCTGACAGATGGACCTGGGCTGGAATTCAGTTTTCATCACATATTAGCTGTTCAACCACAGGCAACTGACCCAACTTCTTTGTGCCTCAGTTTTCTCATTAGAAAAATGGGAATAATATTAGTAAGCACCACAAAGATTAGTTGTGAGGGTTAAATGAGTACAGTAAATCCTCACTTAATGACATTCTTGGAACTGTGGCAAAATGAGGTAAAAGGAAGCCAATTTTACCACAGGCTAATTGCTATGAACAGTAGTTACGTTTGTCAACACTATAACAAAACTAGTGGCCCGGTGCACAAAAATGTGTGCTCATTTAAAGGGAATTACTTAGAGGAAATTTTTTAATATTGCTATTTGCCCTTTCTCTATAATAGAAGTGCCAGAGATGAAAAAAAAATCACTAAAATGTATATGAAGATCTCCCTCTTGTCAGAGTCTGGGGAGCACCGTGGGACCCAGAGTAAAGTCCCTGCCCCAACTGCATGCACCTCAGAATCGTATGAGACCCAGACCCGGCCAGCCCTTACCCCTGTCAAGCCCCGCAGGGTGGGGGGTGCGGCCTCAGGTCCCCCAGCCCTGGTGTGAGTGCACGAGGGCATAACAACCACTTGCATATTAGCTCTTTATTATATAGAATGACATTGAATGAAGCAATATTATTTGAGTACCTGCTGGACATGTAAAGTGCTTAACAAGGTGCCTAGAAATATATATTAGGAGTAAAAAAAAATAAGTAAATAATGTCGAAACAATTATAATTATTACACCTCATATCTCATTTGGGGAAAATTGCTTATTAACTGAAATTTAGCCAATATTTCCTCACTTTTTTGTGTGTGTGATTCTTTAAGGAGTCCAATCTCAGTCTTACATTAAAGTATTGAAATTGAAACCTCTATTATTCACGTGTAAAAGAATAAACCCAAGAGAAGAAACCAGACTGGCAACCATGAGAAGCAAGCAAGAAGAGAATTTCATTGCCTCCATAGCAAATGCTCAGATAGCCTCCGTATTTTGTGTCGGCCTCTGAGAATGAGATCTAACATTTATGCTATGACCCTGCATCCCCATCCATGCAGTATCTGAGGGCATAGACTGGGAAATGATATCTGGACATTGGAAGTATGGACTAGGGGGCAAGATCTAACCATTTAATCCAGAGAGAAGATGTTCTCCTCCAAGCAACCACACGTTAAACTTTTCTCTGTGGGGAAATGACTTTTCTCTGTTTCTCTTTGTTCCTCAACCCATCAGCCTATGAATTTCTGCAATTTCTTGAATGAATTCTAAGCATGAATCTAGCCCACTTCTGGAATCCACCAGGCCACTCACACTGCCCTCTCTCAGGGCAGACTATGTCAAATTGGGAGGTTGGGGGTGGCAGGTGGTATATCTTGAGGCAATAGCACTCTGTCATTGCCAAGGTCATCTTTGGACTTTCAGAAGAATGACACAAGTCATGAACCTTGGCCATGCCTGCCTTCTGCTCACAGAGAAGCATCATGGCTTGCTACCACAGATGCCAAGGCCATTGTGATGGAGGCACCAGAGGAGGCCTGGAAGTGGAAAATGGCCTCATGCTGAAGTTCTTGTTCTGTGGCCTATTACAGATTCAAGTTGCTTTCCTTCAGTCTTCCTGAGCCTAAATTCTGAGGATGCCAGTTACCAAGGCTCCAGGGACAACGTTTGGGACAGAGATGCCCAAAGAAATACGTAAGCCAGACATGTATTTGAGATTTTTGCATTAGTAATATTTGGGGGGGAAAAGGTGAAATTAATTTTAAAAATAAGTTTTGTTTAATCCACTGTATCCAAGATAGTATCATTGCAACATTTTAAAAATTGTGATGTTTTTTATTCCTTTTTTAAACTGTCTTTGAATCTGATATGTATGTAGATTTTATAAAATTCACAGTTCAAACAAACAGATTTGAATATCCAAGTTGTTCTAAACATACTTAAAGTTTTCTAATAAGTGAACCAATAATTAAATTTGAAATTTAAATTAAGTAAACTTAGTAATACTCTTTCCTTTCCCTTCCTCCAATCCCTGGCAACCACCAATCTATTTTCTATCTCTATGGATTTACCTATTCTGGATATTTCATATAAACGGAATCATGTAATGCGTGACCTTTTGTGTCTGGCTTTTTCTCATTATGCTAAGTGTAAACATGCTAAGTATACTACATTAAGTGTACAGCATACTATTACACAGTAGCACATATCAGTGCTTGATTCCTTTTATGGCTCAATAGTATTGCATTGTATGGATATACTGCATTTGTTTATCAATTTAACCATTGATAAACAAATGCAGTATGACATTTGAGTTGTTTCCACCTTTTGGCTATCTTCCTATCTAATAAAAGGGCAATATGTAAATTAACTGTCACTCCATCACAAAGAAAGTGGTGCCCACAGCCACAAGATGGCGGTGCCCAGACCTCTCAGCCCCATTATAATTTTTGTAATGCTCAATTATAATAAGTGAGCTTAGTAACTATAATAAATATAAGTGGAATAAATAAATTTGGGAACAAATCCACTGGCTTGATAAGTATACACCACAACTGGAGGGAGCTGAAATCTACAGGTGTAGCAGAGGATCTGGTCTCTGTGTCTGTGTGCCATGGACATCAGTCAATATGCTTGCAACACAGAGAAAGTGTAATCCAACAGGTGGACATCTACTCTACTATTCAAGAGGACTAAACTCAAAATTACTTTAAGGATTTTTTTAAATTGTAGTAACATAAAACTTACCATTTCAAGTGTACAGTTCAATTGCATTAATTTACATTGTTGTGCAACCAACACCACCATCCATCTCCAGAACTTTTTTCATCATGCAAACAGAATACTTTTTAGTAATTCATATGCAATGCCCATATACACAGTTCTGATATGCTAGCTTCTAAGCAGTATCTGGCACAGTGTAGCTATGTCAGTAAATCTGGACAATTATGTCAATAAACTTGGACAACTTACTTGACCTACCAGTGTCTCAGTGTTCTCATTTGTACAATGGGGTTAATATGTATTCCACTGAACTGACAAAAGGACAGAATATATTTGCGAAAGCAGTTTAAAAGCTAGAACGCATTTTATAGTTGCTACTTGTCATCATTATTAACAGAAAATGTGAGGTCCCTTTACATCTGCAAAAAATTGTAATAAAGTACTATTTCTGTGAGAAACAAAGCCATATATATAATTGCATGCTTTTAAAAACAGAAAGAACAGACATGATAAGGATGCATTTCAGTTTCCTTTAAATCAACCTTGATTCTATTGTCAGGATAATAAACTTCCACAAAGCTGGGCCTGAAATATTGAAGAACAAGCCTTTTGAGTTACCATCATTACTAAGGCTTTTTATCTTTTCTAGATTCTTGCCTTCCACAGAGATATGTCTTCTCTAATAATCTCCAGATTTAAACTCTCTTTTTAAAAAAATCTCACCCAAGGATATATTTTTGTTATTGATTTTTAGGGCAGGGAATGGGGGAGGGAGAGAGAGAGGAGAGAAAGAAACATGAATTGGTTGCCTCCCATAGGTGCCCAGACCAGGGACGGAATCTGAAACCTTGGTATGTGTCCTGATGGGGAATCAAACCTGAAACTTTGTGATGCACTGGACCACACCCACCCAACTAAACCACTTGGCCAGACTAGACTGTCTTTTTTTTTACCTGTTACTTCCTCTCTGCTCGGTGGTAAACTGGGCTCTCCTGGGTGATGATTTTTTTTTCCCACCAAAAGGTAAGAATTTGAAATTGTGAACAGGTATGTACAGTGAAACTCTGAATCCTTGTCTTTCACATTTTTGGAATACTTACTGCCACTTAAGGACCTTTTTAAGGGTGTGTGTAGCCTTGCTTTTGAAGGAAATTTTTCAAAGTAAGTGAGGGTGGAATGGGGTAGTAGAGGTGACTCATCCATCAGACGAAGATTTATTCAAGTACTATTATTTGTGATAAAGGAAGCAGTGAAGAGTCACTGTTTCAGAATAGCATTGGAAGAATTTAAGTGGGCATTTTTCAGTACTGCCATTGTTTTTCTTTGGTATTGCATTAACGCTTTGAGTGGGGAGGTGCTGGGACCCATGGCCCAAAATAAGTGGGAGAAAAACCAACAACAACTTTCATGATTAGTGGATTTCCAGTGTTACCTAATCAGGGCAGCCACTTACATGTTGCTTCTGTTCAATTCAACAAAACAATCTCTGAGCACCTCCTAAGTGCCTGCCATGTACAGTGAACAAAGAACCCTGCCCTTGGAGAGTTAACCTTTTGGCTGTGTTAGTCCACCTTCTGAGAAAAATGTTAAATTATTTGCCTCCCTCCATTTCCCCCCATATATATCACATGTAAACATTGGTACAGACATTCAAACTGATGGTGAAGGCCTAAAAGGAAGAATCATCTTCCTACATTGCTGGGACAATGTAATGTTTTATGTTAAAAATTTTCATATAAAAATACATACAAAAAAATATAAACCCACCAGGCGATTTGAGATAGGAGCATGATCCAAACTAATTGTCTTTTATCTCTGTGTTTTTATTCAGGGGTTGTGAGGGTCAGATCTTTAGGGGGAAAGCCTTGGGTCTGTTCAACCAAAGGCCCCCTTCCCTCCGAAGCTCACAATGGCACCGCTGGGCACCTACCCAGCAGGCAACAGTCAGTTTCCCCAGACGCTTTTCTGGAGACCATTTCTAGTGGTGGTCATGGTGATGACACCGTATTTTCTCCCCAGCAGTGGTGGCTGCACCACGTCTGCACAGCCTGGGGGGTTGGTGGGTGAGCCGGAGGTTGGGAGGGGCGCTGGCACTGGAGGGAAAACGTCAGTGTCATCTCCGGGGATGTGGGTAAGGGGAGACCTCAGGCCCTCAAGCCAGGGGGACTTCCCCTGCAGCCGGTGCCTCCTCCCCAGGAGCGAGTGGCTTAGGAAGAACACCCGCTACAGGTGGAGGCGAGCGTTTGGGGCTAGAGGCAGGAATGGGAGAAACCCCTTGTAGGATCTGTACCCCGAGGGACATGGTGGGAAAAAACAAAAAAACAACCACTCACAAAAGAGGGAGATCTGGACTTCTCCGAGGAATAACCCTCCTCCCCACCCCAGTCTCCCTAGATTTCCCACGGAGGGAGGGGTCCCCACTGCTCTTCCCCAGGCTGCACGGAGCCTGCAGGCACCACCACCACCACCACCACCACCACCACCACCACCACCACCACCACCACCACCCAGATCTAAAACCAAACCAACCAGGTGCCCTTCTAACACCTCCCTCCCCACCGTCTCCCCCTCGCGTCCCCAAACGCCCACGTCACGGAGGGGAGAGAGGATGCACGAGCCACGTAGGAAATTAGGCTGCCCCTTTCGCCCCTTTTCCACGGCGGCGATCATCGAATTAGCCTCCAATTAAACGTGAAATTGGCCCTCGCCGGCTGGGCTGCGGGGACAAAGCCCCCATTGTCCCTTTTAAAGCCCGGGCAGAGAGAGAGAGGCGGCGGTGCCCACCCTGCCCGGGCCAGCCGGGGCCGGTGCCCGCGCAGCGCCGGGCAGAGCCTGGGGCCGGGGAGGCTCCGATCGCGGGCTCAGCCGGCGCCGGGCGGGCGGCTGCGGGGCTCCGGGCCGGCGGGAGGGAGGGAGGGAGGGAGGGAGGAACCCGGGGAAGGGGAGAGGAGGACGCCGGGGAGGGCGGAGGGTGTGCGGGAGGGAGCGAGTGCGCGCGCGCGCGGGGTGCGCGCTCCGTCTCCCCGCCCCTCGGCCCCCCTCCCCCGGCGGCTCCCTCCCTCCTCCCCGCCCCGCGCTCCCGCCCGCCCGGCCCCCGGAATCAGTGCAGCTGTCGCCGTGCGGGCTGCGGATTCCTCCAGTCCCTCCCTCGGCCGCCTCTCCGCCCGGAGGAGCGAGCGAGCGCGCAGCCCGCGCAGCAGCAGCGCCCACCGGTCCCGTCCTGTGAGCCCCGAGCCCGGCCGCGGACAGCCCCGCCGCGGGGCATCGCCTCCCGGCCCGCCCGCCGGCCGCCGAGGAGCGGGAGGAGGACGGGACCCCGGCGCCCCCACCCCCTGGCCTTGGGAGGTAGGTCGTGGGGGGCCTGAGGCCGGGAGGTGCCAGCTCATTGGGGTTCCGGGGCGGCGGGAGGGCGGCGATCGGGCGGGAGGAGGGCGCGGGCCCAGCCGGGAGGGCGCCGCTGGCCGCCGCTGCCCTGCGCCCGGGGAGGGGAGCGGCGTGGGGGCGGGGAGGCTGCGGAGCCCGGGAGGGGGCGGCGGCGCGGGGAGCCTGGGGCTCCAGGGCTGGGTTCCTGCTGGGGTTTTTCGGGGTACAAGGCGCCAGGCCCCGGCTAAGGCCGCCGCCAACCCGCGCGGTGCGCACCGCGGCCGCCCAGCTCCATCCCGGGCGCCGGGGCGCTCAGCCTCCTCCCAGCCGCCGCCGCCTCGTCCCTCCAGCCTCCTGGCGCGGGGATGGGTGCGGCGTGGGCAGCGGAGAGGGTGTATTTTCGGGCGCCCTCCTTCCATGCTGCTTTTGGGGGAGCGGGGGCGGCGGTGACAGGGCCGGGCTTGGAGCCTAACGGTACGGGGGATGCGGGGGGGATGCGGCCAGGCGTGGTCCGGGCTGCGCCGCGCTGCAGCTGAGCCCGAGGCGGTGCCCCGGAACCCCCCCCACACACACACACCCCACACCCCACACCCCACACCCCGCTCGTCCTCGCGCCCTCTCTCCCCTCCGCGCCCGCCCCGCGCGCCCTCGGTCCCCCCTCTCCCCGGGCTGGGTGGGAGCCGCCGTGCGCCCGCCCTGCAGCCTCTGCCGCCGGGTCTTCAACAGGTTCGTACCCGCGCGGGGACCCTCCCTCCGGGTCCTCCTCTTTTATTTGGGGCGGGGGGAGCAGCCTTCCCTTTGTTTTGTGATAGGAAAGGTGCCAAGTGCCTGTCTTCCAGATGGAGAAGGGCGAGTGCGGTCGGGATCATCGATACACAAATAACGTGCCCGTTATTCTTGTAGTCAAAAGCCAGGGACAGGGAGAGGGAGAGGGAGAGGGGGCTCCGGCGAGGAGGAGGATGGATGATTCCGTGGGTTTGTTGCCGTGGGATCTGCTGTTTCGGCAAGATGGATGGCTCCGGGGCCCTCCCCGTGATGCAGCACAATGCAGCAGCAGCATCGCGGCCTCCCGGGTGCTCGCCGGCGGGGCTTGGCACGGCTCCTCGGCGCCTGCGGCCCCCGCCCGGCCCCACCCAGGTCCGGGGCTGCCCTTGGCCGCGGCTCAGAGCTGCTTTCTACCCCGTCATGCTGCTGCTGCAGCTGTGTGTGGGGGCAGGAGGACCAGGTCACCGATCTTAGAGGGGAGGCGCTTCTCTTTTTGGGGTGCCCTCCTCCCTCCCTCCCTCCCTCCCTGCCTGTGCTGGGTGAAGGGGCGCCCTGCAGCGCTCATGCGGGCGGAGGGAGGCGGCCTGCAGCTGCAGACGGACGGGAATCTGATCTCCAGCCCTTGGATCCGAGCCGCAGGGAGGGGCCGGAGGGAGGAGGACGCCGAGGCAGGCAGTGGTGCCGTCAGGATTGGGTGGGAGTCTGCAGCAGCCTCTTTCTGTGGATCGCCCATCATTTTTGTAGCCACAACCCAGCTACCCATCGATTTCTTAATGTATGAGAAGTTGGTGTTTATTGGATCTTCATAGCTATGACGTGACAGCACCTCTGTGTCTTCGGTCAATACTAAGCATATGCATTTTTTTTTTCTTACAGGAAACCAATTTTTTGAAACGATACAATCTATTTTAGTTTTTATGTCCCTGAGACATGGCTAACTCTATTCAGTAGTTGAACAGCTTGGTTTAAAAGGAACTTACTTTTTTTTTTTTTTTTTTGGATGGGTGGTTACTGATTAACCTGTGTTTGATTTGCTTTCATTGTCTGCTTTTTCTGTAAATCAAGTACATACTTGGATGTTTTATTAGGGATGATTAGGTGAAGGAGTGCCGTGGTTGGTGGTGAACTGATATTCAGACTTTTGTAGATTTAGATTAGTCATGCTTAAAAGGGTTATGATGGTAAATGGCTTCGTTTATGTTTGTTTATATGTATTTTTTTGTATACTTTTTTTTTTTTTTTTTTTTTTTTTTTGCGGATGAGGCTGGGGAGGGGTTTGAGAAGGGCAGACCACCAAGCCTCTGAGGCCGGTATCTGGTCAGGAGATGGTTGCCAGTGTTCTCATTTACTTAGTCTGGGCCAGTACCTAGAGGACAAGGTCCCTTCTCAATGCCCCCTCTTCAGGTCATTTATTCAGTGTGAGATGGCAAATGGGATACATTTCAAACGTCACCCATAGAGATGAAAAGGAGAATTTCAGTGTGCCATCTGGGAGGGAAGGTCAATGTTTCAAAGCAAGGGCGTGTCTACTTTTACTTTTTAACTCTCTATTGAATCCAGGTTGGTGACATTTGACTTCTCGGTATCTCTACCAAGTAGAACCGAAGCAGACGGTTCATTAGTTTATGTTCATTAGTTCGAGTTTCTCCTAAAAGAGAGCCGTGACAACATAGCACTTTTTGGAGTCGGGCTGTATTGTTTTGCTGGTGGTATAAAATAGCATTGTGTCAAGATGTTCGGGAGTGTCTTTCCCATGGATGATCCAGACATTTTGGATTTACGATGTAAGGAAATATCCTGTGTTGATGTCACAGGAGGTTTAGCTGTTCTGACTGAAACATCAGGTGCAGAATTCGGTTAGGTTAAGCTCTCTGTAGCTTTGTCCTTTCTGGACTGACCAAAACCTTCATCTGAGAGAATGAAACGCATCAGGGCAGTGAAGGAACTTGGTTGCCTCCGGTTGTGCGGGCTTTCTGTGAAGAGCAAAGAGGATCTCTTGGGCGCGAGTATTCACACCTAAGATGATGCAGGAGCCTCGCTCTCTGCTGGTGACACATCCTTGGCAGACTTGGCATTGACGGCGTTTCTTTGGGAGAGCTTGTTGGCGTGGTGATTTTGCCTCGTCGTATGCAAGTATGGCTTTCCATGTGGTAAGTAGTGTTTCGAGATGGAAGGATTTTACTACTACTAAACAAACATAGGCATGATGGAAATTATCTGATGTGGTTTCTGTTGAAATAAGCTTTTCATTTTAAAGAGCTTATTCTTAGAATTCTAAAGCCCAACATATGTTTGTTTACATGCGGTGATGGGGTGTTCCTTTGATTACGTGGGGGCACTGACCAACATCAGCATTATAATCGGGCTTTAATGAGTGTTCTGTGGGTTTCCTTATGGCGGTCTTGGCTTCTTCCTGCAACACTACTGGGAATGTAAACCGTTCTTCCTAAGGAAAAGGCCAGTACTTTCTCTGGAGAAGTTACTTCCGGAGGTCTGTGGGGGTGAGGGAAACATCTCGTGGATGTGTCTTGTCCATTTTCAGACTTCGCTGTTTCTCAAAAGCACAATTTCTTTACGAAACACCTAGTTTAGTACTCTTGATTCTTCTGATAACAGTGTCTGTATCCAAGTTCATATGTAGAAATAACATCATGCGTCTCTTTATTTTGGTAAGTAATATTAAACTATCCCAATTAGGCATTTTTTCCTAATGTCCCTTGCTATAATGATGAGGTGCGTGAAGTGAAAACATCAGGATCTCTTGGGAGTTTGTTATACATCAGATGCTTACAGACCCCAACCCAGACCGATCCAATTATAAATTTGCATTTTAACAAGACCCCTAAGTGATTCGTATGCCCGCTAACTTGAGAAACTACTGCAGTTCTTCATCTAAGGGACTTCTGTAACAAAAAGTTCCTTCTTGTAGCTTACTTTTGTCTTGTCTTTTGCTCAAATATCAACACCTTTCTCCCCTTGTGTCACTAAGTGATGTTGAAGAAAGCGATGCATGCACTGTAAATTACTTAATTCCAGAAAACATTATAAAGTTCTTTAATATTTTGGGGGCATAGCTATTAATTATAGTTTTTAGGTTATTCAGTGTTAGGGGTTTCTTTCTAAAGTTCTTAAACAACCCATTCCTCCATCCTGCCCCTCTTCCCCCCCCCCCCCCCCCGAAGGCATTGGTTTTGAGACATCAGAGCTGGAATCCAGGAAGCCCAGGGTCCCCTCTGCTCCTCCTGCTCCCCTCTGGCAGGATTACTTAATAAAAAACCAACTTTAAGAAAAGATGGAACTTGGATTGATAATTATCAGATGGTTTCTTCTTTTCTTAAATTTGTTTTTTATCAAGTAATACTTACAAAATAATGCTCATAAAAGATACATTGCAGATTCACAAACCAATGGACACTCAGGCAGCCACTACCTACTTGAAGAAGAACCTTATCATATAGTCAGAGTCTCCTAAGCACCCTTCTGTCTTCCCATCTGAAGCAACCACTGTCCTCAATTTGGTGCTTCTCATTTTCTTACTGTTTTTTTTTTTTCTTCCCAAGTTGTTTTTGTTCTTATTTATCTATTTATTTAAATATATTTTATTGATTTTTTTACAGAGAGGGATCCTTACTCTTTTTATATAGGTTATCCATTCTAAAATTCTTAATTTTGTATGTTTTGAACTTTGTTTTTTATTGATTTCATAGAGGAAGGAAAAGGGAGAGAGAGAGAGAGAGAGAGAGAGAGAGAGAGAGAGAGAGAGAGAGAAAGAGAGATAGAAACATCAATGACAGAGAATCATTGATCAGTTGCCTTCTGCATGCCCCCTACTGGGAATCAAGCCCACAGCCTGAGCATTTGCCCTTGACCATAATCAAACCCTTCAGTCAGGCAGGCCAATGCTCTATCCAATGAGCCAAACTGGCTAGGGCATGTTTTGAATTTTATATAAGTGAACTTATGCTTTATTTATTTTTCTGTGACAACACTTTTAGATTAACATTATATTCCTGACATTCATTCATTTTTTTGTAGTGGTTTATTCATTTTCACTGCTGTATAGTATTCCACGGTGACTTATTTATTCCTTCTACGGCAGATGGCCACTTGGCTTAATTCCAATATTTTGCTGTTATAAAAAGGGCTGCTATGAATGATTCTTCTATTTGTCTCTTAATACCTACGTGGAGATACACACACACACACACACACACACACACACACACACACACACAAATTCTCTCTCTCTCTGGAATGAAATTTACTGGATCATACGTGCATTATCAACCTTACTAGATGATGCCAAAGTTTCCGAAGTGATTGCTTTATGCCAACTACATTCCCACTAACAGGGTTTAGTGTTACTGTTGCTCCACAACCTCTCCAAACCATCATTTACCAAACTTCAAAATGTCCATCTGTGAAGTTACCTCATTGTGCTTTTAATTGCAATTTCCCTGATAGTTGAGGTTAAGTGCCTATTTTTATTATTGGCCATTGGGGATCCTTCGTTTGTGAAGTCCCTGTTCAGTCTTTTTTTGCCTGTTTGTATTCCAGATTTTTTTTTCTTATTGATTTGTAGTTCTTTATGTGGATTGCTTGCTAATCTTTTATGGTTTTATGTGTTGCAAAAATTACTTCCCACTTTGTGTTTTTATTTTCTTTTGAAGAAACCTTGTTGTTTTTTTTAAATGAACATTCATAATTTCACTTAAGTCATAATCAGTTTTTATCCTTTAAGGTTTGTGAGTATGATTTTGATATTGCAAGAAAAATTTTCCTTAGTTTGGAAAGAGCCCGAATTTTGGAGTCAAACAAATCTGGGCTCAAATCCTAATGCTGTTGTGTACTGGTCACATGGCCATAGCTAATCAGAACCATAATTTTCCCATCAGTAAAACTGAGATAATAATATTTATGTAGTTGTGAGACAGCAGTGTATAGTAGGTGTTCAGCTGATAACCTTTCCATTACTTTCTCTTTAGACTGCCTAAGCTATATGAGCCACTGAGCCCTTTTGATATGCTTTGCAAAAACTATCTTAACATTTTTATATACAGAGTTATTAAATAGCACATTCTCTTATTTTTTAAAAGGCTGTATTATCAATGGAATGAAAAAATATATATATATCTCCACTTATTGAAATGCCTTTGTCAGTTCAGGTTCCTGCTCTTGAAAGTAATGCAATTACAGTTCTGTTTACCAAGAAGCATTTATACTAATGTTATCCCTTTGCTGCCACTCTAAGATTATATATATATATATATATATATATATATATATATATATATATAATCTGAGTGGCCAGATTATTATGATCTCTGAACGCATAAGTGTGTGTGTGTGTGTGTGTGTGTGTGTGTGTGTGTGTATGAGGCCCAGTGCATGAATTTGTGCATGGATGGGGTCCGACCAACCTGGCTAGAGGGAGGGGACATGGGCAGTTGGCCAGCCTGCCTGTTGGTCGAACTCCTGGTCAAGGGGACAATTTGCATATTAGCCTTTTATTATATAATATATACACCGAGTGACCAGATTATTATGAGTTCAGAGATGATCGTAATCTGGCCACTCAGTGAATATAAATTCAGTAAATAACTATTGGATATCTTCTCTTGCTAGGGCTTGAAGTGGGTTAAGGTGATGATTGTGTGGGCTGGCTTAAAGTTGAATAAGAATTAGCTCCTGAATCTAAGGACTTTTTAATCTACATATATGTACACAGATGTTAAAGACCTTTTACTGACCAGACGTGTGACTTCGGCAAGCCTTTCACTGTCCCGGTCTCAGATCTAGATGTATAAAATGGAAATCTTAGATGGAATTACAGTAGGGGTTAAAACATCGCGGAAGGGCACCACTCCCTCTGTCCCTGTCAGACTTGGGAAAGAATCCTGGTAATTCTTTTTCTGCAGAGCTGAGATAGAGCCTCAGTAACATTCTCGGTGCAAACACAGCAATAACTACCAGTGGGGCAGATTTGGCACTTAGATTTTAAGATCCTGTAACTTGTAAAATGTTGTGATAATAAGATATTCCAGTAACACAATACCTCAGCCGTGTTCACAGGACAGTAGAACAGGTGCTCTCCCTCCATGCCATTCCCTTTTCCCTCCTCCTTCCCCCACAGGAACACACCTCCTAAACTCTGAGCAACCCCAAGAGACTTCCAGCCAGGGGAGCAATGGGCAGCGGCAGCTAACTATACCCTGAACCTATCTCCAAGGCCCTCTCTGACTTCCCATGAGCCACTGCAGCCCAGCCTAGGTTCCCTCATTGCTTCTTCTGTGCCCTTTCTTGTCTCACTGTCCTAAGGGTGTTTTTGCTGTGGTCAGTAAATTTTACTTGCTTTTCTAAAAAAAAAAAAATAATTAAAAAAATGCAATGGGATAGGAAGAAACTAGAAGCAAGGAGACAGAAAAGTGGTTGGGCAGTGCAGACGCTAAGGGAGCAGGTAATGGTGGTGGCCATGGGAAGGAGAGGAGGAGAGAGACGGGAGAAGGGCTGTGAAGGCCCATCCCTGGGCCTGCTGTATGGCGGGTGAGTGGATGGGACCCAGTGGCTCTGAGTGGGCCCTGGAGTGGCACAGCCTGGTCACTCCAGGCACTGGCTGAGTGACGTTGGGTAAACTGCTTTGACTTCTCAGCATGCCTCAGCCTCTTCATCTGTAAGATGGTGATACGGGCAGTACCTATTGGAAAGGATTTCAATAGGGCTCTGCCCTGTGATGTACAGTCCCTTTCCACAACGTTGGAGAGAAAGCCGGGCCTTGAGTCTGCGCCTGCATATTCCTACGACTTCTCCGAGTCCAGTGGACGATGACCGAGGAGACAAACCTTGCAGGAAACATCTAGCACGAAAAAAAAAGAGAAAAAGAAAGGATTTTATTAAAGTGAAGTGAGATAATCCAGTGCCAATCACGGTAGATTTTAATTACCATTCAATGTGGAATTTTTGCTTTGTCTCCATTTTATGCTTTCTTTCAAATAAACAGTTTGGTTTGTTCAGAAAAAGATACATTCCAGTAAGGAAATACATACACATCCGTCAAATAAATACAATGCTACATTCTGTCTGTATTAAACTTGCTCCTATGTGTCTTGTCAAAACACAGCAATACGAAAAGCAAACCTGAATAATATTTATTTTTAACAAACAAGAAAACAGTAACATTCCTAGTATGTGGGGAAAAGACTAGGAACACATAGTTTATAAAAGAAGAAATCAATCACAGGTAGTTTATAAAGGAACAAATCAAGGAAACTAATAAGTATATGAAATTGTTCCAACTCACCAGTAATGTGAAACACAAATTGATTAGATTATTGTTCTTCCACTTAAATTTAGGGCGGTAATATTCTCTGGGATGCTGTGAGATAGCAGCTCTGCAGCACCTGTTGGGAGAATATTTGGATTAATACAAACTCATTTTGAAAATAGAATATATACATAACAGAAACCTGACATGTCTATACCTTTTGGACTGAAATCTCACTTGTAGCTGTATAACCTAAAGGGAGAATTGTAAACAAGGACAGGGTTTTAAACCAGGATTTTCTTAGCAGTAATACGGGTGGAAAAGCGAATGGGGGCATCATCAAATAAAGTATGACACAGGTGCAGGATGGAATTCAGTGCAGTGCTTAAAATAATGGTTTGGAAGAATAATGCTGAAATGGGAAAGTACTAACGATATACTATCAGTGGAAATAATCTGTATACAAAGCTGTATAATACCGCCTAACTCCAGTTTTGTTGCATTAAATAAAGACTGGACAGAAATACGTTAAAATGTTAATGGTTTGCTTTGGATGGTGAGTTGATGAGTAATTTCCTCTCTTGTGTGAAAGGAAATTCCAATGACCTAATGTTTCTCATTTTAAGTTTTGAAATATTGCACACACAGATAAGAGGGTAGTAAAGAATATCATAGACTTCCATGAGGACTATCTATATATATAAAAAGCCAGTGACCCATAGCAACCAGAACAATCAGTTGGCTATGACACCCACCTTAGCCAGCAAACTGGCCTGATCCATGGTGGGGCCCGCAGGCTGACCAATGTCCCACAGCCCCTCCCCCAGACTGGCCCCTCCCCTCATTAGCGCCTCCCCTCCCAACCCAATTGGGGCAGGGCCAGCCAGCCAACCACCCATGGCCCCTCACCCAGGCTGCTGGCCCCTAATGGGCCTCCCCATCTCATTTGTGGATGGGACTGGCTGGCCAATCACCCATGGCCCCTCCCTCCAGCCAGCCTGGTCTTGATTGGGCCCTGATTGGAGCAGGCTGGCCGACCAACCTCCCGCCATCTCCTCTTCTCAACAGTCCCGGCCCCAAAGTGCCCTAATTTGGGCCAGGCTGGCCAGACCCCACCAGTGCACAAATTCGTGCACTGAACCTCTAATTTTTTATAATAAAAAAAAACAATCAACAGTTTATTTTAATTTTTAAAAAGGAAAGGAAAAAAAGAACATCTGGCAAATTGTAGATCATCGTTAAGGAACAGTTTAAAATCCCAAATGGTTGTCATATCTGCCCTCTATTGACCTAAAAGCAGTGGGAAAATGAGTAAGTCAGCATCTTAAGGGTGTGGGTGGGGAGAGAGAACTAGAGCCTTCAGATGTAATGGAATGCTAACTGGACTCTCTACACTCACCTGGGGCCAGCTTAAAGAGGGGGAAGCCCAGGACTTGAGTACATATTTCCAAACCGCACACTTGTGTGGAGAGAACAGTGGAATTCTGTGACATGCTTGCTCTCACTTGTGGGAGCCGAGGACTGCTGCTGTAGCTAATTTTGTAACTGTTTAAACCATCATTAGAATTGGTTGGAAGTGTAGATAAAATTCCAAGTGAAAAAATGACTCCAGATTTAGATTACTTCTAGTCAATGGTTTTTCAGCATTTGGGAATATTGTAGGTTTAGAATGGATAGAAGGAATTTTCATGATATTTTTGAAAATTATGTGAAAGGAAATTCTTAGGTAATGTTATATATATTTATGTAAACATGATGCATATCTATTCTATCGTATCTATCTCTATCACATTGGTGAGATAGGGGTGTGTGTGTGTGTGAAATAGATTAATTTCCAGTGTAAAGGGAGGGCAATTTTAAGGCTCTTCAAGTGGGGATAGTATAGAGATAATATATTTTAAATATATTTTATTAATTTTTTACAGAGAGGAGGAGAGAGGGATAGAGAGCTAGAAACGTCGATGAGAGAGAAACGTCTAGCAGCTGCCTCTTGCACACCCCCAGGGATGTGCCCACAACCAATGTACATGCCCTTGACTGGAATCGAACCTGGGACCTTTCAGTCCGCAGACCGACGCTCTACCGCTGAGCCAAACCGGTTTCGGCTAGAGATAATATTTTAAAGGTGAATCTCAGGAATGAATCATGTCCTTCACTGTGGAGGAAATATTTGGGAGAAGATGTTTTTATAATTCACGTCCCAAGGGTATTGGCATTTTATAAAATGTGGCTTATAAAAATGAACTGATTTATTTCCATGGATATTGTGTGCTTTCTGCCAGGAACTTCACATGGTGGATTGACGAGGGCTTTAGGATTAAGTGTGCTTTGAGATATTGAAAGTAAAATGTGACAGTCATAAAATTGCTTTAAAATTGATCCTTGTTCCTGGGTGTCATAATTCCATTCTTAGTAAACTCTTGAGAGTAAACACCTGAATGCTTCTCAGAACAATCTGGCATCTCTGCTTTGGAATCTAGAGTTCCCTGCACATTCTGAACTTTAACAAACTTGAAGCCATGAGGTGGGCAGTAAAATCTGTACCAGAACATAATTATGGGTTTTTACTCAACAGATGAACTAGGGTGAAGTTTGGAATCCTATATAATAAAAGACTAACATGCAAATCGACCAAAAGGCAGAACGACTGGTTGCTATGACACACACTGACCACCGGGGGCAGACATTCAATGCAGGAGCTTTTCCCCAGTAGTCAACGTGCTCCCACAGGGTGATCTCTGCTCAGCCAGAAGCTGGGCTTACCGCAGGCAAGTACAACAACAGCGGTGGGAGCCTCTCCTGCCTCCTCGGCAGTCGGACATCCCCCGAGGGCTCCCAGACTGTGAGAGTGCAGGCCAGCCTGAGGGACCTCTCCCTGAATGCACGAATTTCGTGCACCGGGCCTCTGGTGACATATAGCTATAATTGACATTTTTCTTTTAAAGTACATAGTATATTCAATCTGTGCGTGGCAAGTTCACTAGCTTAACAGAGGGTGTTGTGTTTTTTTTTTTTGCTGGGTGATGGAATTGTGGGGAGGTTCTAATTTAACCTCTCCATATTTTCCAAATTTTTGGAAATGCTGAACAGCAACCTTCTTATTTAGCTGGCTAAGAAAATGAGGTAAAATGGTTCGTCAGCTACGGACACCTTCTGCTGTTGAAGTTTTGTTTTTGTTTTTTGTTTTGTTTTCTGCCATAACTTTCCGAAAAGCAGTGTTCACACGGAAGGTGTCAAGCACCCTGAAGCGTTAAAAGGGTTTTTCCATTCCTCATTTCAGCGTGCGTTTCCTCAGGGCCCCGCCGGAAATGGCCCTTCATGGAGTGTGGGAAAGATGTTGGAGCTGGGCCCCAGGGGAGCCGCTCAGAAACATCCTCCCCAGCTCAGCCCTGCGGCTCCTGCCCTGGGGTTTGGGAGGGGTTTCTATTTCCCACCCTCGTGCGGGGCTGTTTCAGGGGTGATTTTTGTCCTTCTGTGTTTGCCTCACGGCCACACCTCACCTCACCGGCTGCGCAGAGTCTTCGGGGTAGGAAACTTCATGTTCTTATCCCGGGTTAGGGCCTAGGGGGTAAGGTGCTTTTATTTCATTTATTTATGGGGGAGGGAAAAACCCAGAATCTCCTTTTCTAAAACAATGCTTACTTACTAGTATTTTGTCGTGTGGTTAAATATTTAACGTTTTTTAACTTAGAGCATAGGAGTGCTTTTTGTGTGTGTGTGTGTGTGTGTGTGTGTGTGTGTGTGAGAACAGTAGTCTTGAAAGTTAAAATATCTTATTTTCCCTTTTAGACTCCCCGAATTTTTAATCATCTGCTAATATATACAGAGTGTATAGTTCTACTCTGAAAGGTTTCAGAAGAATAGATACCTACATAAAGTTAGCATACATTAGCATACATCATAAGAAAATTTTACATTTTTTCAAGTAATATTTGCTTTTTTAAAAAAAAAATATTTTTACTGAATTCAGAGAGGAAGGGGGATTGAGAGAGAAGTAGAAACATCAATGATGAGAGAGAATCATTGATTGGCTGCCTCCTTCCCGTCCCTACCGAGGATCGAGTCCGAAACCTGGGCATGTTCCCTGACCGGAAATGGAACCATGACCTCCTGGTTCATAACTCGGACGCTCAACCACCGAGCCACACTGGCCTGACAATATTTTCTTTTTTATCACCCAAATAATAAATAGGTATAATAGATCATATGGGAAATAAAATGAATGCAAAGAAGAAGATTAAAATCACCAGGTGAATTCAGTGACCCTACACTTGCAGTTAACATTTTGGTGTATATCCTTTGAATTCTTTCCCTTGGCACCTATGTGCATCTCACAAATAATGGTCAGTTTTCACATGTTGAGCTGAAGATGTGAAGTTTTTACAGCGGAAGAAACCACTTGATGCTTACCACTTTTCTAGTTTATCCATGTAGCATGGCCACGTTGTAAAAATCTCATTACCGATCATATTTAAAGCTATGGGATAAATACTCTCTGTTGCTCTAGCTAATTTTAGTGGTGGAAGTATATTAAGGAAAAATAGTGAAGAATCCAAAATTTGCTTATTATAGATACTTCTCTTCTTTGGGGAAAAAGAGCACACACACACCAAAAACCTTTACAGTGGAAAAATACCAAAATTAAGTTCTCATTAAATGATGTGTACTTTCTGTTTTCTTTGGAAATGAATTCCCACCAGAGTTGCCTTAATTCTCTGGAGAGACATCTCTGTATGCTCCGAACAACATCTGATTTTACTTTTGTCTTCGGATTTTAGAGTCTTCGAAACAGCTACCCCATAACATGTCGAAAATAGAATGGACGTGGTTATTATAATCTTGGTTTTAAATGTGATACATTTTCGTGGGCCGGGTTTGGTTAAAATGATTGAAAGCATACGCCAGAGCTCAGCTTTATGTTCGCTGAAGTCTTTGCAGTTCTATCTTCGGTCTGTGCCTAGGAGAAAAAGCAATCTACATATTTGATTATGCAAGCCATTTCCTTAAGCCCTGGGACATCGGATGGATGGGGGCGACTCCCTGGCATTTCTTTGATGCCTTAATTCTAGTATTTGGTCTCCTCCTACGGAAGGTGTGGTTTCTTCCCTCATGTGCTGAGGGAAAGCGGGAGTGGGAAGAGAGGAGAAATACTCTTCTGCTGGAAGAGAAAGAAAACCTTTCAGCAGGCTTTAGGAGGAGGTACATTGTGGTTGTGATACGTCTTGTTTGGGGTGGTGGGCCCTGAACAAAACCGGTTTGGCTCAGTGGATAGAGCGTCTGTCTGCGGACTGAAAGGTCCCAGGTTCGATTCCGGTCAAGGGCATGTACCTTGGTTGCGGGCACATCCTCAGTAGGGGGTGTGCAGGAGGCAGCTGATCGATGTTTCTCTCTCATCAATGTTTCTAACTCTCTATTTCTCTCCCTTCCTCTTTGTGAAAAATCAATAAAAAAATATATTTTTTAAAAGTGGCAAATGACATTCTTTCCAGGCTAAAATACTGATGACCAGAGGTAGCTCCTCTCAGAGGTTCAGAGGGGAGATCTGAGCTGGGCCGGGTGATGGATGGATGGAGCAAGGTTGGGTGATAGAGCTCAGCCACGCCAGTAGACTTCCTCTCTCCAAATAGGCTCTTCAGAAACTCACAGCCAGTGGGAATCAAATCCACCAAGGGAAATTCTCTTCTTTAAAAAAAAAAAAGTTTCTTTTTTATTGGTAAGAAAGCGAGGGAGGGAGAGAAAGAGAGAGAAAGAAACTTTGATCATTTTGTTCCACGAATTTATGCATTCCTTGGTTGCTTCTTCATGTGCTGTGACGGGGAATTGAACCTCTGTCTCCTGGTTCATGGGTCGATGCGCAACCAACTGAGCCACACCAGCTGGGCATCAAGAGAAATTCTTCTTACTGTTGTTTGTTTGTTTGTTTTTAATTTAAATTCTCTATTGTTTAAAGCATTTGAGGGAATTCTTGATGGTTCATGTGCCTGGGCTGTCTGAAGCCTGGAGCAGGGATCTTAACTTGACCTTCAGGCAGCTGCAAGGGTTGGGGCCAGCCCTCGGGGGGAGGCACCCCGCTGGGACAGGACCGCAGGTTAGGGGAGAGCAGGGGCCTGGAAGGAGGCCTTATCCGGACCTCCAGCTGGAGGAGCACACCTGTCGCTATTTTAGGAGATGAGCACTGGTCAGAGGTATCTGTCCGGTGACTCTTGAGAGGGGCCTGGTCCTTCTCACCGGGAGGCTGACAGCTCTGTGCTGCCAGCTGTCCTTAGACACCCAGCTTATCTCCTGGGGCGGAGCGGCGGGCGTGCCACGGCCCTGGAGCGCAGGCCTGGGTGCCATTTGAGCAGGAGAGAGACCAGTGCACACACCTCGTGTTCCAGCCTTTGTCTTAAAGGTAGGTGAGTTTTGTTTGGTTTGGTGTGCTTGCCTCTACATCAGCATTCACTGCTAGAGGAATTCCTGACTTTTCCTGGTGCTCAGGATGGTTTGTCACTCTGAAAGGCTTATTCTGCCTTGGAAGTTTGTGTCCCTGACATCAACACCCGCTTTCATCTTAGTTCTTAAAAAAAACAAAAAACCCCTCCTGATTCATAAAGGGTGATATTTTAATTAGAGAGCGGGGTAATTTATTGTCCTGTCATTGAGGAAGACTACTCTTGTCCGTCAGTGGAATGTGCTACGTATACATCTCCGGCTCCGCAGGATTATTTTGTGAGTGTGTGTTTGCTTGAATATTTTATTCTTATTTATATACCGTGTATTTCCGACGGACTACAGCCTTGTTACGGAAAGCTGATTCCCATGAACTAAATTATATCTTTAGTGGGTCCTACTTGGGGACTGCTCTTAGTCTTCTCTCCACTTTTGAAGTCGGAATTTAATGTAAAGGGTGGACGCATAGCTCGCCTATCGCTGGAATTCGCTGGAATGCCGGGCAGCTGTGCAGAGCATGAGGATCGAATGTGCTAATTAAATATTTTTTTTTTTTTTTTTTTTTTTTTTTTTTTAGCAGGAATGGAATGTAGCAGCATGTGGTTAACCATTCCCGTTTGTTTTTAAAGAGGTATTTTTGTGTGTGTGTGTGCCAGATATTAACCATGAGAGAGAGTATTGGCTTCGTGGAGGATGCATTGCTATGTTAAATCATTCTTTTCACAGAGGTAATGAGATCCGTTACCTACGAAGGTTATCCTTTAAGACGTGCCCTGCTTAATCATCTGCTTTACGTAGAGGCCGTGGGGGCGTGACTAGGGTTTGGGTCTTTAGTCAAGGTGTCCCATTTTTTTTTTTAATAAATTTTTAAAAATATAGTTTTATTGATATTCCACAGAGAGGAAGGGAGAGAGATAGAGAGTCAGAAACGTCGATGAGAGAGAATCGTCGACCAGCTGCCTCCTGCACACCCCCCACTGGGGATGTGACCCTGACCGGAATCGAACCTGGGACCCCTCAGTCCGCAGACCGATGCTCTATCCACTGAGCCAAACCGGCTTCAGCTGTTCCTTTTTTTTTTTTTTTTTTAAATATTTGATCTTGTCACTTATCCCTCGTTGGTGGCTGAGTACAAGGCAGTGAGGCCGTGTTTCTCTCCCCGTTGGAGCCGTATTCTGATACTGGTTTGGGGGACCCGTGTGGATCATGCGGACGAAGCTGCATCATCCACACAGATGTTGGTTTGACTCTTTTTTAAAAAGCCAGGCATTGTGCGCAGTGACCTGGTGGTGGGAGTCCGTGGCAGGACGTTTGTGTCATGTGGCAACATCTTGCTCAGTGTGTCTTTCGCGATAAGGGGGATGTGACTGCAGGAGGCTGGGTGCGTGAGGAGCTGGAATGTGCTGGAGAACCGCCAGCAGATTGGGAGCGAGCGGTGTGACGAGCCCTAACGCAGCCTTAAAATAGCCGTTGTCTCACCAAATAGCTCGAGACGTGTCACGTCAAGCAGCCGCCGCCCCTTCCAACGTATTACATGTAGCAAAGGTTTATTTTAATTTGTTTCTCTCGTCGTTTCCGCGGTCTTAAAAAAAAACAACAACTTGTGACTGTATGTAGGGGAATACTTCTGGGCACCTTCCTGTTGGCGCGGTTTCACCTGGGCTCCTCAGGAATGCGTTATTCCAGGCTTAGCGAAGAGGTTCCCCTGCTCCACCTAGTCCATCCACACCATAGGCAGTTTTGTGGTCTGAATAAAAGTTGGGGCCCAGCCGAAACCAGTTTGGCTCAGCGGTAGAGCATCGGTCTGCAGACTGAAAGGTCCCAGGTTTGATTCCGGTCAAGGGCATGTACGTTGGTTGCGGGCACATCCCCAGTAGGGGGTGTGCAAGAGGCAGCTGGTCGATGTTTCTCTCTCATCGACGTTTCTAGCTCTCTCTCTCCCTTCCTCTCTGTAAAAAAATCAATAAAGTATATTAAAAAAAAAAAAAAGTTGGGGCCCTGAAGGTTTAAAAAAAAAAAAAGTTCTATGTTTTATATGTCTGATCGTCTTTTCGATAGGAATTATTGATGTTTGAACACGACAACAAGCAGGCAGACAGTAAAATATCTGAACATCTCTTTTCTGGAGTATTGTCTGGATTAGAAAAATAATTCATCTTAATGTTACGCATGCAGGGTGGATGTTATCTTTCTTGGTATGTCTTGTATTGGCACAAGCTCACGAGACAGGGAACATAGAAGCGTGGTATTTAAGACATTCCCGACATAGCCTGGCCCGTGTGGCTCAGTGGGTTGAGTGCATCCCATTGCACCAAGAGGTCGCTGGTTTGAGTCCATCAGGGCACATGCTGGGTTGAGGGTGGGGCGTGTACAGATGGCAGCTGATCGATGGTTCTCTCTCTCGATGTTTCTGTTTCTCCCTTCCTCTCCCTTCTTCTCTTTCTCAAAACAAATCAATGAAAACATTTTTAACAAATATATATACAAAAGAAAATAAAAGTATTCCAGACATAAAACTTGATGGAATTTGCTTAAATGTGTTGGGAGGTGCACAGGAGAGACCCGGGGTTTTATTTGGCTGTGTGTGCAGCGAGAAGGCAGATGGAAACAGGACAGAAATCCGCTGCAGATGGCAGTGGACGGGACAGGTGAGGGCCAGATGGGAGCTCATACCAGGGGTGGGTGGAGTAGCGCGCTGGGTCATGAAATGCTAGCCATCTTAGATGTTTCCACAGCTGTTGTCAGCGAGCCAAAAATACTCCGAACTTCTCGGGATGGTCAGATCTTTGCCGTCTGAATGGGCTTAGATAACACAGTGTGCTTCAGATGCCCAGAAGATGTGTACGGTGGCATTATTGTAATAGAAAAAAAATAGGGATAACCGAAATGCCCTCATTGGTGAGTTCGAGGGAGGCATATTAGAGAGTCAGTCAGTACAAGGCAGTGGCTCAGACTGCTGACTGATGGGCTGCCTGGATTTGAATCCCACCTCCACCGTGGACTCACTTTATGACCTTGAGCTAGTCATGAACCCTTCCCTGTCTCAGTTTCCTTATCTGTAAGATGGGGGCAATCATAGTACAGACCCTAGGTTATTGTGAGGATTAAATACGTTAATATAAGCACAGTGATTAATGCCTAACAAAAACTATTAGTGACTACTATATTGATAAACTATTATTATTATTACTATTATTATTGAAAACTTTTCATAGCCTAACATAGCAATGTTTTTCATTTAACGGGGAAAAAGGAGAGCACGAGGTTATATAAGTGGTGTGATCTCATGTAGAAAAACATACAAAGGAAAAGAGATAAGGAGGAAATTTTCCAAATGTTCATTTTTGGGGGGTAGAGTGGTGAGATTGTGGTTTTTGTTTTTGTCTCAAAGCCTTTCTTTTTCTTTAGTGAAGGATTTCTCAGAGCCTTTTTAAGCGTCAATGGCATTCGAGGAGAGAGAATAATGTGTGATATTTCCCAAACTTACCTGATCTTAGAATTCTTTTATTCTTTTCTTTTTTTTTCCCCTCCACAGCCTCTCTTAGGCTTGGAGTTTCAATAGAATATGCCTTGGGACACACTAATCTAGTCTGTTCTTATACAAAGCAAAAACATTAGAATTGCATTTTAACTAGTACATACTTTGATGAGAAACTTAGTTTTTATTATTTGTTGGGAAAGTTGAGTATTTGAAGAGTTTGGTTTCTACCTGTATGTATCAAATTGCAGGCAGTATTTTTATTTTTTTTTGAATTTAGTCGTTATTCGTTAACTGTGTTGAGTCCATAAGATTTTTCTACATTGAATTGCTTTTATGTCCTAAATTTACCATTGAGAAGAGGAAACAAGCCACGATCACACATCTTAGTGGCTAGAAGGGATTTACATTGAACAGATGGCCCAAACACACATAACTTTTTTATTGGCTTCAACATTTTTTTTTTTTTTTTTGGTTCTCTCTGACTTTCCATTACAAATTTTCTGGAAGTTTTGACACTACTGAAATGAGGGCTCTGATAAGAATCAGGGAGACAACTATCGTCAGGAGGTATTAGCTATTTCTTTACCAGAAGGCTTTGGATTTTTAAACACCGTGTTTGTTGCTAGGGTGCCTGCGTAGGTGTCAAATCTTAATACGTACGTTTTCACTTACGTGTGGCTTTCAACTCAATGTAGTAAAGCTCTAGGGAAGAAGGATCTCCTCCGGTTTCATAACGGCAGGAGTAAAACTTCATAATGACTAACCCCCCAGACCGGAGTTTATGGCTTTTTTTTTTTTTCCCCAGCGATGATTTCTATTAGAAATCATGTGAAACCCCAGCTGAGAATTCGTTTTCTTTTTCTGCTTTGTTTTATTTATTTATTTTTTCCTTTGTGAGTGGAAAAAGGTGGGAAGGGCAGTTGCTGTTTGGGGGCAGGAAACATTGTTATATCTACCGATGAACCCCCCATTCCTCCCCTGTCCCCAGTGTCATTGCAATGGGGCCCTGAGCTGTAGTCAGCTTCAGGGCGGTTTGTGATGGAGCACTGTTTTCATTTTGTAGGCTGCAGCTCCTGGTCAGACAGATTGTAGAGGAAACATAGAAGTAGAAATGTTAGAGCTGGGGGCTGGGGTATATCTTAGCACAAACCATTGCGTAGAGGAGGGACAAGCTCAGAGAGGCTGGGCGGTCCCAGCCTCACAGACTTCAGAGCTGAAATCGCCATGTTCAGTCAGTAGGCGTCATTCTGAGCCTTTTGCAGAGAGATGAGAACAGCCAGCCCCCTCGTGACCGTTTCCAAAGTGCTGGCGTTCCAGGGGCATCTCACCTCTGCTCATCGGAACCACTGGGATGCATTGAAGCACGATGTATAAGAAGTGAGTCTTGCCGAAACCGGTTTGGCTCAGTGGATAGAGCGTCGGCCTGCAGGCTGGGGGGTCCCAGGTTCGATTCCGGTTAGGGGCATATGCCTTGGTTGCAGGCACGTCCCCAGTGGAGGGTGTGCAGGAGGCAGCTGGTCGATGTTTCTAACTCTCTATCCCTCTCCCTTCCTCTCTGTAAAAAAAATCAATAAATATATATTTTTTTAAAAAGTGAGCCTACAAGTGAATGCTCTTGTTAGCTGTTTTCATGCTCTCCAACTAGCATTAGTATTTAGTGGGGAAATAGATGGCGTTTTACCAAAGATTTAAATTTTTATTTATTTATTTTTTTTAACGAGGGAAAGAAGTACGGAACTAAAAACCAGCACATACCACATGTCCACCTTTGTCTTAATAAAAATAGCAAACAACTGTGCCCTGGCTGCCTGGGCCAGGCTGAAGGCAGGTGAAGGTCATTCCAAAATAGAAAAGGATCTGGTTAAATATTACTTGGATAAGTAGAATGCGTTTAAAAATTCTCAGACTCAGGCGTGTGGATATAGGCTGACAGAGGAGTTCTCTCTGCTCACATCGCAGGTCCTCTGTGCTGCGTGTTACCCGTGAGCTCAAAGGGGATGAGGGACAGTCCTGAAAAACATGGCCCTTATCCGCCCCCGGCCCCGGCCCCACGTGGATTTCCTAACCATGTAGGAGATCTAGGGCCTGAGAGAGAAAAGGTAAAAGGTTCTCCCCCTCTTCCCTTGGAGTCCTCTCCCGTGGGAGGTAGACGTTGGGAGGGAGTTTTTTTTCAGTGGCTGGGCTTTGTGTCTGGAGCCACACCGCCTGATGGAACCCTGACTCTGCTGGTTAGTATCCGTGAGTCTTCAGTAACTGACTATATTCGACTTACATAGTTTGTCATCCAAAGTGGGTAATTTGTAGGAATGAAAGGGGACACTCTAAATAATTGTACCAGGACAGTAAGGCAAAAACTGGCACCGTCTGAGGCAGACCAGGCACTATGGTCACCCTGGTCTTATCAAACCCCCTCATCTCCGTGTCTCAGTTTCTTCATGTTATAAAAGGAACATGGTGATCGTACTCACTTCTTAGGGGATTAGGATGATTTTACTTTGTCAGCTAGGCACGTGTCTGGCACCTCGTATTAGAATTAGCATCTGTGGTCCAGGGAAGGAGGGGCATTGAGGCGCTTGATTGCCTGGTGGTGGCTACTCAGGATCCACTCTGGAGACCATAGTTTTTATAGCGGACCTACAGATACAGGAATGGTTAGGTGGCTGGGTGGGTGGGGAGTGCCATAACTAGATCTCTCTGCCTCTCTCCAGTTCAGTTTTCCCACATAGTGATAGGTAGGGTTGTCAGATTTAGGAAAAACAAAGAAACTAGAATGCCCAGTTTAATTTGAATTTCAGGTAAACAGCACATCTCCTTTAGTAAAATCATACCTCATGCAATATTTGGGGCACGTGTATACTAAAGCAATTTCATTGCTTGTCTGAAATTAAACTTAGCATTCTGTATTTATCTGGTAACCATTGTACAGTCTAAAGAGACTTTTTTTTTTTTTTTTTTTTTTTTTTTTTTTTTTTTTTTTTTTTACCTTATTCAGTATAACCCACCTTCAGATTTGTATGCAAAAGTATGGTCTAGTTCCTATTATTAAGTATTGTGTTGAGTTTTTTTATTATTTATTTATTTATTTATTATTGAATATGGTATCCCATAATTATTCTCATTCCCCCATTCCCATCCCAACCCCTCCCTACATATGCCCCCATCCCCCAGTTATCCATGGCCATTGCCTAGGCCCATATGCATGCACACAAGTCCTTTGGTTGATCTCTTCCCCTTACCCCCACCCTCTCCTACTTTCCCTCTGAGGTTTGAGAGTTTGATAGCTGCTTCTCTTTCTCTGGGTATGTTTTTGTTCATCAGTTTCTGTGTTAAGTTTTAAAAGCCCATGTTTTTTACCCTTACTTGGAATGGACATTTGGTACGTTTTCACTGAGTAGCCACCGTTGGGTATCCTCTGAGGCCAAGGCAAAAAGAAACTCAGTCTGGTTTGCCACCACCGCGGGGATTACATTCGCTCTGGGAGAACTTGGCTGTGCATGGGGGTGGATACGCCAACTCCTTCTCGTTGGAGGGGAGTCTACTGGTTAAGGTGACTTACTGAAGCGTGGGGGGTTCTCCGTTTTGAGACTGAATCACTTTGGGAATAATCTGGGGAGAGGGAACTTAAGTTTGCATTTCACTTGTGAGCGTAGAGGGAACGGCTTTTATTGTCATTAAGAGTGTGACCTTCAGACACTCTTCCCATGACAGCTTCTTCTTCCTGTTGTTGACTTTCGGTAGTCCTGCCCTAGAAAATGCCGGTGGATATTCTGCATCAGCCCTGGAACTCTGTCAGCATTCGACCTGAAGGGCACCGCATGCCTTTGGGGAATGATGACGGGAAGGTTAGGTAGGGCCTGTGGAAACCCCGAGTCTCTGTCTGCATTTTGTGCACTCTGGCTGCGATCCCTCTGCTCAGTCACGTCTCAGAGAAAACGTTCCACCGGGTTAATGACTGATAGCCGCCAGCGAAGGCTGGGATTGTGGTTACACGGGAAGAGGGAGCCAGAGCCAGTGGGCTTGGGACCAATCCTGGCGTTGTCACGGCTGCCATTTAGAAAACTTAATGTACCCAACGTAAAGGCGCAGGTTGCAGGCGATCCTTGGAAGAAGAATGCGCGGTGCTGAGAGCGTACTCTCAGGCGCAGAGAGTATGCGGGTGGATTAGCCAAGGGGGGAGTCCAGTCAGAGCTGTTGGTTCTGGGTGCCGGATTTTGGAGTGTATTTTGTTGTTCACGGGTGGCTTTCCAGACAACAAAATGTTTGTGGGTAGACTCATGCCAGCCAGGCTTTGGAGGCCGGTAGGTAGTTCCTTGGATGAGCATTCCCCCTCCTTGTCCCTTCCTTTCTGAACGGTCTCCCCTTCTCCTTGTGGCTTCCCTTCATGGCCCCTTCCCTGGGAACACGGTTCGGCTCTTCGGGAGCCAGGCCAGTTTGTCACCGGCGTTCACAGGACTGGCAGGCACGGTGGGTGGAACAGGTGGCCTCATTGTTTACCTGGCTGAGGGTTGGCACGCGTCTGGTTGGACGAGGACTGGCTGTCAGTGGTAGAACCTTTTTACATTTTAGGGCAGCGATTCTCCGTCGTCTTGGCAGTTCGTTGGCGTCACCCGAGGAGCTTCTGGAAAGGTGGATGCCTGGGATAAAAGTATTTTGGGGGGAAACCGGGAGAGAGAGGGAATAATTGTGATTTCATTCTCCGGGGGCATTACAGGGGCACCAGGACTTGGAAACAGTTCCCCAGCGTGATTCCAGGGCAACGCGGGTTTGCACCTTACCCTGTGGTCTGCGGTCAGAACGATGGCTCTCCTCTCGGCTGCCTGTAAGGGTAGCTGTGACCCTGTGTGGCTACTTACATTTAAATTAAAGTTCACGATTATATGAAAGGCTGAAAGGTATTCTTTAAGAAGGGGAAGAAGAAGAAGAAGAAAAAAGTAAAGATAAAAACTATGAACAACAAGTACATATCTATCTTCACGTGAACCCGAAAGTCAAGTGAATTAAAAATCTGAGCAACAGAATAAACTGGTGAATATAATGGAATCAGGGGCATAGAAAGGGGGTGGACTGATAATTCTCCGGGGGAAAGGAGTGTGGGGGGTGCAGGAAGAGGCTGGACAAAAATCATACACCTATGGGTGAGGACAGTGTGGGGGAGGTAAGGGCAGAGGGTGGGGTGGGAACCGGGTGGAGGGGAGCTCTGGGGGGCGGGGAGAGAAGGAGAAACTATTGTAATAATCTGAACAATAAAGACCTATTCAATTAAAAAAATAAAAAGTTCACGAAAGCTAACAGTTCAGTGCCTCGGTCACAGTAGCCCCATTTCAGATGCTTGGTGGCTGCCGAAGGTTCTACCGTTCGGACCTGGCTGGTGGAGGAGGTTCCCACCGTGGCAGAGGGCTGGCTCGGGCAGCCTCGGTTCAGGTCGCCTGTGGGAGGCTCACCAAACAGGGCAGGAGCTGGGGACATCTGAGACGCCTGACACAGGAAGGACGGGCTTGGAGTCGGCTCCTCCAGCAGGACCGGCCGGTGCCCGGCCTTTTTCTCAATGGCCCCCTGGCCCCCGCGGCCCTGCCGCAGCTGGCGCCGAGGATTAGGTGTCACCGCTCACTGAAAGGCCCCGTTGAACGCCGGCCGCCGGCCTGGGAGGTGTGGGAGGACGGAGGGCGGGACAGTGTGAACTTGGAGGAGTCCAGGGCCTGGGGGAGAGAATCAGGCTTTCTTCCCCTGCAGAGCGGAGGCGTGGCCTTTATGGACCTGGAGGAAGCATGGGTATTTGGGGTGAAACCGGGAGAGAGAGGGAATGCAGTCAATCCCTTCTGTGGAAGAGACACGGGCTTCCGTTGTTTTGCCTCTCCTGGTTCATTTCTAGTGTGTGTGGGGGAGAAACACCTATTTTCAGTGAAACCAAGTGCCACCTGGGCCCCTTGTTCCTAGGGGGTTGGGCAGGGAGAAGGTAAGAGAATGGGATCATTTGTACCCCGACATAATCTTATAAAAACCCCAGTAGGGGCAGGGTCATGGGAAAGAGGAAGGGGTCACAACCACGATTACTGTACCCAGCAAAGCTATCCTTCAGAATGGAAGGGCAGATAAAGAGCTTCACAGATTATAAGAGAAAGCTAACGGAGTTCACCGCCACCAAGCCAGGATTATGTGAAAGGCTGAAAGGTATTCTTTAAGAAGAGGAAGAAAAAAGATAAAAATTATGATCAACAAATACATATATACATCAAGTGAATCTAAAAATCAAGTGAATTAAAAATCGGAGGAACAGAATAAACTGGTGAATATGATAGAATCGGGAGCAAAGAAAGGGAGTGGATTGATAATTATCAGGGGGAAAGGGGTGTGGGGGTGCAGCAAGAGACTGGATTAAAATCGTAAACCTATGAGGACAGTGGCGGGGGTGGGGTGGGGGATAAGGGCAGAGGGTGGGGTGGGAACCAGGTGGTAGGGAGCTGTGAGGGGGAAAAGGAGAAACAATTGTAATAATCTGAGCAATAAAGATTTATTAAAAAAAGAAAAAAGAAAAAGGTCAATGACGTTTGTTGAGTGACATGCATCTCCTAAACGATGCTTTCTCTGCTCAGGGGGGTCCTCTTTCTGGAATCTGCCCTCTCCAGAGAAACGCTCCGGCCATCCGGAGGCGGACAGTCCAGCCTGCACCCTCCAGGCTCGGTGCAGAGCTTCCTCTCTTGCATGTCACTGGACGTCGGCATTACCCCAGGGACAGTTTCTTTTGCTTTCCCCTGACCCCACCAAGAGGAAATGCCGAGCGTCCCGGGCACAGGGAGCCGGGGGAAGTGAATGAGTCAGTCATGAATCCAAAGGATGCGAGTGGTCCAGCGTCGCGAGCCAGTGGCTGGAGAGGGCCTGTGAGTCACCTGAGGTTTTCCTCTGTGGTCATTGTCGGCTGTTCATCCCGGGAGAGGCTGGCGTGCCTGTGGCAGGTGTCATTTCCCCGCTTTGTCACACCCGCCCGCTGAGTGCTTTTGGTGGGGTTGTAGCTGAATTCTCTGTACGTACGCGTGACCCCCGCCCAGCAACTGTCTGCCTTGCCCTCGGGGAGTGAGGGGTCAGGACCTTTACTTCCACTCCGCTGCTGACGGCCAGAGAGGAGGCATGCTCCTTCCTTTCTCGTGGTCTGTGATTTTTATGTGTTTTGTTACGTATTTTACATTTTTTCGAATTGTATTCAGCACTTTTATTTTTGCCTGATTTTCTATTGTATATTCCCTTTCTTCAAACACAGAGAGTCAGATAAGGGCATGTTAACGTCAGTTAAAAATAAGGAAACAGAAGCTGGGAAAGACCAAAAAGGAATGCTAAGAAGAATAGGAAAGCAAGCACTGATTCCTTAATATCTTGTGTTGTGTAAGAGGCCATCCTGGTAGCTCTTTTATACACACACACACACACACACACACACACACACACACATACACACACACATATATATATATATATATATATATATATATATATATATATATTATTGATTTTTTAAATATATTTTATTGATTTTTTACAGAGAGGAAGAGAGAGAGAGAGAGAGCCAGAAACGTCGATGAGAGAGAAACATCGACCGGCCGCCTCTTGCACACCCCCCACCGGAGATGTGCCCGCAACCAACGTACATGCCCTTAACCGGAATCGAATCCCGAACCTTTAAGTCCACAGACCGACGCTCTATCCACTAAGCCAAACCAGTTTTGGCATATTATTGATTTTTTTACAGAGAGGAAGGGAGATAGGGAGTTAGAAACATCAACGAGAGAGAAACATTGATCAGCTGCCTCCTGCACCCCCCCCCCCCCCAACTGGGGATGTGCCTGCAACCAAGGCACATGCCCTTGACCCGAATCGAACCTGGGACCTTTCAGTCCGCAGGCCGATGCTCTATCCACTGAGCCAAACCTTTAGGGCCATCCTGGTAACTCTTGAGGGAGGTCCTCTGTTGCTTGTGGATTTGGGAGGTCTTAATAGGAAACTTACCTCCCAGCCCTTGAAAATTTGCATTTTGAAGTCCTGTGTGTAACCTTTCAGTGCTTAATACAGATCTCAGTTCTCAACAAAGATTTAAGCTGCAGTTAAATTTCAGACATGTACGTCAGAATGCCCTGAGGGGCCTTTTTTTTTTTTTTTTTTTTTTTTTAAATTACAGGTTCTGGTCACATCACATCCCCACTGAATAAAATTTCCAGGCACTGGAGCCAGGATGTATATTGAAAATTCCTAGGTGACTTTTGGTGAGCAGCCAAGTTTCAGAACCACTGGCCTTATGGTCTTTGCCTCAATTTTCAGATGGGGAAACGAGGGAGGCGAACTGATCTCCCTGTAGTGAAAGGTAGTTAGCGGGAGGATTAGACCAGGGACCTTCCTAAGGTCCCTTTAAACCCTGAGAATTTGTGACTCTCCTGTGTTACCTTACACTGTCCCGATCTCTGACTCATACTATAGTCTTTCTGAAATCAATTCCTTTTCATTTTCTTTTTTCTTTTTGGCAGTATGTTGAACTCTTTTTTAAAAATATTTTTTTATTCCCAGCGTGCTGTTTCTTGTTTCATGCTAAAGGGTGGCCTGCCGCAGACCCTGTGTGCTCACACAAGCTGAGTGTGAACTTTGAGGGTGATCTCCGGGACCCCTTTTCTCAGATCTCAGTTTTGCATGATCTCATCCTGGTGGCTTCTTTGTGATTTACAATTTCCTCCCTCCCCTCGCCATAAAAAAAAAAAAAAAAAAAAAGTTCTATCTCTTGATATATTTTTGGCTGCAGAATAACTCCAGATGGTACTTTTTTGTATAGAGGGGGAAAAAATAACAGAATTTTTACACTTTTTCATGAATTATTTTCCTACTTTGAATTTTAACGAAGTTATTAATCTTACAGAAGACTCGCTTTGTAAAGAGACCAATCACTGAACTAACACTTGTATATAATATTTAATTCCTTCGGCAAAAATAAGTGAGTATTGTGACTCTTTGTTACCTCGTGTGTTACTCTGTTACATCTTTAGCATCACAGGATAAAATAACAGCACAATTTTCTAGAAATAGAAAATTAAAAGAACTTCTGATCCTGGGAGTTGGCATTGAGAAGTAAGTGCCAAAAATGGAGTCAAATAAAACAATATAATTGAAAGCACTTTGAAAAATACATGGCAGTATACAGATGTAAGTTACTGAATTTTTTAATTCATTTTTATTTACTTATTTATTTTTTTAATCCTCACCCAAGGACATGATGAGAGAGAGACAGAGACAGACAGAGTCATTTGTGTAAGAGAGAAATACTGATTGGTTTGCTTTCTGTATATGCCCGGACTGGACATTGAACTGGTAACAATGCTCCAACCAACAGAACCACTTCATCGGGGCAGTTCCTGATTTTTTTTTTTAATATATTTTATTGATTTTTTACAGAGAGGAAGGGAAAGGAATAAGAGCTAGAAACATCGATGAGAGAGAAACATCGACACACTTCCTCCTGCACACCCCCCACCAGGGATGTGCCCACAGCCAATGTACATGCCCTTGACTGGAATCGAACCCCGGACCTTTTAGTCCGCAGACTGACACTCGATCCACTGAGCCAAACCAGTTTCAGCCAGTTCCTGATTTTTAAAAAATCATGTCTGACCTGAGAACTGACATGGTTTCAGATGATGAAGCACTTTCACAAGGAGCATACATACAGAAATCCCTAATTGGAAATGTTTTGCACAATATTACTGAGTATGTGGATTATTGATAGAAAATGTTCTTTACTTTGAAATGGTCTTTTCACTGTGGTTTTTTAATTATTATTATTTTGATTTTTCTGGATCAGGGAGAGGGGACCTTGGTCTGTTCTTTGAGCCTAAAATATGTTTCGTGCTAGCTGTGTTTCCCTCAGAATAGGAGAGCACCAAAGTTTAATCACTCATGCTGATCTTCGCAGAGCCCCGCCAAAATACCGTTTACATCCGCTGGGTTGATGATGCAGAGGCTAGAAGAAAACTCTATGGGGAGTTTGTGAACAGAACGTTGGATGTGGAAGGCATGGAAGGGGTCTTCTGTCGTAGTGCTTTAATTCAGGCAGCGTCACAAAAAAAGGGGAAATAGGACGTTTGACTAATCGTGCAACCACTGACATGGTAAAGAAGGCGTTCTTCCGAAAGGCAGTCTTCCCAGACACTCTCACTGGCTGCTTGGATTAATCTGCCGTGTCTGAATTCCCCCTCCGCGGTGGGTCACACGGACTAAGTTCGGAAACTCCCTCAGCAGCATCGATGGGCATGGTGCCTCCATCACAAAGCATTCTGCTTCCCTTTGCTGGGCTCTGCGCTGGCACCAGGGCACAGCTCTCTCTGCACAGGGCAAGAGTTCAGAGGACATGGGGGACCAGAGGCAAGTCCTTGTCATGATTAGTATAAACAGCAGGCACAGCATTGGGATGTCATATTCTTATAGGCGCTGGACGGGAGAGGGGCCGTTTCTGAAGGAGGGTAATGCCCAAGGCACAACCTTGGTAACTGGAAAGGTTAGGTTGTGGGAGAGTCTCAGGCCAAGGGACCAGCTTGTGCAAAGCCAGGGGGAGAGGAGAAAATCATGTCTGGGGGAGATGCTCCATTATGGCTGAAGCAGAGGGAGCGGGTTATGGAGTGAAGGGAGCGGGGACAAGGTGAGAGGTCTTGCTTGCTTTGCAAGGGTCAACCCAAAAGGAGAAGGGGGGGTGGAGATGCTGAAAGATTTTAGGCAAGTTTGTGCATTTCTCAAAAGCTCACTAGAGCTCCAGGATGGGAGATAATAAATTTCAGTAAGGCAAAATAGCAGAGTAGGCAATAATTTCAGCCAAGAAACTCTGAGGTACTTCACGTAGGTCAAGGTGATAGTTTGAGATTTTTTTTTTTTTTTTTTCCGCTAAAGAGAAATTGTTAATAAATCGACTGACAGGAAAAACTGAATCCCCAAGGCATCATATTGTGTCCCCAAACCCATATTCAAGGGTTTTAAAGATTGCCCACATCATTCACAGGACGTTATAATTTTCGACTATGTTCTTTTTCACTTATTCTACAATTTTGTGGAAAATTTTTTTTTCATTACCAACTAGATATTCTTATTTGAACTGTTGTGGTCAGTGTTCTTGGTGAAGAGCTGATGGATAATTGTTGGTCATATTATGTAAGAAAAAAAATTTTTTTTTGGAATAATGTTCCTGAACAGTTACATGCAGAATAAAATTTTGAACATCATATTTTGAGTGGCTTATGGCCATGCACCATTTAAATTAATCCTCTTGAAACCTCTGTGGGTTGAAGAGTAATTTTTAAGTAATTTAATTCTTATTTATTTCCCTTCTAAACCCAAATTTTCCTATTAGGCTTTGCCTGTTGGCCCATAAAGAAACAAACATTCAGCATTGCTGGTGAGCACAGTTCTTGAGGTGTTTCCAGGGAAATAATAAGGTATTTCAAGAGCTTTCAAAACAAGCAAACCTAAAAAATATTTGTTTTGAGGTTACCTTGTAAATTTTTTAAAAATAACTTCTAATTGTGTAATAGATTAATGAATTTTCCTGTAAGTCCAAGGATAACCCTTCTTAACACTTTGTTATATTTCTTCTTGGTCTTTATTTATTCACACTTGCGTATAATCATATTCTGACATAATACTTTTTAGATAATTGTGCTCACTTGGATGAGTTGGTATCCATTTTTAAAATGTGGGTGTTTTTTTTTTAATGATTTTATTCTTTTTTTTTTTTTTTTTTTTTTTTTAGAGAGAAAGGAAGGGAGAAGGAGAGAGAAAAGAGAGAGAATTTAACATCAATGTGTGAGAGACACACTAATTGGCTACTTTCTGCAAAGCCCCCACTGGGAATCGAGCCTGCAACCTGGGCTCGGTTTGATTCCATGACTGGGAATCAAATCAGTGACCTCTCACTTCATGGGATGACGCTCAACCAACTGAGAACACACCCGCCAGGGCTAAAATGTTTTTTTGAAAACATTTTTATGGCTATATAAAATACACCATTCCCTATTACTGGACCTTCAAGTTGTCTTCCTTTTTTTTTTTTTTTTTTTCTAAAATAAAAAGCAAAGTGATGAGCATCATTGCATTCAAATTTTTATCTACATTCACCTTTTTCCTGCAGATTCCTAAGAGGGGAATAGCTGGATCTGGGGAATTTTATTTAACCCCGTTCCTAAGGCTGTACGTTACCACGACTTTCTTGCAGGTGTCTGACTCCCCTTGTGTCGGCCGACTTACTCCTGTGGCAGATGCCTTTGAACTTAAGCAGGCTGCTAGTGTTTTATGTGGGATTTGGTTTTTGCTTCTTAAAATGTTGGCTTCTAAGATATTTATGTAAATCACAGACGTCTTCCTGCTGAGGACACATGGACATGTGTCTTATGTCTCAAGCAAAGATACTGCCAGCTGGCAGTGGAAGTGTAATGTAGTGGATTTCCTTTCTTTCCAATGTGGAATAAGAACGAGATTAATTGGCTTGTGTTAACTGGAGCAGAAAAGTTAATAGAAATAATACAAGCTGTCAGGCTCTGTTTAGTTCTGTTATGCTTTTAAACCTCAGTCTTTTAAAACCGTGTTTAGAAAATGGTGCAGTTTAATGTATGTGTCTACAGAATATTGAGTATAGCATTACCAGAAAAACCTCATCCTTTGAGTTTAGTTAGAACAATGAGCGTATCTCATAGTGTTTTCACTTTCCTTGTCATTTCTCCCATGGGTCTTATGCTTTTCTAAGTAGGTTAAAGTTGGGTCCCAGACTGAGTGCCAAGACAGAGTATTTCTACCTGGAATTGCTTTTCTATGTTTAGCTCACGTTGTATTTCCTGCTGGATAGCCTCCTACACAGGAAGCCCTTTAAATTAATCATACATCTAATTTGGGTGCCGATAGGGTGCCCGCCAAAGGCACAGAAAGTGGATACGACTTCCCCAAAGTCACATGAGCGGGTTTCCGTCCTTTTTGGAGCGCAGACAAAGCAAGGGTCCTTCTTCAAGACGGACACTGTTGTGATGTCACGTTCTTTCTCTACAACTCCACTGTAGAGAATTGAAGAGAAAGAAGCCATTCCACGGGTGCCATCCAAATCCTGAAAAGAACGAGGTGCAAGGGAGAGGGATTGGGCAATGGACCGAGCCCAGATTTTTATGTAACTGTAACTAATACAGGCATGACTCACTCGGCGTGAACGTCAGATGTGAAGATTGGATTTTAACTGTTACGGAGAATGGCTATTCACGTTCTAAAATGACTCATCCCTTGTAAAAAGGACGAGTTCCCTTTCTTTTAAGAGGATCGTCCCCTGGTGAATTTGGGTACTTGCCTATTCATCGGTTTTATTGTTGTTGTTGTTGTTTTAGTTGAATTCGAATGCCCTATGATCCTATGATACAGTTTCTTAAAACATTACGATATGGCCCAGGGGTCTTACACCTACGCATTTACCCAAGAGAAATGAAAGAACACGTCCACACAGAAATGTGCACACAAACGTTCTTAGCGGCTTTGTTCGTAGTAGCCCCAACGTGGAGACAACGCAGATGCCCACCACAGGTGAGTGGGCAAATGCACGGTGTTACAGCTGGACAGTGGAATACTAGAAGAATGAGCCATTGCTATGTGTGACAACATGGGTGGATCTCAAAATGATTTTGCTGGGTGAAGAAACCAGACAGAAAGAGAGTTCGTGCTATTCAGAAAAATAGCCCACTTGATGTGATAGCTAAACGAAGGGAGGGATGTCCATTTCTAGGATTGCACGTGGGTGCATGCAGTGGCTCTTGGTTACCCAGTGATAATTATTTCATCTCTGCTGTCCATAAAAAGTAACCACCACTGTGAGCTCTGTTGTCTCAAAGGAAGATTTCTTTCTTATCAGACATAAGTTAAAAAGCTTTAGTAAGTTAAAAAGTATAATTATCCAAAGTAAGTCTAAAAAGTACAACAGTAATGGTTTTTGAGTGTTCTGTGTATTGTGTTAAGCATTTTTACATGCATTAACTCAATTCTCAAAACAATTCTATGAGGTACAGGTTTCATCCTTATTCCCATTTTACAGATATGTAAACTGAAGCACAGAGCAGCTAGTAGCTTGACCAAATCAGTGTCTAATTTAGATTATGAAAACGTAGTCAGCATCACATCACTTGTAAGTGAAGACGCGCAG